>NC_056746.1:1163098799-1163411299 GCF_019279795.1 Protopterus annectens | reverse complement strand
GAAAACAAAGATGGAAAGATTCGAACCATGCACTCCTAGCACTGGAAGCAGAACTTTATTCTTCAGCTACTTATCTATTAACTGGCAAACCTGTACTGCCAACAGTAAATTACACATTAGTTCCTAAACTTACTGCCAAACATATCACAAGTCCAGTTAGAGGAACAGGAATGTGTTGCTGCATGCCTCAATTCATTGATGGTTGTAGCCATCAGGAGTGCAGTTGCCTGAAAAGAGCCCAGAGTATAAGTAGTACTTGTTCATTATCAAGGTGTTAGTTTTGCTGAAGAATGATTGTATTTTATATTAATAAATCAGTTAATGAGCAGAATAACATTAAAAGAGAAAAATGTAATGTCAGAAGACCACTGTGCCTCAAAAAAATGTTAGCCAAAGGTAAGGAATAGAAAGTTGGTAATATTTGGCTGTAGAATTAGAGAGCAGCATAGTAAGGAGAAAAACAACATAACATTAGTTATAAAACAAGTGCAACTCGTAAAGAACTTCCTACAGTATTTAGCCTCCACACCCCCCCGCCCCCCCCAAAAAAAGAAACCATCCCACTGCAGGGACTGAGAGCTAGAATTATTTTCCAGTCCCTTCATTTTACTGTGTCATCATCGAGGAGACAAAATAACAAGAAAAGGTAGAATATATTGCTATAAGACATCTGTGCCTCAGAAAAAATAGTTATACAAAGTTATAGAGTAGAAAGTTGTCGTATTTTGTTGTAGGCTTAGAAAAGGAAAAAAAGAACATGCCATTAGTCATAAAACTAATAGAAATAAAGCATATTCTAAAACATTCAGGTAAAAAAAAAAAATCTTTCCACTGTAGTCACTGGAATATTATTCCCAAATCTTCCTTTCCAGTAGCGGCTATCGCACATGAAACTGCATGGCTCTCTAAGTGCAGTGAAAGATCTGATATTGTCATTTTCATTCATTCCTCAACGTATGGGTCTCATATCTGATCTTTGGATCTGACTTGGACAGTCTCTTTAGATTCTTGGATCGGACTTTCGAGAGCTCCTCCCTTTATTTGTAATGCCACTTGCTTGCTGGATTATTTCAGATTTCATTTGCTGCTCTAACAATTTGGTCAGGATAGCATTCTCTCACACTCTAGGATGCCTCGTTAGGTACTGAGTAAAAATAGCATTTATTTTTTCTGTTTCCTGTATGTATCTTTTTAGCCCTTCCTCTCTCTCTCTACTCTTTCTTTTACCTTCATGGATACCGTGTAGGCAATTTTTTTTTGTACCATTGCTGGTACTAGACCATCTCTTATTGTTTCTGTAACTCTTGAATTATTCTTTCTACCATTATTGGTAGATGAACTTTATTTTTTCTTTTCTTTATACAGTAACTTTTACAGTTTATCTTCATTACTGTTGTTGGCTTTTGTTTGGTTGTTGGTATGACTGACAAGCCTACCGAGTTTGTGTACTTCTTGTGGGCATAAGATACCCAATTCTGATGCCTACAGGGAGTACATATATTGTTTAGGCCCTTCTCATGTGCAGATGCTTTGCAAGATCTGTGCTAGTTTTAATTCAAGGGCAATTAGTGACAAGTGGAATAAGTTGGTCCTGAAGGGTCTTTTGCCAGCTTCTTCCTCCGCTACTGCTTCTACTTCTGTGGTTTATACCCCTTCAAAAAAGCCAAGGTCATCGGAGCCCGGGGACCACAGGAAGTGCTCTCCTACGTGTTCTCCTGGACCTGCTCCATGTTTGGAGCTGCTGTCCAAAGTAAAAAAAAAAAAAAAAAAAAGTGTCTGATCCAACAACCTCTACAGTTACGTCTCCTTGGATCTAGAGTCCTAGATTTTCTCTGGAGCCTGTGTCTCCTAGACTTAGGTCTCCATTTTTATACGAGACTCCCAGTAAATTGTTCTGCTCTCCTTCCATGTCTTTCTCAGTCAGGTCCTCCCAAAGTTTTTCCAAGGCAGATGTGGACAGGATGATGAGGCAACTCCTTAGAGCAGAAACCCAGATGGGGGATATTGCCGTCTCCATCTCCCATCTAGTCTGTGAGCCTTAAGCCACCTTCACACCCTGTAGTAACTCCTTCTCTAATCCAAACCATAGTTTCGGAGCCATTGGATCAGAGAGTTGAAGGGTCTGTTCCAAAGATACCACCTTTTTTGACTCCAATGGTTTCCCCTGACTCGTTCTGTGACAATTCCCACTGAGCAGAACGAGTTGTGAATCTTCTACTCTCAGTTCCTTAGATCCTGTACCCATTCCCCCAACAGATTTGATCTAGAAGTATTGTTACCATTCTCCATAGGGACAGCCAGCCCATAAGAGCTTCCAGACAGTTCTTGTTATGGAACTCTGTGTTTTTTCCAATACTTCTCCAGAACACCCACTGAAAAGGTCCACCGACATGCAAGAGGCAGCACTTAGACTCCCCTTAGAAATCTTTGACTGAGGACTTTGATTTTGATGAGGGGGAAGGGTTCCCTAGATCCACACCTCAGGATGTCTCCTTCAGAGACATTTTAGAGGTCCTGCACCAGAAGAGTGGTTGGACCTCCCAAAGTCCTTCCCAAGAGGAATCAGTGTTCCTGGATGCCTTCAGTTCTGGCCCATCTACGTCTTGGGTTCCCCCACCCCCAGTGGATGACCTTACAGACCTTGTCTCCTGCTGGGCATGGAAGGAACTGGACACAGTACATCTATCCCCTGCGAATCAGACAGCATTCTAGGAGCCCCCAAAGACAGGCAATTTTGGAGTAAGGGAATCCCTGTAGATGCTGTGGTTGTGGTGGCAGCCACCAAAAAGGAACTAGATGAACAGAGTTTTGTCGCTTGTCTGTTGAGGATAAAACAGATGGAACAGTTGTGGGTTCAGTTCAAGTAGCTTTATTATATACAAACATATCCGGTTGAGGCTTAGAAACTTAAACTTAAATAAATTTATAAAGAGATTGACTACTGTACTTATACATGTTAACACTCTGGCTGTTCTCTCAAAATGGCACTGCTGCCTGCACTTACCCTCACTTTGAAATGCTTCTTAAAGACACAAGCATGCACATTGTTCTACATCCTCCCTCTTTGAGAAGTAAGGCATGCATAGTAATAATGACAACAATCATTGACATGCAATTGTACAGAAATAATCCTTTGACATGCAGTTATACAGAACTAATCACAAATTAAACAAGCATGTCCAGGTTGCTGTGTATTTTATACTTGGTCTGGAAATATGACCTGATTGTGTGACATAAAAATTAGGACTGGATTTAGCAACAGGGACTATCTTTAATGAATGTTCAACTTCAAGGACATCTGAGACATCATCAGGAATGGGAATCAGTATTGAGATACGTCTTTCAACAGGAATATCGTCTGGATTGCTCTTAGATCTAGACTCTTTATCACAGATACAGTGCTGCAATATCGATTCAGACACTGGAAGAAGATGCCTGTGATTTCTTCTGTAGTCTATACTCTCAGATTCCACTAAGTTAAAGCAACAGCCAAGACAAAAGTACCATTACAGACAAAGAAGCAAGTACAGCATTCTCCTGGACAGTCCTCCATGCCTAAGAAACAGATGCTTAAAATGGCTGAAGACCTCATTGCTCTAATCAGGGGGTTCCCATCCCCCTCCTGAGAAAAGGCCTAGGCAGGATACAGACTATGATTCCTCTGATCAGGTTTCCATTTCCTCTGATTCCTCTTCAGACCAGGGATACTCTCTAACCCCCTATGAGGACTCTGATGCTGAAGAATTTATCCTTTCAGCCTCTCCTCCTGAGGATTATTCTTTTGGGGAAACTTTACATACCATGAGGGAGCATTTCCATTGGGAAAGTCAGGATTAGTCAGAATCCAAGAAAAGGCTCAGGGATTTCCTTTTATTGCCTCAACACAGGCCCCTGGCTATTTCGCCTGTGCTAGATATTGTGGATGATGTGTTCTCTGAATCCAGCTTATCTCCTGATTCTTTGCCCCCTGCACCAGCCAAGCCAGATAGGTATTATAGAGTCCCTGACTCTCACAAGTTTCTTTATAAAAACCCTTCTCCTGATCCAGAAACTATTTCCCAGGGTCCAAAAGGGGTTAAGGCTTCCATTGCAAAAAATCCAGTACCCTCTGACAAAGATTCCAGAGCTTTGGGTAGATGGAGGAAGAAAGTTTACACTTCTGCAAATTTAGCAGTAAGGGCTTTAAACTGCCAGTTTCACATGCTTAAGTACCAACAATATTTAATGGCTCAGTTAAAACAGAAAATGCTTGCAAGCTCAGAAGCTCATGACTGTAAAGAAATGCAGGATTTATTGCATGCAGTTGAACAGGTGGGAAAACATACTCTGCAATGTGGTTTTGATTCTTTAGAGGCCTCTTGTAGAACCACAGTTACAGGTTCTGTGATTCGAAGACATGCTTGGTTAAAAGAACAGAGTTTACCTGATCATGTTAAGGCAAAATTATTGGATGCTCCTTTACAGCATGATACCTTGTTTGATGTTAAGGCAGAAGAGGTGTTAAAGAAAATGGAGGATAAAACTAAATCTATGCAAACAGTCAAGGATTTCTTACAGGTACAGCCACCTCGATTTAGCAGGAATTGGCCAACAAAGAATTGGTCCTTTCCAGTGTCAGACAGGCCACAGAGAGGCAGATACAGACGCCCAAGAGGCAGATCTCAACACCAAGGCTCTAACAGACAACGACAGTGGGGAACCTCAACCCCAAAAGGAGGTGAGGACAAGTCTCAACCTTACAGGAAACAGTCCCAATGACTTCCCCCTTTGTACACCAAGCACTTCCCTTTTGGCAGCCCCCTTAGGGGGAAAACTAGCACTTTTTTCTCAAAACTGGCAAACAATCACCCAAGACAAATGGGTTTTGAATACTGTCTCAAGGATACAGGTTCCACTTTCACACTTTACCAAGGCTAAAAGGAATGCCAGACCTGCCACTAAATCAATGGGCAGAGGCACAAAAACAAATTTTCATGGACATGAGAGCTATTCAAAAAGTACCACAACAGGAACAAGGACAAGGATTTTACTCAAGACTCTTCCTGGTCCCCAGAAAGGACTAGGCCTGGAGGCCCATACTAGACCTCTCGACTCTAAATACTTATCTGGATATTCCGAAATTTAAAATGTTGACATTACAGCAGCTTCTACCGATGCTGGGCAAGAAGGCTTGGCTTGTTACTCTGGACCTCAAAGAGGCATGCCTGTATGTCCCTATCAGACAAAATTGCAGAAGATACCTCAGATTCAAAGCTGGTACAATGCACTACCAATTCTCTGCACTGCCCTTTGGCTTATCTACTGTGCCCAGGGTCTTTACAAAGTGCCTGGCACCAGTAATTGCATTTTGCAGACAAAAAGGAATTCAAATGTATCCATACCTGGACGACTGCCTCATTCAAGCAGAGACAAAGGACATTCTTCTAAAGCATCTGGCATTCGTAAAAAGGTTGCTAATTTCTCTAGGGTACACAGTAAACGAAAAGAAGTCAAAACTAGTGCCCTCACAACAGATTATATTCCTGGGTGCCAGCTGAAATACAACGGCCCAGATGGCTTATCTCACGCCAGACAAACAAGTTCAACTAACTCAATATTTTCAATTACTGACAAAAAAGTCCCATCTCCCTGCAAGAAAAATTCTGCAGGCCGTGGGATTCATGGCATCCTGCATACTACTAATACCATATGCCAGACTGCATATGAGGAAGTTACAGTGGTGCCTAAAAAGTGTTTGGACTCAACACTCTCACAGTCTAGAAGCAGTAATACCAATGATTCCCTGCCTACAACAGGAGTTTCGATGGTGGGCACAGGCATGTCACCTAAACAAGGGTCAGCCTTTTACTCTACCCACAGCCTGGCAGAATCTAACAACAGATGCTTCGGATTACACCTGGGGAGCACACATGGCAGGAAAATGCATTCAGGGCAAGTGGACCACAGACCAAATGCATCTTCACATCAATCAAAAAGAGATGTTGGCTGTTCAAAATGCCCTAACAGCTTTCAAGGACCTTCTGCATCCAGGACAATTATTATTAAAGACAGACAACACCACAGTAATGTGGTACATAAACAAACAAGGGGGCTCTCATTCTTATCCCCCATGCAGGCAAGCCATGACCTTGTGGAACACAGCTCTAATGTATCAAGTTCATCTGCAAGCACAATTCCTGCCAGGAAAGAAAAATACTCTGGCAGATGATCTAAGCAGAAATATCATGGACCCTCATGAGTGGAAATTGAATCCACAAATCTTCAGCATGGTAACGCAAAAATGGGGATGCCCAGACATAGGTCTTTTTGCTTCCCCACTGAATTGCCAACTACAAAAATTCTGCACAGGGACTTATCACACACAAGCATGGAAAGTGGATGCTCTCTCATTCAGCTGGAAAAACCTAAAAGTTTATGCCTTCCCACCACTGCCTCTCCTTTCAAAGGTACTCCTAAAAGCCAGACAAGAAAAAACACAGATGATCCTGATTGCTCCAGACTGGCTACGCCAGTACTGGTACCCAATCTTAAAGAACTTAACTCAAGGCCCACCATGGATTTTGCCTCAAATTCCACATCTTTTGACCCAACAAAACAATCAGATCCTGCACGGTCAGCTCAAAACCCTAAACCTGGCTGCATGGCAGATTCATTAGTCAAACAGGCAACACATTTCTCTAAAGCTGTTATGGATGTCATTTTGGAGACCAGGAGGCCTAGCACCAGGAAAGCTTACTCAGAAAAATGGAAGAGGTTCTGCGCCTGGAACCAGGCTCAAAGCCTTGACCCTCTTGTCCCAAACATTTCTCAGATTTTACAATACTTAACTGAGATGCTGGACAAAGGCCTATCCTTCTCATCAATTAAGATCCATGCCTCTGCCATTTCAGCACATTACAACACCGATCCTCCTTTATTCTCTCTTCCCTTGATAAAGCAGTACCTCAGAGGGGCTAAAAACATAAGACCACCCCGGAGAGCACCAACACCAACTTGGTACCTCAATTTTGTTTTGAAAAAACTGACCCTGCCACCTTTTGAGCCAGCCAATACAGCCATTCTAAATTTTTTATCATGGAAAACAGCTCTGCTCCTGGCAGTAACTTCAGCACGAAGAGTCTCAGAGCTACAGGCATTAATGGCAGTGGAACCTTTTATAATTTTTCATCAGGACAGGATTTCTTTAAGGACAAACCCTACCTTTATGCCAAAGGTGATATCTAGTGTGGCTCTTAACCAAACCATCCATTTGCCAACTTTTTGTCCAAACCCCAAGACTAAAGGGGAGAAACTTCTGCACTCTTTGGACATACACAGGCAGCTACGCTTCTACTTAGACAAAACAAAAGCTTTCAGGAAAACTGAGCAACTGTTTGTAGCATATGCTGCAGGATCACAGGGCAAGGCTATCTCAAAACAGACTATCTCCAAATGGATAGGACACTGTATTCGTTACTGCTACACATAGCATGGAAAATCAGTCCCTAATAACATTAGGCCACATTCCACCAGGGCAACAGCCACTTCAACAGCCTTTCTCAGAGGAGTACCTACCAAGGAGATTTTGGAGGCTGCAACTTGGAGTTCAGTGCACACCTTTACCAAGCATTACCACTTGCCTCTTTACTCAAAATCCAGAGCAGGATTTGTCACTGCAGTTCTGCAGGGCCTCATAGCCAATCCTAACTCTTTATAGACCAGCCACCCAACCTTAGCTTTGGGATTCTACCCAAGTGTAATGACTGCAGCAGTGTAACACAGTGAACATAGTACAGTTTTGTACCGACCATAAATGTAGATGTTCGAGTGTTCACACTGCTGCAGTCCAGGTTACCCTTCCTCCATTCCCTCTGTCCTAGCTGGACTTATCTATACCTTTCTGTCCTATACAACCTTTGTGGTGTATTTGCTTGTAACTGAAGGTATTGTTTTTATTTTATATATATATATATATATATTTTTATTAGCAATATGTATTGCCTACCTACTTGGGGGCACCTGACATCTGGGGCAAGAAAAACTAAAGAAAATGGCGTTGGATGCATCTTACAGGTTCATAGGTTCATACTAGGCTATATCTGCCCTAAGGCATTTATAAGCCTAGCCAGTGTGTGTTTGGCTTTCGCCACCCATTTTAAATGAATTTTGCTATGTCCTTTTTCGAGGTTAGTATACTGTGCCTCTGTCTAACAGTGACACAGAAGTGATACCCGGGGTAAACCTATGACCTCCCATCCACTCATCAAGATTCCTCTTGAAGAAAGTCAATGACTGACTCTGCCTAACCTGGATTGGGATTTTATTCCAGAGTGAAGGGAGCCTCTGGGTTATGAATCTGTCCCTCCAGCATGTCTTATTTATTTCAGTGCTGAGGTTCAAGTCTCTCGAGCGCGTAGCTCGATGGGATTTGGATTTTCTGAGGTGCAGCATGTCCATTAATTCCGGGTTGGACATGGCTTTATACATCAGGCACAGATCGCCTCTGAGCAGGCGGTATGCTACTGAGTAGAGCTGGAATTTCTTTAACCGGGCAGCATATGGCATCTGTTTGAGCCCTTTGATCCTCTTGGTGAGGTATTTTTGGGGTCTTTCCAGTTGCAGGTGTCTGGTAAGGTACATCCCAAAAGGGGCATTGTATTCAGTTATGGGCCTGATGAGGGATGAGTAAAGAGGCACGATGACCTCCCCTGATCTAGATGTGAATCCCTTCATGATTAGGTGGGCTATATAAAATGTTTTTCTAACCACTTTGGCCACGTGGTTTTCAAATGAGAGATTGCTATCAACTTGGGTCTCCAGGTCCCTAATTACTTCTTCCATACTTAATGGATTACAACCTATGTGGTAATTTGTGGGCACTTTGTTTTTGCCATAGGGGATGACTATACACTTTTTGGAGTTTAGCTTGAGGCCATGGCTCTGGCACCAGTTGTCTGTTTCTATGAGGCCCTTTTGTAGGATGCTTGTGTCGGCTGGAGAGTCGATTATGGCGCCTAATTTGCAGTCATCTGCGAACTTGGTCAGCCACAGTCCTTCCGTGTTGGCCTGTACCTCCGAGAAATATATACCGAACAAGAGAGGTCCCAGGACTGAGCCTTGTGGGACGCCACTTGTAACTATTTTGGAGTCTGACATGGCTCCAGCAATTCTAACCATGTGGGTTCTGTCCTTGAGCCAGTTTGCAACACATCTAGTGACATAGGGGTTTATATTTAAGCTGGTGAGCTTATCTATAATGCCCGAGTGGGGTATTGTATCGAAGGCTTTTGCGAGGTTGAGGTAGGCTGTGTGGACCACCTTCCCCTCGTCAATGGCCTTGGTGACTGTTTCAAAGAAATCAGTCAGGTTTAAAAGGCAGGATCTGCCCTTAACAAAGCCGAACTGGGTAGGATCCAGTGTCTGTAGGTCCCCAATATCTTTATTTATGAGGTCCATGATGATCCTTTCCATAGCTTTGCAGACCAAGCTAGTCAGGCTTATGGGGCGATAGTTTCCAGGATCCGTTGAGGCGCACTGTCTTTGTGGAGAGGGACCACTGTTGCTGTACGCCACTCTTTGGGTACATATCCTGTAGTAAGGATGAGATTGAACAGTAGTTTTATGTTTGGGTTTAGCTCTTCTTGGAGTTCATGTAGGACGCAGCCCGGGACACCGCCTGGTCCCATTGATGCTGTGCTTTTTGCTTTGGAGAGGGCGGCTTTTACCTGAGCATCTGAGATGTCAGGGGGGGCAGCACTCTACTGGGATAGATATTTGCCCTTTTGGTGGGGGGGGGAGTTTGCACTGAACCTGTTAGCTAGGATGTTGGCAATGTCTGTGGGTTCGGTGTATTTTTTTCATTTTGGACTAATTCTGAGCATATCTGGGAATTCCCACCCATGTTCCTAACATAACTAAAGAAAGCCTTGTGATTATCCGTGGTGTCCTGTGAAATTCTTCTCTCAAAGCTGGCCTTAAACGATTTTATGAGTGCCCGTAGTTTTTTGCTAATACTGATCAGAGATGCCTTCCCTTTTTGGGATTTTCATAGGTTCATAGGTAGATACTAGGCTATCTGCCCTAGGGCATTTATAAGCCTAGCCAGAGTGTATTTGGCTTCTGCCTCCCTGTTAGATTAGCCTACTGTGCCTCTGTAAAGTAGGTCACAGAAGGTACCCTTTTAAGATTAGTTTACTGTGCCTCTGTCTAGCAGGGACACAGAAGAGATCCCAGAGGTGAATTTGCGATTTCCCATCCACGCGTCCAGATTTCGCTTGAAGAGGGTCAGCGAGGGGCTATGTCTAACATGAACTGGGATTCTATTCCAGAGTGAGGGGAGCCTCTGGGAAATTAATCTGTCCCACCAGCACGTCCTATTTATTTTTGTGCTGAGGTTTAGGTCCCTGGAGCGTGTAGCTCTAAGGGACTTGGATTTTTTGAGGTGGAGCATGTCCATTAATTCTGGGTTTGACATGGCTGTATACGTCAGGCATAGATCGCCTCTGAGTAGGCGGTAAGCAACTGAGTAGAGCTGGAGTTTCTTTAGTCGAGCTGCATAGGACATGTTTGTAGCCCATGATCCTCTTGGTGAGGTACTTTTGGGGTCTCTCCAGTTGCTGCAGGTGTCGGGTAAGGTACATCCCAAAAGGGGCATTGTATTCAATTATGAGCCTGATGAGTGATGAGTAGATGGGCACAATGACCTCTCTTGATCTAGATGCGAACCCTTTTGTGATAAGGTGGGCTATATAGAAGGTCTTTCTAACCACTTTGGCAACGTGATTATCAAAGGAGAGATTACTGTCTATGTTGGTCCCCAAATCTCTAATTACTACTTCCGTACTTAATGGATTACCACCTATGTGGTAATTTGTGGGCACCTTGTTTTTCCCAAAGGGGATGACTATGCACTTTTTAGCATTTAGCTTCAGGCCGTGGCTCTGGCACCAAGCATCCATCTCTGTGAGACCCTTTTAGAGGATGCTTGTGTCAGCTGGAGATTCGATTATGGCCCTCAGTTTGCAGTCATCTGTGAACTTTGTCAACCATAATCCCCCCTGTGTTAGCCTGAACCTCAGAGAAGTATATACCGAACAGGAGAGGTCCCAGAACTGAGCCCTGTGGGACGCCACTTGTAACTGGTTTGGATTCGGACATGGCACCTGCGATTCTGACCATGTGGGTTCTATCTCTGAGCCAGTTTGCAACCCATCTTGTGATATATAAGGGTTGATATTTAAGCTGGTAAGCTTATTTATGATGCTCGAGTGGGGTATTGTGTCGAAGGCTTTTGCAAGGTCCAGGTAGGCTGTGTGGACTACCTTGCCCTCATCTATGGCTTTGGTAACTGTTTCAAAGAAATCAACTAGGTTTAAGAGGCAAGATCTGCCCTTAACAAAGCCGAATTGGGTGGGGTCCAGTGTCTGGAGGCTCCCAATGTCTTTGTTTATGAGTTCCATGATAATACGCTCCATAGCTTTACAGACCAGACTAGTCAGGCTTATGGGGCGATAGTTTCCGGGGTCCGTTGTGGCACCACCTTTGTGGAGTGGGACCACTGTAGCTGTATGCCATTCTTTGGGTACATATCCTGTAGTACAGTGACTTAATGTGAGGGTTCAGTTCTTCCTGGAGCTCGTGTAAGACACAGCCTGGGACACCGTCCGGTCCCATAGATGCTGTGTTTTTTGCTTTGGAGAGGGCAGCTTTCACCTGTGCATCTGTGATGTCAGGGAGGTTACATTCAGTTGGGATAGGCATTTGCTCCTTTGGGGGGGAAGGGGCTGTATCATGTAGTAGCTTCCTCCTTCTATTGTATAGTTTGTTTATGGCTGGGGTCCATCAGACAGGACGCCTGCCTTTGGAGGATTGGGTCTTGGTTTTATTTGGGATTGCATGATCCATGCATTCCTGAAGGTGCTCATAGAATGCTTTTATAAAGGATTCTGCGGTCTGGGCTGTATTTTCCACAGGCCCGGGGGCTTTGAAGGATTCCACCTTGGTTTTGAGGAGTGTGAAATTTGCTTTAGAGAAGTTTTTCACTGTGGTTTTCTGGGCAGGGGGTGGGGTCGGGATGTGAATATCCAGTGAGATTAGTTTGTGGTCTGATCTTATCAGTGAGGGATACACTTCTGGTCTGGAGCATAGAGCCCCCATGTTGGTGGTGATCAGTTCCAGTATGTTTTCCCCTCTTGTGGGAGTGGTAACAAGTTGTTCCATAGCATTTGAGTTTATAAATTCTAGGAAACTTTGGGCTAGGGTGTTGGAGCTAGAGTAATGCTCCCAGTCTATGTTTGGGTAGTTGAAGTCGCCCAATATAATGGTGTTTGGAGAAACCTTCATATTTTCCAGTGTTCTCAGGTAGGCCGTGTGGGGTTCCTGTGTTTGGGAGGATGGTCTGTAGCAGGCTATAAACTGGAAGGCAGTTTTACCCACTGTTAGTTGCACATGGATAGCCTCTGATGCTTTGTGCTGTGACACTAACCTGGAGGTGTGGGTATCTTTGACGAATATTGATACTCCCCCTCCTTTTGTTGTTCGGTCCAAGTTTTGGGGCCGAAAAGCATGGTATGAGGTATAACCTGGTAGTGCTGGGGTTCCCTCGAACCAGGTATCTGTTACTGCACAGATATCGATGTTCTCCATGCTAAGGAGAGTTTCGAGTGCGTGCATCTTGAGGTTTAGATTTCTGGCGTTGAGTAGCATTACTCTTAGTTTCTTATCCCTTGTGATACCTATGGAGGTGAGTTTGTCTTTTGAGCCTTGCCTAAAAAAGGTACTATGGGGGTGGCAAGAGCCTTTTCCAATATCCGAAAGCCCAGTGGTGAAAGGTGCAAGCCATCCCTAGCGAAGCATCGTGGCTTGTCGAGCATGTCATCCCAGGCTGACAGGCATTGGATCCCCTTTGAATGACACCAATACTTAAGCCAATTGTTGAAATTGATCATCTTGTCTTCATATTGTGGCATCATTCTTGATGAGGGTAAGATGCTACTCAAGGTCGGGGTCATACCGGCCTGGGCTACATGCTCCGAGAGCTCCTCTATGTCTCTTTTCATGTAGTCCAGGGAGGTACGTCTCAGGTCATTCACACCAGCATGGACAATGACTGAGTCATATTTGTACTTGCCTTGGAGTGACCTGAGTGCTTGTGTTATGTGGTGGATCCTAGCGCCCGACAGGCAGCTCACCGTCACCTTCTCCTTGTTCAGCCTGGTGAGCGGGACGTCAGTGTGCCTGACGATAGAGTCACCTATTACAAGTGTATCAGGTGTGTTGTTTAGCCTTAAGGGCTGTGACTGTTCGACACACTGGCTTTGTGAGCTATGTGTTGCATGTGTTTTGTTTTGGGGTAGCGGTTGCTTGGGTGTCTGCTTTGGAGGTCTCTGCTGCTTAGGCAGATTTTTATTTAGAGCCTCCGAGTATGTTTTTGTGTGTTTATGTGTTTGGTTTGCTGCCGTGGTAGGTCTGTGTGAGACTGGAATTGTAGTGAGTGTGGTTTCCTTCTCCTCCTGACTGGTTACGCCGCCAGTACTGAGTTGAGAGAGCTTAGCCTCCAGTTTGGCTATATGGTTGCATCTCTCACATGTGTTGGAATTTGTTGGGAGGAGGAGAGGGTTGTCTGTGTACATGAGGCAGTTGTAACATTGCCTCAAGATTCCCAGAATCACCAGCTGGACCGGAGAGGAGATTGACAACTGACCTTTGGACATGCTAGAATAGTATTGGGAATTCCTTTATAATTGAAAAAAAGGGCCAGTGGGGAACAAGGTACTCAAGGGGAGTGTGTGCGGGTGTAATGCTTTTAATTTTTTAGTGCTGACTGATATAATTGCTTTAGTGAGCAAGTGCTAGGGTTTATAGTAGGAATAGGGTGTTTATTATGAGAACTAGATCAGTTCTAAGGGAAAAAGTGAAGAGCAGACTTTGTGGAGCCGAGAATGGTTTAAACCCAATTAAGCGGAGCTGCCCGATGCTGCACTATGTGCAAAACCACGCCAAAGCGTGTTTTATACAGAGGGACTTGAAAGAGCTAGAAATTGGCCCAAAATGGCCAATAGACTACCAGATTCTTGTGCTGGGAACACTCCTCCAGGGATAGATAGGCTGCTCTAAGCTCCCCACTGCCACTGGTGAACAAAGAAGCCTCCCTTTACCAAGAAAGGAAATGGGCAACACAGGAACTTTCCAAAAGTCCAGAATACAGCAAAGCCTGTATTTGGACTACTCTAGGTCAGGAAAGATGGGAAACAAGGATAATTTTTTTTTTCTTTTTTGCAACAAACAGCAGGAAAATGCAATAAATATGTAACACAGGCTAGCACACTTGAGTTTGTAGCCTCAACAGGTAAATGCAACAAACAGGACAAACTTTAAAAGTGCAGGTGCAAAAACAACTTTAAACAGTTTAAAACAGTTCAAGAAGCAGAGATACTTGCAGTTTAGCTAGGTCGGACAGTCGCCCAGGTAGTAGCAGGAAAAAAAAACCCACTTTTATCAGGTTAGCAGTTGCTCTTTTAGCCTCTCTGCTGCTAGCACCACTCTGCAGGACCACGAGGAGCTTGGCTGAATAGTAACAAGTGCACAATACGCGCCAAAGCGGGTTTTATACAGGGGGACTTGAAAGATCTAGAAATTGGCCCAAAATGGCCAATAGACTATCAGATTCTTGTGCTGGGAACACTCCTCCAGGGATAGATAGGCTGCTCTAAGCTCCCCACTGCCACTGGTGAACAAAGAAGCCTCCCTTTATCCAAGAAAGGAAATGGGCAACACAGGAACTTTCCAAAAGTCCAGAATACAGCAAAGCCTGTATTTGGACTACTCTAGGTCAGGAAAGATGGGAAACAAGGATAATTTTTTTTTTTTTCTTTTTTGCAACAAACAGCAGGAAAATGCAATAAATATGTAACACAGGCTAGCGCACTTGAGTGTGTAGCCTCAACAGGTATATGCAACATACAGGACAAACTTTAAAAGTGCAGGTGCAAAAACAACTTTAAACAGTTTAAAACAGTTCAAGAAGCAGAAATACTTGCAGTTTAGCTAGATATACCCCTGGTGCACTGACGTCAGGGAAGAAGCGACAGCAACCGACGCCGGACCAAGACTTTGGAACTCTGGCCGACTGCGGGACCGCTTGACGGCAGGATAACCCAAGTGTAATGACTGCAGCGGTGTGAACACTTGAACATCTACATTTATGGTAGGTACAAAACTGTACTTTTGCTCTAGAGACTGTTGAAACCATGCTGTTATCACTTGCAAACTTATTTGTGTGCCTTTCTGTAAGCTGATGTATTTGACAAATCTCTGTGGCTTTGCTGAATGTTAATTCACTGTCTCAAAGCAAATTTTTTCTCATAGCAGCATTATCACCACACACATGCCTGTCTTTTATCAACTCACCTTTCAAGTCACCAAATCTGCACATTTTAGCTTTGTTTCTCAAGTCAGTAATGTAAGCAGCAAAAGTTTCTCCTGGCTTTTGGTCTCTTGTATAAATAAGTGCCTCTCCAATGTAACATTTGTCTGGGGGTTTATACATTTCTCTAAATTTTCATTTCAAGCACTCCGGATCTTCCCTTGATTCAGCTTGTACAACAATATGGCAGTTTCCCCTTCTCCTGCATATACTGCTGGTGCATACACAAATTAACGCTCTCTTTCATTGACTTCTGACCCCGCTAGTTTAAGCAAAATCAATGCCCTCGTACTTCCATCTTTGTCAGAAAAAGCTGCTTGTATGAAAATATCATATTTGTGTTTATATACTCTCCAGTTCTCTACAATATTCTGATCAAACACAGGTGGACAGGGTCAGTGAAATGCTTCTGCCATGTCAACACAGTAATAAACACCCTTGGAATTATGTACGAAAATATACACACACACACGTCAGAAATTTATGCCAGAAACTTTAATTATGCTCAACAGCACAATAGACTCTTCAAAATAACTGTACTTCGTAAAATAAGTTTCCATAGCACAACAACACTTTGAAATCACTGTACTTTGCAAAACCACTCATCAGTGTAGGAAGCACTTCGAAATAACTTCACTTTGCAAATAAATTGTACACAGCACAATAATCTTCTCGAAATGACTGTACTTTGCAAAATAAGTCTACATTGTAAGAAACACTTTGAAATAACTGCACGTTGAGAATGAAATTCATACAGCAAAGAAACTTTTTGAAATTACTGCATTCTGACTGCACTTTGTGAAATAACTCTACTTTGCACACAGTAGGCTTTGAAATAATTGTACTGTAATAAAGCACACACTGCAAACACTTTGCACACTCTGACATACTTCAAATAACTCTAGTTATGCTCTGAATAGCTCTAGTCAATGCAAAATCGCAGCACATAGCTAAAAATATTGTCGTTTACTAAAACAAATGCAGTTGCTTTGATTTTTTATGCTTATTTCACCCTTTTATTGTACTCATTATTCTCATTTGACTTTTATCATGCTCGTTATACATTTTGTTGTGCTAGTTTTACTTTTAACCTGCTTGTTGTGCAAATCAGAAGTAGTTTTGAACATATTCATAAGTATTTCAAATAACTGTCAAATATTGTGGCTTTGAATGTTAATCAATAATGCGTTTTGTGCTTTGCATTTGATTAATAATATGCTTTGTGCTTTGCATTTGATAATATGGTTTATGCTTTGCAAATGCTTTGTATCATTTTCTTTATGAAATAAATCATTTTTGCAAGTTTTTTTTTTACCTGAAATTTGTTTCTGGCCTTTCTTGATCGTTTGAGCACTGTATCAGCCAAGCTCAATATACCTCGAAGGTTAACTCTGCACCTCATGGCTTGAAGAAGTTTCATTGTTGATCCCATTCTGGCCCTATGTTGCTCGTCCGGTCAGGATAAAACAGATGAACAGTTGTGGGTTCAGTACAGGCAGCTTTATTATGTACAAACACATCAGAATTGAGACTTAGTAATTTAAACTTAAATAAACTTATAAACAGATTGACTACTGCACTCATACATGTTAACACTCTGGGTGTTGTGTCAAAATGGCACTGCTGCCTGCACATACTTTCTCTTTATATCCACGTGCCCTCACTTTGAAATGCTTCTTAAAGTGACAGCACACACTGCTCTTCAAGTTCCTCTGTCCACCCTCCTAATAAAGTGTGTAGTGTATTGGACAGATTTGGAAAGTGTGTTTATGCTTTGGCAATCTTCTCCTTTCGGTCATTAACTGCCTGGCACATTTTACTAGATTACAGAGGAACTTAATCAAGGTACTCTCTAAATCTACCCCAGGGTTCATGTCAGCATAGGAGGAGAAAACTTACTCCTCCCAGCTGGCCATCCTACAATCTATATCCAACATGTCCATGAGGTTAGTATCTCACACTGTTGAAGGTTCCTCACAGGCTGCTAGTTCAGGCATAGCCATCAAGAGACATGCCTGGATGATTTTTCGGAGCCCTTTAAATCCTTTCATAAATGCCCCTTTTGATGGATCTTCCCTGTTTGTGCCCACAGTTAAAGATGCACTTTCCTGCAGTGAGCAAGATGGAAATATCTTGTCTGCTGTTGAAATCCATTTCTCTACCCATAAAGATCTTTCTCAAGGAATCAGCGTGGTGGTAAGAAGATGTGGTTCCAAAAATCTCCATCACCTTTTCAGGACTTGTGGGAAATTTTTCTGCCAGAGGCAGAGGTAGAAATAATGAAGGAAGATGCCATCCTCACAGCAGAGGGGGTCCGCAGAACCAAGGGTCTCGAGACTCTTTCTTGGACATACTCTTTCATTGCTTTTGAAAGGTTACCTGGCAGTCAGTGGGTGATTTTCCTTACACCCACATGCCTGAACAGCCATCACAAGAGATTCTTGAATACACAGGATCCTTTCCAGAGGATACTTCATTCCCTTTTCACAAAACCCCTCACAAAAGAGACGTCTCCCCTATGTTCCACCCAATCAGAGTGAGTTAGCAGTGTTAGAAATTCAAAATCTGCTGCAAAAGCGAGGCATCCAAAAGGTCCCACCAGACCAAGCAGGATCCAGAATCTCCTTAAGGTTCTTTTTAGTGCCAAAGAAATCGGGGGAGCTGAGACATTTTCTAGAGCTCAGTCATGTGAATCAGTTTGTGAAGAAGTCCACGTTTTGGATGCTCATGGTTCAGCCCATTGTATCTGTCCTGCAGAAGGATGACTGGATGTGCTGTATAGATCTTCAAGATGCATACTGTCATATTAAAATAAAAAGGTGCTCTTGAACATATCTGCGCTTTAAGCTAGGTGACCGTCCTTACCAGTTCAGAGACCTGCCCTTTGGTTTCACCACAACCCCCTTTGTGTTCACTAAATGTATGGCAGTTGTGGCAGCTCATCTCAGACTGCACGGATTCAGGGTGTTTCCTTATCTAGATGACTAGCTGCTTTCTGAAACAACCAGGCATCTTCTATAAAATGCCAAAGATTACTTACTCTAGTTGTTATGTTTTCTAGGGATCACAGTAAATCTTTCCAAGTACCAACTTCAACCACTTCAGGTCTTGTACTTTATAACAGCTCACTTGGACACAGACAGTTTGCATTCTTACCCCAGAGCAGAATTCATTCCCTAAGATTGCATGTAGGACAGATTCTGGACCATCCCTCTTCTCCTGCAAGACTGGTTCATCAAGCCTTAGGTTTGATGGGTGCAGGGATCACCCTATTGCCTATAGCTTGCTTTCACATGAGAATTCTTCACTGGACCCTCTCAGTACTCAGTGCTTCAGCATCCTGTAAAGACTTTACGAGCCTGCAAGGATTCCCTACTTTGGTGGATCTAGTCCAACGAGCTTTGTCATGGACACCCATTTATCTTTTCTTCTGCAAAGGCCACACTGACCTTGGACACCTCCTAGTTGAAGTGGGTGGCATTTCTTGGGAAGGACTGTTCAGAGTACGTAGTTTCTAGAAGAGACCAATTTGCATATCATTGTCTTAAAAGATGAGAATGGTTATTTTAGTGTTGCAGGCCTTTCAGTTCTCTCTCCCTCTAGGTATGATTGCTAACCAAGTAAGACAGTATGCCAGTGGTTTCCTACATGATCATACAGTGGGGGCGGGCATCCAAAATATCCCTTTTGCCAACAAGCAATGAGTCTGGCAGTGGATGATCTCCTCCAACTGTTTTCGTGTAGCAATGCGCATTCCAGGGTAATCCAAAATCGTAGCTGACTAGCTCAACTGAACCATCCTGATGCCGCACAAGTGGTTTCTCAATCCTGTAGTGACAGAAATTATTTTTCGTCACTGGGGTCAACTTTGCTGCAACCTCTTTGTCTCTCCCTTCAACAACAAGTGCAGCAGATTCTTTGCCCTAACTTCCCCTCAGAGAGGGGGGGGGGTCACTGAGAGAGATGCTCTAGTCCACTTTTGTTCCCCCTGTATGCTTATCCTCCCCTTCCCTTGTTCTCCTGTATGCTTATCCTCCCCTTCCCTTCCCTTAATAGCCACATTTCTCTGGAAAGCACAACAGTTGAAGAACAAGGTAATCCTCATTGCCCCCTTCTAGTGTCAACAGATGTGCTTCCCATTCCTATAGTCTCATTTTCTGTGTCCACCTTGGACACTGGACCCCAGTCCAGGTCTACTATCGCATCCCTCGAGAATGATTCATCTGGACATTCAGGGCCTCAAGTTAACAGTATGGTTTCTGCAATACCAGTGATAGGTAGACAGTCCAGGCTTTCCTCTTTAGTTTGTCAGATTTGTCATCATCTCAAAAACCTTCTACCAGAAAGATTTACAAGAGTAAATGGAAGAAATTTTCAAATTGAGCAGAACAAAGAAAGCTGGATCCCTTTACAGTTCCAATTCCTGCTGTATTAGATTTTCTAGCTTCAGGTTTTTAGGGTGGTGTCAGTTTCTCCAACATAAAAATCAAGCTTGCTGCCATCTCTAATTACCAGATAGGAAATAATGACTTCCCCCTAGCTTCTTCTAAAATTTTAAGGCTTTTCTGAAGGGTATTCTTCTGCTTAGACCTCCAGTAAGAGACCCTACTCCACACAGGGGTCTTAATGTTTTAATACAAACTCCGTCCCCCTTTGAACCTTCGGCTAAGTCAGACCTAAAATTTCTCTCTGTTGGAAAACTATTTTTCTTGTTGCCATTACATATGTAAGGTGAGCTTCTGAACTCCAAGTACTCTCTTCAAGACTGCCTTGTTTGGTTTTTCAAAAAGACAGAATAACCTTACAAAACCCTTCCTTCCTGCCAAAAGTTGTGTCTGATTCCAGCATGAAAAAAGTAATAAATTTACCAGTCTTCTTTCCAAAATTTGACTAAGGGAGAATACACGCTACATCTTTTAGATGTACATAGACAACTTCATTTTTACCTACAGAGAACAAAAGGATTTCGAAAAAGTGATCAACTGTTTGTTTCCTTTGCTAAAAACAAATTGACAAAACCAGTATATAAATGTACCTTAGCTAAATGGATAACAGATTGCATTTCATTTGTATATTCTCTAAGAGGATTGTCCTTACCGAAATCTCCAAAGGCTCATTCGACTAGATCCATGGCTACATGGTCTGCCTTTTGGGCCATAGCTTCAATTGATGGTATTTGTGCTGTGGCCACTTGGTACAGTTCTCATACCTTTGTTACTCATTACAAGTTGGACTTATCCAGAAACAGGGCTGCTTTTGATTCTGTGGTTCTTCGGAATATCCTTCCATGAAGGCCACCCTTTCATAGCAGGAGACTCTGTCATACTTTGTAGAACGAATGAAAATGACAGTGTCAGATATTAAAGTTATGTACTCACCATAACTATGCATCTGTGTTGTCCATCTTCATTCTTGCTCAACTCCCCATCCTCCTTCCCCCTATCTTTATCCTTTGGGAGTGACCTGATGAAGTATATGGAACCATTGTTGTCAGTTTGAGCCCCTACACTGTCTCTTTTCTGTTTCTTGTTATAATTTTAAGTATTTGTGCTTTCAGGCATATTTAGCAGCAGCATGCACAATCTGAGGTAATCTGGCAAGCAAGGGGCATTATGGGCAGAGGGTGAAGCTCGAGAGTTGGATCCAGGAATTTAAAGAGATTGGCCAAGTCAGATCCAAGGATTGGATCAGAGACCCATACATCGAGGAAGAATGAAAATGGACAGTACAGATGCATAGTTTTGGTGAGTACATAACTTTCATTTTTTACACTTCAAAAATAATGTGGGGGAGGGGACTGTCAATTCATCTTGGACTACAAAAGAATACTTTGTACAAAGCCCTGCAATTTAGCTACTTTTTTGGTTGTACAACTCCTTAGTATAGTCTAAAACAGGCTCTGAGGCAAACATAAATGAAGGTTTTTCCAGGGAAAAAAAAGAAGCAGCCCTGTTACAGAAAGTGTATAGGATGACATTAGCCAGCACTAATCCCATTATATGTGAATGCGACAGGAAAACACGACTACTTCCTTATGCTTAGCATGACTCTCATAAAGCAGACTTGAAAAGAGAAAGGGTTGAATAAAAACAAGATAATGTTGAAATGTGTAGCCCCACTGGCAGCCATTTGCGGAAAAACATTGAAATTCTGTAAGAAGTACTTAAGTAATTTTGAGGGGTTAAAGTAGAGAAAACAGAGTTAGAATGAAAAATATAGATTTGTTTTTAATTCTAAGATAGAACTTTTTAATTCCATGACATCATGGTAGTGAAATTGTGATGTGCATCCATAAACTTTAATGGATACACTGCTACGTATGTGCAGATGTGCATTCATTAAAGCCTATGGATGGAGTGCTATCTCTGCCTACAGTGATAGGAAGAACCACTCAAAATTTATTTGGGCTGTGGTTTAATAAAAAGTTAAAGCTTTTCATTAAAAACCTCTCAAATACAGAATTAGAACAACACAAAATGCTTCTCGGCACTTAAACTAGATGCCATGATGCACCCACAATCTTAACCATTCACTTTAACTGACTAGTTTAAGCAACAGTGAAATCATACCTATTGTGTAAAGCTTAATACATATAGCAGTAAATGCCTGTGTTCTAAATGCAGCAGTAACGAGACTGACTTGCTGGAAAGACATGACAGCTTGGTCTTTAGGATAGAATGCCATACTTTGAAAATGAATGAGTGTATGCCTTTGAAATTACAGTGCAAGTGTCTACTGTTTTAAAGATGCAAGTCCTTTTAGAATTCATTGTGTTATATAAACCAGTGCCTGCAGCTTTTTTTTAAATGTCATGATCATACAGAGAGAAAAAAATGAAACAAACAAGTGAATATAAAATATCAAGAATGTACGCTGTAGTTCGTTTTTTCACTACAAAAAAAAAATTACAGCCATAGGTTCATAATCCGGCCCACCATAGCATTTTATCTGGGTCTTGGTATGTTACTGTAGACTGTTTTGAATGGCTAGATATGTGTTGAACATGCTAATGTGGCTCTCCAAATCTTGCCAAATATGGTAATTATGCCTAGAACTGTATGTTAAGTGGCCCCTGAGCCCAAAAGATTAGACACCTCTGATCTAGACTTCAGCTGTTGATGAAAGTCATAACATAACAAAGATGTCTGGAAAGACAAGTGCATTAAAAAAAAAAGAAAAAAAATTGACATAGCAGTTGTGTGACAGTAGATATTGTGGAAAAATGTGACCGTCTGGCTGTGCTTTGCATCATGTTGGAATTTTTCTTTGTTATGTTGTGATGTACTTTTTATGTACTATTAGAAATATACAAACATATCAAAAATTAACAAAAATAAGAGGTGGTTTAAAAATTGTACCTGTTGTGAATTGTATTAGGAATACTCAGTCTAGTCGGAATCTTTGCAAAGTGTACTGACCATTTACTGTCTATTTGAAGTCATATAGCTAGCCTTCTACTCCACCTGCAGTTGAATTGGCAAGCTTTTCCTCCAGTAAAGCGTCTCGTTAGGAGACGTATAGTGAATGTATAGTAATTTAGAAAAAAATCTTGTACTTTGTCTCAGTGCATGAAATTTGTATACATTTTTTACCTTTAAGGTAACTTTGTATTTTTTGTTGTCAACTAAGTTGACGAGTCATGGCAATAAACATTTCTTTGTGCTCTGTAACTAAAAAGTCAGCAGGGTAATGAATTCATAGTATAGAGTTGCATGTGTTTAGTTAAACATATGCACACACACACACACACACACACACACACACACACACACACACACACACACACACACATATTCCGGCTGAAGTAGACGTATTTGTCTGTATGTCAAGTTTACCATGTTAATGCTGTTAGCAGCAGCACACACCCTCCCTCCTCCAGTCCTTCTGTCATTCTTATCAAACCCCACCAGAGTATCACCAATGTCGCAACATATGTATGACTGTTCTGTTTTGAACAGAACTTTAGCAAATCACTTGCCTAAAGTTAAAAAAAAAAAATAATAAAATTTCCAACATGATCTTGCTGTGAATGCATGCTTTCTTTGAAATTGTCTAGCGTGATCTTTTTGTAAATACATATTTTCTTTGATTTTGTGGCCCACTGGCCTTCAAATATTCTGAGGTATAAAATTTTCTTAGTTTTAATAAAATGATTCTTTTACTTTTCCAATCAAACATAAAATACAGTTAAGTAAGTAGACTTACCGTAATAGTAGATGTTTAACTAGATGGGGTTAAACTCTTTTTATCTGACTGCTTCCCCAGCTCACATAAGTTGTGAAAGTCATTTATAGGAGTCGAATGTCAATTTTCTGAGATCAGTGAAGGATTAGTGTATGTTCTGCAGCCTTTATAGATGAGTATAAGTTGTAAGCTTCAGGAGTTTGTCATATGGCATTATGACAGCTAGCCTTTAAAGACTGGAGCCTAGTACTGTCATTGCTTACTGTAATGTTTTTTCTAGTTTGCATATTATGTATGAATGACTTGACTGCTTGAAGTTGCACAGTGAGAAAGTTCTGTTTTAGAGGAACACTAACTGTAAAGTGACTGATTTTAGCTCTTGAGTGTGATTCACTTTTAATTGTTTTTCCTCACCATTGTCTTAGGTGAAAGTTCCCATTGAGTCAGTTGATCGGAAGCGAGCGGTTAGCTCTGTGTGTTCATATATCGTGCACCAGTGCAGTAGACCTGCTCCATTACATTCACGAGATCTCCATTCTATGATTGTTGCAGCATTCCAATGCCTGTGTGTTTGGCTTACGGAACACCCTAATATGCTAAACGAAAAGGTAAGCTGTAACTACAGAATGTAAACCTTATAAAGAAACCATGATATTCAGAAATTAAAGTAAAGCATTAGGAGTAAGGATGAGCCACTGTTCTTCCTTTGTAGTTAGTGTTATGGTTTCAAGCCCCAACCCCAGTTGTTTGCTAAAGTATAAAGCTAATGTATTTGACTTAGTCCTAATTCCCATCATTCCACTTATCGTAGTGCCTACTACTGTCAATGGCCAGACATTATAGGGATAAATGACTGCATCTGGCTGTTTTTCCCCTAACCTTATAATGTGTTTGCAGAAAAGACAGCACATAGTTGAATCTGCATTGACTAGGCTGTTAATGGCCTACCGGAACGATTGCCTATGCCTAGTAATAACCTGTAAACCTGTGAGAAGAGAAAACAGAACAAAAAAAAATGGATAGTTTGGCTTGTCAAATGAATAAATATAATTGTCATGGGTGGTGAACCCAAGTGTTAACCGTCTGTTACCCTGAAACTGTACCATCCAATGTACTTATCAATGCACTTATTTCTTTCTGTGCTGCTTTTACCCTTTTATTTTATGCAGTCATCTAAGTCACATTGTTAATAGCCCAAAGAGAACTTCCTGTAGTAGTATTGCATGGTGCAGTTTGAATGGCCAAGATTTTCATGCAGTCTTAATTAAGCTAGAACTTAAGTTGTTCAACCTTTAACATAATGCATTTTCAGCAATTACTTTGGACTGCTGTCCATGACTAAAACAAAAGCTGTCCATATAAGGCATATCAGCTAGGTGCATTAATGAATAAACACAAAAATCTGAGCAGTGAAGGCAGATCTGTTGAGGAGGCTTGAGGTGATAGAGGTGGAAGTATCTGAGATGGGATGATAGGACCAAACTCAGAGACAAATGACGAAATGAGAACACCAAACCAGAGTAATCCCAGTAACCGAGAAGGTCAAGGACAATAGATTACAGAGATTAGGTCACGTGCAGAATAATATTGGGTGAAGATGATTTGGGCGAGACAGGAAGAAGGCAATAGGAAGTTTAGATGTCCAGCCAAGAGTTCGATGAACTGCATGAAAGAAGACTTGTGACAGTTGATTATGATGGAAGAAGGTAGGTGAGTGACACTGACTGGAGAGGTATTGGCAATGCAACACCCCAACTCAGTGTGTAGAAGAGTGGGAAAAGAAGATTATTGATGATGATGGTGTATTTTCAAGAATCTGATTTAGCATTGCGTCAGTTCTCTTATCATTCCCTGAATCTGGTAGATGGACATTCATTAGGCTGACCACATGGTGTTCTGGATTAGGACATCCTAATTGTGAATCCACGATAAATGCCTTTTAAAAGCAGAAATCGAATAATTTCTTACCAGAAACAGGCCAAGTGAGAAGTACTAAGTACAAGTACTTGTTCAGATTAAACTGAAGCAAAAATCGTTAAGGTAGGGAGTTATTATATAGCCTACATTTAGAGAGCTTAGCAATTAACCTGTTGCCATAATCCCTCCAAACTCTGCCCCCCAGGATGAACTTAAATAAGAGAGGTGAAATAGGTAATAAGTAAAATCCACTTAGGCTGATGCCACAGTGTTAATTTGGCTCCAGAATGCAAACTGTTCCTATTTATAGATGTAAGACTTTATATTCCTAATTTTTAACTTGTTATAAATATCCTCATTGCAGTATGAGAGAACTTGTAAAATTGGGTGTCAAACTATCAACTTTTTGCTGCGATATGAAGACTGAAGGTTGTATGAGATGTGAAACTTGCCACCCTTTGAAAAGGTGTGTTTTCCTTGGGGTGGGGTGAAGAGATGAACTGCCTCCCAGAGAAAGGGGGCTGAGGTAAATTTGATCGAGTGAGCCATTAGAACCTATTTCGGCTTTCTGTTGCTTTGCCTTTCCAAGGATTCCTTGAACTATAGGGATTGGAACCTTACCCAGTTTTGCTTTATAGCATCTTGGTCTCTTGTTAGAAAGATAAAAAGTTAACCATTGACATGGGAGTTGGATGAGCAGCTGAGGAACTCCTTACTTTATTGAAAGGTCTAAAAACCCTTGGATAAAGCTGCCGCTCATGAGTCACTTAAGCAGTTTAGTGATGAGTTTGGGTCCTTTCACAGATGTACTGTTGTCAGTTGAATGTCCAGAGAGAGGGTCAGTTTCTACAATCCCATGGCCAGTTTCCACATATGGCAGGAGTTCTCTTCATATTTGTAAGTACTACATTAATGCTGCGTTATGACACCTAAGCACTCCTTGGTACAAACAGTATTTGAAGGCTTTTATGGGTAATTCCACTGTCAGCATTTCTTTCAAATGGATGCACAGGGCAGAGTGAGTATATGACCACTGCTATTGAATAGCAATGCCATCCAGATGTGTTCTTCATCTTACATCCAGAGCATCTGCTGTCTGGACCTGTACAAAAAGGAAGAAAAGGTTGTCCCACATTTACCTGCACATTTGTTACCCAGAAAGAGGTACCATTGGCAGGGAAAGGGTAGTTGAAAGTGCCTTTTCAATGGCCTTTTTGACCTCATTACAGGGTAACTTTGTAGATTTGTTTTCATAACATTCATCCTTGCATGTTATACCATCAGAATGTTATTGACATGAATCTTGGGTTCCTTGGAAGCATCCTCACAGAAGGGGATGGTTGGTTGGCAGCAAATAGAAAGAGGGAGAACATGCATCTTGAATCCTCTGCCGAGTACTGAGTCTTTTCAGAACAGTGTCTAACACCAATGCTGAAAACACATTCTGGTGGAAGTGTATGTGATGAATTTTCTTATTGACTGTTAGGCCAAGTGAGTCCAAAATCCCAGTCACTCATAAAGAAATCTCATTAGTAGACCATCCAGTTACTGGTAACTGTGGATACTTTAGTTCCTTAGTGGCACTTTTGCAGAAGTCAGACATTTGGAAAAACAAGTTTACAACAGTCATTAGGCCACACTAGAGGAGCACTGACAAATGGATGTGTTTGTGACCCAGCAGAAATTTCTCTGTGGCCTGTACATGCCAGCAAACATCTCCAGGGCTATGGTAGCCATCCATGCTTCTTTCTGAATTAAGGTAGAAGAATTTAGGTTGTTTTCTTGAATCTTGATTCCTTTAGATTCTTCTTTGGGTTGGAAAATACAGAAAAGATTACCACTCATCTTTATTGTAGTGATTGCCACTGTAGTTGAATTCTTTAGTTCATTAAGGTGAGTTGTCTGAACTTCAGGTTGACCCCCTGTGCTTTCTGTAAATGTCCACATAAACATGACTCCTTCCTGGCTGGCATCATACCATTATGCCATGAAAGGAGGAGACACTTGCTCCATATCTTCACTTCTTTTTGTCATGGGAAGTGATGAGTTGTCTCCCCTGTCTGTAGGACATTTTTCAGATGACTTCCAGTGCACAAGAGTAAGTACCCAATTTGGGATTTCTATTACTATATTTTGACTTATTACTACTTTCCAAGCACTATACCTTTAGTTATCAGTCAAAAATCTTGTTCTTTACCTTCTGTCATAACAGATTCTTTCTCATCTCTTGATACTAATCCTTCATTTTCCTCCTTTTCTCTCCTTCTGCCAGGTTCATTTCCAAATATGTTCCAAAGCTCCGTAGATGATTCTTCTAGTAATTGATGATACTCTGTTTAAATGTTTATTTGTTGATTGCTTGTATATCTCTGTTTACTGTGTTATGTAATGTGTATCCTGGAGTTTTTCTCCCAAGAACTTTCATAGCTCATAATACGTTGCCATTAATTAATGATGCTGTTTTTAAATTTTGTATATTTGTTGATTACTCACATGCTTCTGTTTGCTATATTGTTTATGTAATGTTGGAATTTTTGTGAATTTTTTTCTCCCCAGGTTTCTCTTGAAAAAGGGGTAGCTTTCTATCCAGTCAGACTATCCTGGTAAACAAGTACAATAAATAAAAACACTGTAAGATGTGTGTGTGTATGTACAAGGCCAATTCCTGTAGAATATTTTCAATGCATATAATTTTTGCTTAAGAAATGAACAATGAATTTCTTCCCGAGAGCACTGTACCTATAACCTTAAGGCCTACCTGATAGACGGAAAGTTAAAAGGATGATGTTCTTCATGTTTCACTGTTGCAGTCATCACACTTGGGTTGTCTGCCTGCAGAGTCTTAGGATTTCTGCATCGGATGCTGTCGCTTCTTCCATGACGTCAGGGGTATAAAACAGGCAGCCAACACCATTACATCAGTCTTTCTTGCCAAGAAGGAGCCCGAAGCAGAAGCAGTTCTCAAGTGTCGGTCAGCCGCTACCTGAAATTTGCATTTTTAGAGTTTCAAACCTGAAGTCTTCTAAAGCTAAGTTCTCCGTTGAGGATTCTTTTTTCTTGCTCTAACCAATGTCAGAAAAAGTTAACAATTGTCTTGCCTGTGGAAAGCAAATACCTCACAGAGATTTTCATTCTTACTGCATCACCTGTTTAGGCCCAGAACACGATATCCCTTGCTGTCGGTTTTGTGCCTTGTTCAACGCCCGAACATTCGTCATCGGGCTATTTTTGTCGATAAATTCTTTCGCTCTCATTCTCCGTATTCCGAAATGGCTTCAGTAAGCCATCCGACTACTGATCTTCCGAAAAAGCACAAAGGTAAAGACAGAGCTCGACCGCATAGGTGAAAAACTGCTGATGCTTTCGTTAAGCTAGTCGCCAGTCCGCCGGTACTCAGTGAGGTGCCTTTGCAACCCCTGATGCCCGCTTCTACAGATTCGTAGGCCTCGGCCGAGACCCATTCGGAGTCGGGTATTCCGCGAGATGCTTCTTCAACTATGGAACCTGCGAATGTCTCTACCTTGGATAGGTCCGGAGCCTCTGTGCAGGCACCGGCTTCTGAGGGTGTAGTCCGACCTACCGATATTCGCATTAAACCGACAACTTCATTTTTAGCTAAAACTACCAAGTTTCTCAGGCCTAGAGTATGCACCACACCTAGAAAACAGACGACCAAAGCGTATGGTCAAGCTCCCATGCCTCAAAAACAAATGCTTAAAATGGCTGAAGACCTTATCACCCTAATTAGGGAAAGCCAGCCTTCCCCTGCTAAGAGACCAAGAATTGAGTTTCTTTCTGATTCTACAGACCAGGAGTCTGATGACTCTGACCCTTCTGATTACCAGGACACACCCTTATCTACCTTTGAGGATTCAGATGCAGAGGAATCCATTCCCTCTGCCTCCCCTCCAGAAGATTTTTCTTTTGGTGAAACCTTGCATACTTTAAGGGAGCATTTCCGCTGGGAATGCCAGTATTATCCTCAGTCCAAAAAGAGACTCAGAGAATTTTTAGAGTTGCCTCAGCACAGGCTCCTAGTTATACCCCCTGTCGTGGATGTTGTAGATGATGTCTTTATGGAATCCAGTCTTACTCCAGATACTTTACCACCAGCCCCTAGAAAACCTGACAGGTACTACAGAGTACCTGATTCTCATACATTTCTCTTTAAGAATCCTACTGTGAATCTAGAGACAGTTTCCCAGGGGCCTAAAGGTATTAAGGCTATTACAGCCAAAAACCCTAGTCCTTCAGACAGGGATTCCACAGCTTTAGACAGATGGGGTAAGAAGGTATATATCTCTGCAACTCTTGCCATCAGGGCATTGAATTGCCAGTTTCATATGTTGGAAGTACCAGCAACATATTATGGAACAAATTAAACACAAAATGGTGTTACTTCCAGATTGTGCAGAAAATAAAGATTTACTAGAGTTAATGCATTCTGCAAACCAGGTTAGTAAGCATACGTTGCAGTGTGGCTTTGATGCCCTGGAATCATCTTGCAGGGCTGCAGTCACTGGATCTGTACTGAGAAGGCATGCTTGGCTGAAGGAACAAACCTTGCCAGACCATGTCAAATCAAAATTACTAGATGCTCCTTTAAATCAGGGCAGTTTGTTTGGCACCAAAGCAGAAGAGGTTCTTAAAAAGATGGAAGAAAAAGCTAATTTTATGCAAACTGTTAAAGAATTCTTGCAAGTGCAGCCACCTAGATTCAGTAGGCATTGGCCTACAAAAAACTGGTCCTTTCCAGCCCCTTCCAGACCTTCTCCGTCCAAACCCAGGGGAACCAGACCACCAAGACTACAGTCTCAGGATATGCAGAGATCTAAACAATGGAGCACTCCCACCTCAAAAGCAGGGAGTGGCAAGCAACCCCCTCATGGTAAAAGTTCACAATGACTTGTCAATTACCCTTCCCAGCCCTGCCCATCTACTTGCACCCCTAGGCAGAAACTTGCCCTTCATGCCAAAAAACTGGATGTCCATTACTCGGGACCGATGGGTTCTAAACATTGTATCCCGGGGTACAGATTCTACTTCCATTCCCTGCCAACCCCAAGCAGGTTTCCAGACCTTCCTCCAAACCAGTGGGCAGAGGCTCAAAAGCAAGTACATTCCCTGTTCAATATCGGGGCCATCCAGCCTGTTACAGTAGAACAAAGGAGGCAGGGTTTCTATTCCAGACTGTTCCTGGTGCCCAGAAAAGAGGGCTCTTGGCACCCATTCCTGTATCTGTCAATTCTCAACATCTTTCTGGTGGTCCCAAAATTCAAAATGCTAACCCTGCAACAGCTTCTCCCTATGCTAGCCAAGTATGCCTGCCTAGTCACCCTAGACTCACAAGAAGCCTATCTGCACATCCTGTTAAGGGTGTCTTGCAGGAGATATCTCCACTTCAGGGCAGGCTTTATGCACTGTCGGTTCTCTGCACTTCCCTTTGGCTTATCTACTGTGCCCAGAGTATTCACAAAGTGCCTGGCTCCAGCCATTGAATACTGCAGGCAGAGAAATATCCAAATTTTCACATACTTGGACGATTGCCTCATTCAGGCGGACAGTCATGAATCGCTACATCAGCACCTGGCATTTGTAAAAAGACTCCTATCTTCATTGGGGTACACCATCAATGAAAAGAAATCACAACTGGTGCCCAGTCAAAAAATTGTATTCCTGGGAGCAAGCTTGAACACAACTTCCCAGATGGCCTTTCTCACTCCAGAAAAAAACGATCTATTTGAACAACTACTTCAAACACATGGCCACCAAAACCCAGCTATCTGCAAGAAAATTACTGTAAGCCCTAGGGTTCATGGCCTCATACATTCTGCTAATTCCATGTGCAAGACTTTATATGAGGAAACTTCAATGGTACCTAAGAAGTCTTTGGTGCCAACATTCTCAGGACCTGGAAACGGTCATTCCCTTCATTCCTTGTCTAAGGACAGAGTTCCTTTGGTGGGCAGAAGCATGCAACCACAACAAGGGGACTGCCTTTCCCTCAACCCCTCGCCACCCAAATCCTGACTACAGATGCATCAGACTATGCATGGGGGGCTCACATGGCAGGCAAATGCATTCAGGGAAAGTGGAGCCCAGGACAAATTCTCCTGCTCATCAGTCAAAGAGAGATGTTAGCTGTACAGTATGCTCTGATAGCCTTCAGATACCTAATCCTTCCAGGACAGTTGCTGATAAAAACAGACAACACCAGAGTTATGCGGTACATAAACAAGCAGGGGGGAACCCATTCTTACCCCCTCTGCAGACTAGCCATGGCATTGTGGAACACAGCCTTGAGCTACCAAGTGCATCTACAAGCTCCAGGAAAATTGAATACACTGACAGACGGACTAAGCAGACACCTCATGGACCCACACAAGTGGAAACTGGAACCATGAATTTTCAACATGTTGACAAGCGAATGGGGAAGCCCAGACTTAGATCTATTTGCCTCCCCACCAGAACTACCATTTGGCCAAGTTTTGCACAAGGACTCCCCACGTACAAGCCTGGAAAGTGGATGCTCTGTCCTTCAGCTGGAAAAACCTATCAGGCTACGCTTTTCCCCCTCTGCCTCTGCTCTCTAAAGTTCTACTAAAAGTCAAACAGGACAAACCAAGGATGATTTTGATTGCTCCAGACTGGCTGCGCAACACTGGTACCGCCTCCTGCGCAGTGTGTCGCAAATATCTCCATGGCACCTGCCTCAGACCCCTTCCTTGCTATCTCAGCAAGAAAACCAAATTCTGCATCCTCAGCTTCCAACATTAAACCTTGCAGCCTGGCTAATTACTTAAATTCACCCTTATCATCCCTCAGCAAACCTGTGATGGATGTCATCTTGGAGGCAAGGAGACCTAGTACTAGAAAATCTTATGCTGACAAATGGAAAAGATTCTGTGCCTGGAACCAGTCTTTAGGAATGAGCACAGCAGCGCCCAATTTACCTCAGATTCTGCAATGTTTAACTGAGATGCTGCACAAGGGCCTGTCTTTTTCCTCCATTAAAATCCATGCCTCAGCTATTTCAGCTCACTATAACACAGAACCACCCATCTTCTCTCATCCTCTGCTCAAGCAGTATCTCAGAGGGGCAAAAAACTTGAGACCACCCAGGAGAGCTCCTGTCCCTGCCTGGGACCTTAACTTTGTTTTGGAGAAACTCACTCTACCTCCTTTCGAGCCAGCTGCTACTGCAGACTTAAAATTTATTTCTTGGAAAATGGCGTTCCTTTTAGCAATCACTTCATCTAGAAGGATATCTGAATTACAGGCTCTTATGGCAGTGGAGCCTTTCATCATCTTTCATGTGGACAGGGCATTTCTCAGGACCAATCCGCCCTTCATGCCCAAGGTGGTTTCCAGTGTGGCTCTTAATCAGTCCATTCATTTGCCAACCTTCTTTCCCAATCCACAGAACAAAGGGGAACGGATTTTGCATTCCTTGGATGTGCACAGACAACTTAGATTCTACTTCGACAGGACTAAATCTCGAAGAAAGTCTGAACAATTGTTGGTAGCATTTGCTGCAGGGGCAGAGGGGAAGGCTATTATTTCAAAACAAACCATTTCTAAATGGTTAAGCCATTGTATTCATTTCTGCTATAAGCACCATGGAAAACCTATCCCCCAGGGGATCAGATCTCACTCCACAAGGGCTGCATCTACTTCTGCAGCCTTTCTCAGAGGTGTCCCTACCAGGGATATCCTAGAAGCTGCTACCTGGAGATCTGTACATACTTTCACCAAGCATTACCATTTACCAATTTTCTCTAAATCCAGAGCTGGCATTGCCACTGTTGTCTTGCAGGGCCTCATAGCTGGCCCTAATGCTATATAAACTCCTCCTCCCAACCATAGCTTTGGGAATCTACCCAAATGTAATGACTGCAACAGTGAAACACGAAGAGCATAGTACAGTTGTGTACACTTACCATAAATGTAGATGTTCGAGTGTATTCACTGTTGCAGTCCTGGTTACCCTCCCTCCAGCCCCCTAGTTTTTTTTCTGGCTATATCTCTACTTTTCTTTACTATGCTTAAAAGCCTTTCCGGTGTATTTGATTTTGGTTGGAGGTATACTTTTGTGTTTTTGTGTTTGTTTGCTCCCGAAAAAACTGATGTAATGGCGTCGGCTGCATGTTTTTATACCCCTGATGACCTGACGTCATGGAAGAAGTGACAGCAACCGATGCAGGACCCAAGACTTTGTTAATCAGGTCGACTGAGGGCAACCTGCCAGCAGATTACCCAAATGTAATGACTGCAACAGTGAATTCACCCAAACATCTACATTTATGGTAAGTGTACACAATTGTACTTTAGGACTATTAGGCTCTACCAACATACATTACTTTGTTAGATTCCCTTAATGTTTTTAAATCCTTACTAAAAAGCTACTATCTTAACAACTCTACATGTCCTTGCTCCCTTAATATCAGACCCCTGTAATTTTCTCCTTATTGCTCCTATCCAAAGCTGTAACCAGTCTCCCAGTCAACAACTGTCAATAAATAAATAGTATTCATGATTCATGGGGCCTTCTTCCTCCTGTCTGTATTCTGAGTTCACTCTGCAGTATCCATTCCTTAAAGCCTTCCATCATAGTAATGCTACTATTTTTCCTAGGAAAATTGTATTACTTTCTTACATACATGAAGTTGGGTTTTCTGATGCATTGTTTCTTGCTTCAAAGTTGATTGTTTCCACTTGACATTGCCCTCTCTGTATTATAGTAAGTATAGCAATTTCAGTTGAGTTGCCTTTTAGTATTCATGGAAGTCCGGTATCCTAATCATCTGTCTCTATGGGCAAAACTACATTTTTTTCATTCCCATATAAACATCTGTCTCTTATTTTTAATTTCTTTCAGTTATTTTTCCTTCTGGAATATCCAAGAAGGACTGTTGTAGAGTATTAAAGGAGCAATAAACATCCTACTTGTTTAAATGTTATGGCCCAGTTCATTACCACCAAGTTCCACTTTTTCAGCTTTTCTAAAAAAAAAAAAAAAAATCTTTTTAACCACTTCCCTAGAGTTACTCCATTTGTATGGGTATGTTTTGCACCAGGTTATGAATAGGGTGATCGCTTAGCACCAGTGCCTTCTTTTTTGCATTGTTTGCATTATAACACAATAGATTTTGGAGTTCTGTTAACTGAAATAACGTCTGGACATTCTGTTCAGATATTGTTAGACAATAAATGCCATCATCAAATAATGTTTTATACTGTTGGTGGGGCCAGTTGTATCCCTGTATCTGAGAGAGATAGTTTGGGTAGCGAATGGTTCTGAATTGAGGGCAACGCATAATGGGGTCAGTGAAAATCTTTAATATATCTCTCTCTCTGACAAGCATTACTCTGTCTGTACTTCTGCAGCGTAGCCCTTGTATGTATCCAAGATTAATTTGCAGAACTTTGTGGAAGTCCATATCCTTTCAGTATTTCAGTAAAAAAAAAAATCCCAATAAAATCACATTTTGTAGCATCAAGGCTTATAGCTAGCAGTGAATTACCCTTTTCCTTGGCATTCTGTTTGCAGTGTTGTTTTTGATGACTGTCTTAAATGTTTGCCTTCCTCTAGTAAATCAACACTGGTCCAGATCAGTCAGTGCTGACTAGTTAACAGTATTCCAGTTAACACTTTGTAGATGTGGATTAAGACTGAACTTGGCCTATAAGAGAATGGATTCATTGGGTCTTTTCCTTTCATATTGCCAGTATTTTTTTTTTAATCCATGAACAAGATATCCTCTTACCCTTCATTATCAGATTAATTACTTTGGACCATACTTATTTTTTGTCATCAAATTATGTACACAGCCCGAAGGGCAGAATTACTCCACCACAGCTTCAGCGAAAAATGTAGTTATTAAAAACAAAATGACTAAGCACTTTCGCCAATGTTACATAGGCTTCTTCAGAGTCATTAAAGTCACAACTGCCCATTTAAATAAGAAACGTGCAAAACACTACCAATCACTGCTTAACACAGGAAATTAAATCAGTGCCCCTCCTTACCCACAAGTGCAGGTGGATAAAATTGTTATAACTATAAAATCCTACAAAAAAGAAAGAAAAATATATATAAACACATTCCACTCTTTGCATAATTAAAAACTAATATGTTGAAATAAAAATTATATTCATACGTGCAAACCATGTTTTCTATTGTACAAATGTATATATTTAGTTTGCCATAACCAAAATAAATCAATTGTAGCATAAACTGTAAGCTATCTATAGTTTATATATAAAATACGTATATTATATTTGCTGTATATTTCAACATAGGCAGAAAGGCTATACTGTCATTTAAGCCTGGCAGACAAGTTGCATTGAGTCTTAACTGCCATAAACATTCCTTTTTTTCCACCTTTAACTTATCACCTCTCTTCTCATTGGGAAAACCCCTATCTATAATAAAAAAGATACATTTCTTAAAATTAGGGTAAACAATACTATAAATGTGTATTTTTTGTCTTGATGGCCCTGAGGTGTTCAGCTATCCTGTCCTTCAATCTAAGTATAGTTTTACCCAGACAGAATCCATGGCAGCTGACACAATTAACCACATACGGCAACATTTTAGTGTTGCAACTACATCTGCCCGGACAAACTGTTGTTCGCGATGGTGGTGCTGCGGTAGTGTTGTCACCTCACAGTAAGACGCTGTCTGGTTCGATTTTTGTGGGATTTTGTAGTTATAACAATTTTATCCACCTGTACTTGTGGGAAAGGAGGGGCATTGATTTAATTTGCTGTGTTAAGCAGTGATTGGTAGTGTTTTGCACGTTTCTTATTTAAATGGGCAGTTGCGACTTTTTTAATGACTCTGAAGAAGCCTATGTAACATTGGCAAAAGCTCTTAGTCGTTTTGTTTTTAATAAATACATTTTTCGCTGAAGCTGTGGTGGAATAATTCTACTCTTTTGGCTGTGTACATAATTTGTTACCAGCAGTTTATACCCTGTTTGGGACCGTTTTGTTGTTTTATTTTTTGTCATCCTGGTTTCTATAGCTCTACCAGGATTCCATCACCACCAGGTGATTCACTCTATTTTAGTCTGTTCGTTTAAGCTTTATCCTCCTTCATTGTTGGTCTCAACAGCTTCTTCATTTGGTTGTCCTTTATGTATGGCAGTATTATTCCCTCAAGATAGACCTCTGTGGGAGACTTGGAAAATGGCTGCATACTGTTCAGCAGCTTATTATCTCTCTGTGTGTAAACAGAAAATGAAAAAAGGGGAGTCAATGAAATTCTTTTTGGGTCAAATCCATTTGCTGGCTAGTAAGTACACTACCTGGATACCAGCAAAGAGGAAATTTAGAATAGCTGAAAGAAAACCAGTCAGAAATGGTGAAGAGAAAACACTGACTGGGAAGAATACCACAGCTGTGAAGCGAAAAGCAGTTGAAGCTTCAGCTTTGGTACAAGAAATGTCTTCCAGTAGCTTGGAGGAAAAATAAGTCAGACATACTCGGAGATTAAAATAAATAAAAGCTTGAAAGAATATAGCAACTCAAAAGTCTGACAAAACAGAAGACACTTTAACTAGCTATTCAGATGAACTGATAAAACTGTAAAAATCAGAAGCTGAAATGAAGAACATGCTCTCTCTGTGAGGCTTTCCAAGAGCTGTTTCAAAAAACAGGAGAGTTAGAAGACAAGAGCACAGAGAAAGAAAACCTGAGATTTTCTGCTGTACCAGAGAATATTTATTTTATGAAAGAACAAATAAGCAATTGGGCTGGTATTCTACAGCAGATTTAATTGAAAGGGCATGTTTTTTTTTTTTTTTTGAACAAGAACCATCTTTATTAAATTATCACATATGGCATATTTATTTATTTATTTTACATTTGTTGACCGGGTATGTCTGACTGAGCCGAAGTCCTTTTTCAGCAGAGACACAGGGAGAAAAGCTCCAGGTACATACATATAACATTTGGTCTTTGATTACAGACATTATACAAGCAGCATTTAAAAAACAATATTACAGGACGGCAATTTGAAGAAGTAGTTCTATAAAAAGTAAACAGGAGAAAAATTATTTTAATTTATCTAGCAGGATATAATACAAGTATGGTGAAAGAGGAACACTTTGGAGAGGTGAAAGAGGTTTTCAAGGAGGGTTAGAGCATTGGCAGATCAATTTCCTGTTGAAATATTATTTTAGAGTTAGTTTAAATGTTTTGGGATGTATGTTTGATCATACATTTATATAAATGAAAACAAACCATATTGATATTTTCAGTTGCAGACTTTATACATCAGATAATAATCTTCCATACAGTCATTGTTAGTTGAACATTACATTAATTTCCTGCCTTTCCTTAAACTTCATTCCTCCAATCCTAAATCTTTTAAACTTTGTTGCATATTTGGGAGTCATACATATATCCTCACATTGTTTCTCTGAATTGCTCATCCAGTCTCATTTCCCAATCCTTTCTAACCTCCTCTGATTGATTCCTATAGTTATTATGCAATATTTTATATGCTGTATTAAGTATCCCCTTTTAACAGCAGCTTCTGTTCTAGATCTACTAAACTCTACCAGTGCTGGTCATTCACATAGGATACCCTAGTCCTTTTTCTTTACCAATTGAAAGGGCATATTGAGTGTAAGCTCCAAACTTAGCCATGAGTGATCAGCCAAGACCTAAATTAGTAAAGATGCAATCACGCCTGGCAAAATTGTGACATAAAGGTAAAATATTAAAAACTGGAGTCAGCAGAGTATTTAAGGAAGGTGAGCATTCATTGCACACTACTCAAGGTTCTTTTTAGTGCCAAGGAAAACTGGGGACCTCAGACCAATTTTGGATCTTAGTCATCTCAACAGATTTGCAAAACATACACGATCAACCCATATTGCCTCCTCTTAGGGAGGACAATTTGATGTGCTTGCTAGATCTCCAGGACGCTTACTGACATGTGAAAATAGAGAAGCAATTGTGGAGATTTCTCTGTTTCTGGCTGGCAGCCAATCATTTCCAGTTCAAAGCCTTGCCATTTGGTCTAACCACAGCCCCCAAGGTGTTTACCAAGATAATGACAGTGGTAGCAGTACACTTGCTCATGCTTAGTATCCAAGTCTTCTCCTACATAGACAATTGACTCCTAACTGCTACATCCAGGCAACACAACAGATAGGATTTATTGGATGCCACCTTGATACTACTCTACAAATTGTCAGTCTTCCACAGCATAGAACTTGTTGGTTTGCATCCATCAAACAACCGCTCAGGTAATGTATAATCCCCCAAGGCAAGATTAATACTATATCTTTTAGGTGCTATGGCTTCCTCAGTTCTAATTATTCCAATGACTCGTTACCACGTGAGTATTTTTCAGTGGACTCCAGCAGTTCGGTGGTTTCAAAAATTCTATCCTTTAAATGCTAGGGTTTGACTCACAAGAGTTTGCAGCAACACATCTGGTGGTGGATTACCTCCCCTTCAGTAACAGAAAGATGATTTTTTCATACAGATCCACTTATAGCAGTAGTGACCCTGGATACCTCCCTTCTAGGGTGGGGAGAATGATGCAAGGTATATGGTTAAGTTTAGAGGCTAAACTTCACTTCAGCATCTTGAAGAAGAGGGCAGTCCACCTAGCATTGCAGGCTGTCCTTCCCAGTGGTGTGATTTCCATACAGACAACATGGCTGCTGTTTGGTACATCAGCAAATAAGGATGAACTCATTCTTGCTCCTTTTGTAGAGAGCCCATGAGAGTTTGGCAGTGGGCAAAGTATTTACACAATTTTCTGATAGCAATGTATATTTTAAAGTCTTCCAGTGTTCTTGAGGACAAATTGAGTAGGACTGTGCTAACTCCTCACTAGTGGTTTCTCAATCCAGAGGTGGCAGCATTAATTTTCAGACACTGCAGCCAACCGTGCTGTCACCTATTTGCATCCCACCTCAACAAGTACAGCAATTACTTTGCCCTATTCCTACCATAGGGACAATCACCAAGGGATGCTGTGGTCCACAGTTGCCCCCCTGGTTTTCTGTATGCCTTTCTCCCATTACTTTTCACGAACAAATTAATTCAACAAGCCAGATTGTACATGGCCAAAGTAATCGTCATTGCCCCCTTCTGGCCCCAACAGGCATGGTTCCCCTTTCTGTGGCCTCTTTTAGTACATTCTCCATAGATGCTGGATCAGTATCCAAATATTCTATCCCATCAATCTGGATTGCCTCTTCTGGATCAGACTACCATGAAACTAACCCCTTGGTTATTCTAATTTTGGCAATAGCCAGAGATGCCAGGCTTCTTAATACAGTTGTTGACCTCCTATCAGCCTCCCAGAAACTTGCTATAAAAAAAGTTCATAACAGTAAATGGAAAACGTTTTCCTATGGGCAGTAGCAAAAGGCTTGGATCTTTTCTCTGCTCCCACACCATCCATTTTGGAATTCTTAGCTGAATTCATCCGACAAGGCTCTAGCTATTTTACTATCAAAATCCATCCGTATGGCAGCAATTTCCAATTTTCATGTTGGACAAAATGATACTTTAGGGCCTCTTTAAAAATTTCAAAAGCTTTTCTTAGAGAAGCCTTTCTGTTGCCACCCCCCCCCCATTAGAGATCCAATCCCTCCATAGGATATTACTACTATCCTGCAAGCTCTGACTCCAGTTCTTTTTGAAATGCTGCGACTTATAGATATCAAATAGATATCAAATTTTCTTAGTTGCAGTCACTTCTGCCAAATGGATTTTGGAACTACAAGCACTTTTGTGTAAAACTCCTTATGTGGTTTTCCATAATGATTGTGTTTTCCCTAGACTAATGTATCTTTTCTTCCAGAAGTGTCATCCATAACTAACTTAAAGCAATCCATAGATTTACCAGTGTTCTTTCCCAAATTTTCAAACAAAGGGGAATACTTACTACAAATGCTAGATGTTCACTGTCTACTCAATTCTATTTTCATTAGACAAAACAGTTCAGAAAATCTAATCAACTTTTTATAGCCTACTCAAAAGCTAGACTTGGTGGGGCTGTTAAGAAAGTTACACTGTCCATACGGCTGTCAAATTGTATTTCATTTGTCTATTCTAAGATGGGTTTAAATTTACAGTCCAAATCAAAGACTCATTCAGCCAGAGCAGTAGCTACCTCAACACCCTTCTACATTGATATTTGTGAAGCAGCAGCTTGGTGCACTGTGCATAACTTTGTTACTCATTATAAGCTTGATGTACAGTCCAGGTCTCATTCCTCCTTTGGTTTCGCCATTCTCAGGAATGTCCTTCCTTGGTTCCACCCAGAAAGAGCTTAGGAATCTGTCCCATATGTTGAATCTGATGAAAATAAACAACATTGGATACAAAAGTTATGTACTTAGCATAACAATAGATCCATGTTGTCTGTTTTTCATGCAGCTCAACCTCCCCTCTTCCAGCCCCATTGCCATATTGATATATTTATAGATAGCTTTGAGATGATGGAATTCTTGCTACACCACACCCCATCTGTAACCAGCAGTGTTTTACAACTTTGGCCTTTTTCTCTTATCTATTTCAGTTTTAGATTTAGGGTCTCAACTATTTTTTCATAAATAGGTCTCAATACTTTAATTTAGGGCAAACCTGATCTGAGGTGTTGGATTGGAGTTCAGAGAATTTTGGGTAGGGGTGGAGTCAGAGCCCTGAAACTGCAGAAGCTTCAGATTTGATGCCAATGTCATATCCAACTGGATCCAACTTCCCATATGTCGAACTGGACAAAAAATAAATAATATGGATCTATAATTGTGGTAAGTACATGACATTCATTTCTTGCATCTGCAAAGGTACTAATTTGCTACTTTTCCTTTTGCAAATGTTTTCATTTGAAGACACGAAGTCTGCAGCTGACCAGGGGAATTTTTGTACATTGTGTTTTGAGTGAAAGTTACAAATATTCCTTCATGCATAGTTAGTTGCTTTTTTTCCTCATTGCTGATTACTTTTGTATAGATCAGAGCTGACTGTAGGTCTAAACAATATTGAAAGCTGTGAATATTCTTTGCTGAAGGAAATGTAAAATGTAAAAGTATAATGGCAAACAGTTCAGTAAAAATAATATCTGAAAGTAAAAGTATAATGGCAAGCAGTTCAGTAAAAATAATATCTGAAATTATAACTGGTGAATAACAGTTGTTATCCTCCTAATCAACCTTGGCCATGGTGGTGCAGCAGTTAGCATTGTCGCCTCACAGCAAGAGATTCTCTGGTTAGATCCTCGGCTGGGGTGCTTTCTGTGTGGAGTCTGCATGTCCTCCCTGTGGTCGCGTGGGTTTCCTCCGCGTGCTCTGGTTTCCTCCCACATCCCAAAGACATGCTGTAGGTTGATTGGACACTCTAAATTGACCCTAGGTGTGAGTGCGTACGCCTTTCGCAAAAGGTTGGGCGCCATCATGAGCGGACAAGTGATCCACTGTTGTGACCCCTAACCAGGAAAAGCCGAAAGAAGAAGATCCTCCTAATCAACCTTAATATTTTAAATTGTGCAGTGATCTGCTAACTACAGTATTATTCTTTTTTAAAGGTAGCCAGTACACTTTTTCTTAGAGCTAAAAGTTCATGCTTTTTCTGAAAGCATGCAAGCTGTTTTTCACATCTGGGAGGGGAGAAGTGCTAAGAAAAGAACAGACAGTAATCAGTATAAGTGTGAACACAAGCTGTAACTTGTGCTATAGAATGGGTAACTAATGAAATGTACATAGTTTGTGAGTTTGTTATAAGTTACTAGGAGACATTAAAATGTATTTATTTTTTTTTATTTGAGAGTTTTCATTAATGCAAAATGACTTATAAATGTGACACAGGTTCAAGTGAAAATAAGAACAGACAACTTTATAAACGATCAGCCTGCCAATATGTTCACGTAAGACAGACGTTGTTAATACATATTAAAAAGCTATCGTATAATAGGTGGAAACAATAGCTTTTTAACTTAATGGCTTCTCTTTCCATAACTATCTTGAAATGTGAAGTGCATTGCAAGTATAGACAAAAAGGACATAGTAGTGAATTATTTTAAGAAATACGAAGTGCAAAAAAGCAATGCTGCAGGTGACATGTTTGGAAATAAATGAACATGAGACTTTAAGAAAGAGAAGTTTATAGGATGGATATTCAGCAGAATTTCAGGGAAAAATGAAAAGGGAAGTAATAATACTGATTGCTAAAGGGGGCTCCAGTAGTTTAATAAGTGAAAAGAAGACAATGGTAGTTATGGCAGTAAGTGACTATTAACAAGGGAGGAGGATTAGGCTGGCATGTATTTATATTCCACCAAAAACTTCTATTATGTAGCTTAAAAAATGTTGGGGAGAAATAATCTGCTTAAAGCAGGAAATATTACTTATAGTTGGGGATTGTGACTTGATTTGCAACAATGAGGATATCTGAGGCCCACAGGGGGACCCAGAAGGGAAATAAAACAAAAGAGGGTACATTTCTGATGAACTTTATAAAATATTTGGTATGAAAGATATGAATTCAGTAGTCAGAACTCAGTGTTTATGTAGTATTCCCCTAGGCGCAGTGACTGGGCGAGACTAGTCAGAATTTGTATTATAACTGCGTTGGATCATGCATCAATAAAAACTAAGATAAAACTAAGATAAATGCAGGGTAATGAAGTAAAAATGAGACACCTGCCGATCCCACCTACCTGTTTAAAAGAAGAGAATTTCAAGGAATGGGTATTGGAAATTGTGAGTTACTAGGAAAGAGAAATTTCTTCAGAAGAGTTAAGTAGTGATTGGGATAAAATAAAAATGGAGTTGAAAAATAGGGTAGAAAAAAGAGAAAGATATGGTTAAGAACTAACAGAAATTAGAGGCACTGACAAAAAAGGATGAAGTATTACAGAATAAGGAGAATCTGACAAATCAAGAGGAAGAGCAACTGCAGAATGATAGAGAAAATGAGGGAAAGTATTTGAATAATATGCATGAGTTTAGAAAGATTGCTGCTATGCAACTTTTTTTTTTTATCACTTCAGAGCACAAAAACTTTATGTACGACTTGAGCAACAGAAAATAGTCTTGTTGCCAAACATAAGGAGCCAGTGACAAGAAAAATAACCAGAGATGCTATAGCGGTAGATATCAATAGACAGATAGATATTAGAGATATTTTGGAAATGTTATGAAAATTTTTATAAAGCAGAGAAATGTGGCAACCAAGAAAGTGCACAGATAGAAATATTTATAAAAGACATAATTAGGCCAAAATTAGAGGAAGATGATGATCAATGACTGATAAGTTAGATAGTAGGGAAGGAGAATCGGTAAGGAAGTTTCCAGGAATACAGGGTATTCTTGTGGAAGTTTGGAAGTTGGGAGGAAAGAAAATGATAAAGATGTGGAAGAGTTTGTGTAGTAATGTCTTAAAAGGAGGGGAAACACCAGCATATTGAAAGCAAGCTGTAGTCACGGTATTATCTAAATAAGGTAAAGACAAGTCAGAGCCAGCTTCATATAGACCCATTTCAGTTTTAAACCATGGTTATAAAGTGTTTGTCTATATTATCTAAAACAATGGCAAAGGTGCTGCTGAAACTGATGGGTATGGATCACTGTCATTTTGTGGAGTGAGACAAATATATGACAACATTAACAGAAGAATGATGATCCAGAAAGAAGCAGAATGTAAGAAAACTCTGCTGCTGTTGGTGAGTCCTGTTGCAGGGAAAGCATATGACAGAGCAATCTGGGATTTTGATTAGGGCAGTGGGAGCATTTACATTCCCTGATGCAACAGTAAGGTTAATTGGGATGCTGTATGAAGAATTGGAGGCAAGAATTAAGGTGAGATGATTCCTCCCCAATAAGTTATGTTTAAACAGAGGAAACAGACAGGGGTGTCCTTGTCCTCCTTTATTTGCTTTGTATTTAGAGCCATTGGCAAAAAAATATAAGGACTCAGAAATTCAAAAATAAAATTGATATGGAAATTAAGAAAAGCTGGCTTTACTTGCATATGATATTATTTTTACTTGATAAATCCAGAAAAGGACATTTCATTATTGTGGCACACTTTGAGACAGTTTCAAGTCTTTTCAGTATATAAAGTTAATGAAGATAAAACAAATGCTGTACCAGTAAATTATGTGTTGTACCCACAGACAAATAGCTTCAGCAATATCCATGTTTAGGAGATCTCACAATAAGATGAAATATTTAGGAGTATGAATTAAAAAAAATAAAAATAAAACTTCTGTTATGGCAGCTGAGGATATTTGGGAAGAGACAAAAAGATAATACAAAAATGGAGACGCAAGCTCTTTTTTTGGATATGGTAGTTAGATACAAACTGTGAAAATGTTTTTAGTCCCTTTGTGTTACAAGTCAGGCATGATTTTATCAACCACAGAAGCTGTGGACAACAATTAATAAAGAGTTGAAGGAGCTTATCTGGGAGTGAAGAGGGCAAGAATTAAGTGGAATAAGCTGATCCTCCCAGTAGATTGCAAGATGGTTTAAGATTACCTGATTTGAAAGGAAATTTCAGAGCTACTCAGTTAAGGTTCCTGCACATAATAAAAGCACAAGGTTACAATTCAAAGTGAAAAGGGATGGTGATGAAGCGGGTGGGGAAGGTTCCAGAAATAAGAAGGGTGTGGGATTTTGGCTGTAGATCATTGAAGAGAATAAGAACCATACAGAAAACTGTATTCATAAAGTTGTAAAAAGTATTCTAAGAACCAAGTCAACACAGGAATTTAGAAAGGAAATTTTGCCAGTAGGGGTGGCTGCAAGTAGGGGTACATAAAATAGGCAAGTTTGGGCTGGAATTTACTAGAAAAAAAATGGAAAAGAAACCAAAGCATTGAGAGTGAGTAATTAGAGATTGAAAGGAAATAAAGTTGGGTAAAGTCAAGAAAAAGTTTGGACTGCAGGTTACAGACTACCTTCCCTACAAGAGATTAATGTCAGAGTATAGTCAAAGAAAGGGTTAGGGGAGTCCTTTGTGACATTCCTGCTCTGGTAGAGTTTTTAGTGGAATTTAGAACATAAGCTGCTGTGACAAATGGGGTAATTAGTAGGCCATATGAAATATTGCATGAAAACTCTAAGAATCATTCAGAGGAGGTTAAAAAGATTGGGAAGAGAGACTGGAAAAGCAATTTGCAAGAGAACAGTTGAGGAGATGTGTGTGGCTGCCAAGTATGCAACAAAAGCGGCCAAGTGGCTTGCCTCTTAAGTAGCCATTCCTTTCCTTGAAGCATGAGTGGTGGTCTCTCCAGTCTCCACTGAGGAGACTGTTCTGTTCAATATGCCTCTGAGTGCACATGAATTATTCCCACAGACCAGGAGAGGTGAACAGGCCATGCCCCCCTTCTGCTGCCATGTCTCTGTCTGGCTCCTCCAATGTCAGGGCTGTAAATAGAACCCTGGTCACCTGAGTCATAGTAAGGGCTCCACCACTCTGGACCATGGATTCAGGCTGAGTTTTTTACCTTACTGTTCCTTTTGGCCCACTGCTGCAATGAAAGTATGTTTTTCTAAGGCCAGGCTGCCACAGGGTTGGCTAGGGAAAGAAACTAGGTGCCCAGTGGCGATTGTCACTGTCCATGGGTAAGTAAACAACCTCCCATTGTCTACTTGCTGCCTAGAAAGGGATACAGGCATGGAACTACTGATAGCACTAGAAGAGAACATAGCATGTGATTTGATACATGTGTGCAGGAACACACCTGATCCACTCAGTTGAAATACTCATTGCAGCTGAAGTGAAGATCTGCACCTACTTGAACATATCATTTCTGCCTGTTGGTGTGCAGTGTTTTAAGCAAAAGACATAAATTGTGCATGTAATATAAATAGGACATGTTGGAGAGAGAAAGATATTTCTTAGAGAATTCCCATTCTCTGGAACATGTTCCCCATCCATGTGAAATGCCCCTCCTTATTCCAGTTTAAGCACAACTTTGACCAACAGATGAGTAATCAGAAATTCATCCCTGGTTTGGCTCCTGTGTCTCTGATGGGCAGACGGTCAGCAAATCACCCCCTATAAATCCAAATGTAAATCAAATTTGTGGTTCATGTTTGGATTGCTCAGTTAGGCTTTCAAAGGCCCTAGTGTTTGTTAGCCTAGTGTACATCTGTGAACCTTTGAAGCTATGAGGATTTCCTTGGCTCAGTCTCTGCGAGATAGTTCAATGATTTAGGTTTGATCTCAAAAAATTTTATTTTTTATTTTTATTTTATTTTACATTTGTTGACCGGGCTAGTCCAGCTGGATTAATGTCCATTTTCAGTGGAGGCCCGGGGAGAAAAGCTCCAGAGGATTGAAACAGTTATAGGAAATACAATTGTATTATAGAAAGGGAAGAAATGTAAGTACAAACATTAAATATCTTAGCTAATTAAGTGAGGTCATAGGTTAGAACTAGCCAAACAATATAATATCTAAACACAAAAATTTTTTTTTTTTTTGAGAGTTAAGTAATATTTACAGCAAAGAGATAATAACTCAGTTGAAGTAAAAGATGAAAACGAAGTGGTTGAAAGGATTTATAACAAAAATAGAGGGTGTCTACAGGCTAGTCTGGGTTGGTACAAGAGCAAAGCCAGAATTTATTAAGGTGTATGGAAAGTTGTTTCTTAAATAGTTGAAGAGTAAAAGAGGACAAAGTGGATGGAAGATTGTTCCATATTTTGCCTATTGAGTTAGAGAAAAGGGAATTGCCTGGAATTCATAATTTTGGTACTATTAACAAGTGACTTATCAGAGGAGCGTAGTTGTTTCAGGTTCATATAAGGAGTCAGGAGGTTGGAAAGAGCTGGTGTTTTAGAAGGTTGGTGTAGAATTTTGTAAGCTATTAAGAGTTGTTGAAAGATGAGCTTGTTAGGAGTTCCAGCCAGTGTAGTTGCTTTAGGTTTATACAGTGATGTGTTCTGAATTGGGAGGAGGTGGCAAAGCATATTGTGGTAAGATGTAGTAAGTTTCTCAGGTTACTTTTAGAAAGATTAGTGTAAATAGATGAAGCATACAGAAGGGTAGAGAGAAGGTGTGTTTGGGCTAAGGTTATCCTAGCTTCAGGTGTGAGGAAGGGCTTTATTCGGATCCAATCTTTTTATTAACAGCTTTTATTGTAGTGTTGATATGGCAATCATAGTTGAGATTATTATCGATAATAACACTAAGAAGTTTGGTTGAGGAGTCAGGAGAGATTATTGTGTTGTCAGTTGAAGTAATACAGAAGTTTGTCAAAGTAGATTTACGGGTGGGTGGGAAGAGTAATAATTTAGTTTTTTTGTGGTTAAGGAGTAGACAGCGGTTGGAGAACCACTGTTCAACAGTTGAGAAGGCTGATTGTGTTTGAAACTGGAGTTCAGTTTGAGAAGAGGCAGTACAGATTATAGTGGAGTCATCTGCATATTGTATGCAGGTAGTATTAGGAAGAGATGATTGAAGGTCATTAATAAAGATAGAAAAGAGAAGAGGGCCTAGGATAGACCCTTGAGGTACTCCTAAAGATATGGGAAGGAGAGAGAGAATTTTTCCAGAGTACAGCTTGCTGACGATTAGCAAGATAGGAAGAAAACCAGGTAGGAAGAAGGCTCCAAGGCCAGAGATTTTAGAGTGTACATGAGAAGTGTGTGATTAACCATGTCAAAGGCTTTTGAAAGGTCTATGAAAAGTGAGGATGTAAGTTTATTGTTGTTTAAGTTAATAGTGTTGGTGAAGGAGAGAAGAGCTGTAGTAGTACTGTGATCGGGTCTAAAACCATGTTGTGTGTCAGCCAGAAGGCCATTCTTGAGGAGGTGGTTGAGCAGTTGTTTATGTATGCATTTTTCTGTGATTTTAGCTAAGGGGATAAAAGAGCTATGGGACGATAGTTTGAGTAGTCATAAGATTTGCCTCCTTTATGGAGGGTATGATATGAGATATTTTCCAGATTGCAGGGAAAATACCTTCTTTTATTGATCTGTTTATTAAGATGGAGACAGGGTAAGCTATGGCCTTTGCTGATAGTTGCAGGAATTCAGCAGGAAGTTTGTCTGCAGAAGGGGTAGTAGGTTTGAGTTTTGAATGAGAGATTGTATATAAGAGGTAGATACAGGTTGTAGGTGAAGGGAGGAATAGTATTTATGAAGGTATTAGGAGATAGTTGGGAAGTATCAGGAGATAGTTGGTTGGCTAGAGTTTGTATAGAATTAGTGAAGAAATTAAAGTTATTAGCTGTTATTGTGGGATTGTCAGGGTCAGAATCCTGGGGTTTGGTGTAATTATTTGGCCTGGGGTCAGGAGACTATTAAACTTGACCAGAATTTTTAGGTTCATTTTGGTGGTTTTTGAAGTTGAAAGTAATAGTTCTTTTGTCGGTTAGGATGGCTTTTTAGTACTATTTCTAAGCTCTCTAAACTTTTGGTGGTCTATTTGACTTTTGTGGAGCGCCACTTATGCCAAGATTTATTTCTGAGGGCAATTTTATGTTTTGTATTTGAGGTTAGGAGCAGTTTTAGTTTTAGTTCTAATGGTTCGACTTGGGGCGTGTTGATTAAGTATTGCTAGGAAGGTTGAGTTAAAGTGTTCTACAGCTATGTTGAGTGGGAGATGTTTTAGTGGGGCCCAATGACATTGGAATAGTTCAGCTTGGAACTGATCAGGGTTGAAATGTTTTTTTGAGTGAACAGTCCTAAAAGTTGTAGGTAAGGTTAGGTTTGTTTTGCTTCTAATGATAAAGGTAAGTGAGTGGTCACTAAGGTTGTCAGGAAGGATGCCTGTTTGGTAGTTTTGCTGGGGAGTATTTGTCAGAATCCAGTCTAAGGTAGTAGCTTTATTGTTCGTTTATTGATTCTAGTGGGGCTATTAATAAGTTGTTTGAAGCCAGAGAGGCTGATATGAGAGGTAGGGTTAGTGTTATTACAGGTGAGCCAATCTATATTAAAGTCACCTAGGACTAGTGTTTCCTGTGGAAGTTTGATAGAGAGTTGGTAGAGTATATCTTCAAGGGTATTGATGTTGTTTCCTGGGGGGAGATATGCACAGATGATGTTAATGGCTTTATTGGTATTGAGTTGTATTTTAGAGCAAATAACTTCCGCACAAGGATTTGTAGTAAGAGTAAGGTCTTGGGAATCAATTTTAGATTTGCTTTATGCAGGATGGCTACCCCACCTCCTTTCTTGTTAGTGCGATCAAGTCTAGTAATGCTATAACCAGGTGGGGTAATTTCTGTGTCTTTAATTGAGGGTTTTAACCAAGTTTCAGATAGGCATAAAATATCAAACTTTTCAGTTTCAAGAAGGGCATGGAGTTGATCAATTTTGTTACAGATGCTACGTATATTAAGATGGGCAATGTACAAAGAGTTAGAAGGTTTAGAGCAAGAGAGAGTTGAGGGTATAGTTTGGTTTTGTTCTGTATTGGTTATAGTATGTTGAGGGCCTGGATTAGGATGAATATCACCATCTTAGTAAGAGGAGAGAAGAGTTATTTGTATTTTAAGATTATAAAGATTATAATATGGTGTTTTTTGGTAAAGGTTTTTCTGAACTTGCAGTGTACTATTCTGTGATATTTGGATAGAAGGTAAATGGACTGAGAGGGTGAATGCAGAAGGGATGAACCTACAGGTGTTGCATTAGTTGAGGTGCATTTAGAGGGCAATAGAGGAGAAATAGTCTGAGAGTATTCATAGGAAGTTATGATGTAGGTAGTTAAAAGAGATGAGAATAGTAGAGTTAAGATGAATGGTCTTAGTAATGTGTGGATAGATAGAGTTGGCATAGTGGATTCAGAGGATGTTTGTAGGGGAAGATGGATGTATGATGAAGTAAGTGATTAATAGGAGTAATTAGAGAGAGGGGGGGAGAGGTAGGGTAAAGTGTTTAAGTATGTGTATATGGAGTATAGGTTCAAGGAGGTGTGGTGTGAAGTAAGAGGATTGTACTGAGATTTGATTGGAGGTGAGGTGTAAAGGGGTGTGTCCTTATTGAGATAAATGTAGGACCCCTGGGGTGGGTGGGAATTGGGGTAGGGAGGGGAGTGAGCCACGGAGCGTAGAACCAAAGAAGAAGAGGCCCAGGCAAAACAATCAGTGAAGTGTTCAGAAAGAAGGTAAGTAATGCAAGGGGATATAGATAGATATGGTGATAAGAGATAGAAGCAAGTAGAAGCTAGAAGTATCAGAGCAAGTAGAAAGAGAAAGTGGAGCAGAAGGGCAAACTGTAGGTGTGATAGAGAGTTGGTTAGGTAGAGGCAATATCCAGAGGAAAACGCTAGAAGAAAGGGCCACCTTAATGACTGCAGCAGCTATCACAATAGTTGCTACTTACAGGGCATGTGGTTTAAACAAGTAGCTAGGGATATTATAGGGAAGTATAGGATATGTTGGAGGAGAGGAGGAGGAGGGGGTTAGTTGCTGGCTACTGGCAGTGCTGACTTTGAGTTTTACAAATTCACTGGGAGTGCTAGATACAAAAGATTAAGACAAGCAGGAGCTCTAGGACATACTTTGTTCTCTTTCCACTTGTAGGCTCCACAGCGTTTGTTCCTTAAACTAGGAGAGGAGAATAGGAGTTGTGGTTGGGATGCAAACCCAGATCTACAGGTGGTCAGAGGGTTTTTTGCTAGGAAAATGAGGAAGAAAGGAAATACTTTAGATAAAGAACATACACAGTCTTCAGAAGGCACAACTATAAAACTCACGTAGCATTTTCATGTAAAAAAGCAAAGTTCAGCAATAGTTCAAATAGAAGATGGTTCAGGCAGAAACATTACAGTAAAATACACTTCACATTCTCATTTATAAAAGCTTCAAGTTCAGCAACAGTATTAGTTGAAGTTAATCCAGGCAAAAGCAGATAAAACATTTGTATTGTCTAGGGGATCAATTCAAAATGCATATAGCAAATATAAACAGATTAGAGAGTGTCATGTAAGCAAAGATACAACATAAAGAGCAAGGCTAAGTTCATTCAAGTTATACTATAATACCAGATAAAAAGCCAATAGGCAGTGAAACAAGATTGAAATTATTATATTGAGCACAAACCTAGTCTAATATGTGGGGTAGTGATAAGCCTCTGTATGACCTACATTTAGTTAAATTTATGTTTATATATAATCCCTGAATTACATCACCAATGATATAGAAACCGCTGAGTCCTTTTAATATAGGCGGAAGGTAAGCTTCCCAAAGCGGGGTAAGTCACTATAATGGAAGGGGGTCTAAAGTACAATACGCGAGTATAGTTTAGCTAGAAAGAGCATGTTCTAGCACCTCGCATTGAAGTATGAATGACTGAATGCAGACTTGTATAGTCGGTGGTATGATATCTTGCTCTGATATCTTATCTTTTGAAATTCGTTACATCTTCTGTAAATTTTATTATTTATTTATTTTATTAATTTTATTTTACATTTGTTTGCCGGGTTAGTCCGACTGGGCCAAGTAGCCCCTTTTCAGCAGAGGCCTGGGAGGGAAAGCCCCAAAAGAAAAAGCAAAAGAAAAAAAACTATCAGTATGAACAATCAAAATGTATATACATAATCAGAATAGAATTAAAATGGAATATACAATAGTAAAAAAAATATATATAAATCAATTGTAGTAGAAAAAGCAATAAACAGGTATGCCTATGTACAGTAAGACCTTTTACATTGTATAAAATCAGCCATGTTATGTATACAAATCAGAATTGGTAGATACAAGAAGCTTGTTTGAAAAGAGTAAAAATAAGATGTATAGCAGGACAGAGCTATATGGAGATAGAGTTATCCAGGGGTGATACAGGAACAGTTGTTGGTTAGATGTTCTTTAAGAAAGAGTTTGAATTTTGAGGTGGAGGGGATATTAAGTATGTGTTGTGGAATACAGTTCCAAATGTTTGCTATTTGACATTAAAATAATAAATTTAATTTAAATTTAAGTTTTAAATAAGTAAATATTTGTCTTCCTTTCAGCTTGATTTCACAGGTCTGAATCCCGTTCCTGTATGTTGTTTGTTCTCCTGTTGTAATTCCTTAATTTTCTTCGGTAATTCCAAGTACATTTAGTTCTCGAAGTTTCATTTTCTGTATACTTAGACCTAGGAACTCAATCTGAAGTAGATATGAGGGCTGTATGAGGACTAGCACACCAAGCAGAGGCCACAATCTCCAAATCAAAAAGAAAGATAGTCACTACATCTAGAAATGTAATGGAGTAGCTTCTGTCACCTAGAATTATAGGTTCATAGGTTTGTACTAGGCTATTGGCCCTAGGGCCTATGCAAGCCTAGCCATAACAATTCCCTGGATATTTCTTCCCACAATATTTACTTCTCTGGACCCCTGTCTAGCAGGGTGACTGACATGATCCCCAGGGTGAATTTCTTATCTCCCATCCAATCATCAAGGTTCCTTTTGAAGAGGGCCAAGGAGGCGCTCTGCTTGACATGTATGGGCACTGTATTCCAGAGTATGGGGAGTCTCTGGGTCAGGAACCTCTCTCTCCAGCATGTTTTGTTCATTGTGATAAGGTTTAGATCCCTGGAGCGTGTGGCTCTGAGGGATTGGGATTTCTTTAAGTGGAGCATGTCTTAACAGCTCAGGGTTTGACATGGCCTTGTATGTTGAGCAGAGATCACCTCTGAGTAGACGATATGCCACAGAGTATAGCTGGAGTTTTTGTTGACGGTCAGCATATGACATCTGCTTTAGGCCTGTGATTCTTTTAGTGAGGTATTTCTGTGGCCTTTCCAGCTGTCTTGTGAGGTACATACCAAACTGGGCATTATACTCTATAATGGGTCTAATGAGGGATGAGTACAGTGGGACAATGACCTCCTTTTTTCTGGATGAAAAGTCCTTAGTGATGAGGTGTGCCACATAGAAGTATTTCCTGACTGTTGTGGCGATGTGGTTATCGAAAGTGAGACCACTGTCCACTTGTGTCCCTAAGTCTTTCATCACACGTTCGATGTTTAGTGTACTGCCACCTATGTGGTAATTCATGGGTACATTATGCTTGTTTCAAGGGCTGCTTGAAGCCTGATGGCCAGAGTCCCAAACTTAAGGCAGGCTATTAATTTAAATTCATATATAATCTTCCCCTACTCATTAGCAGTATTCCCTGAATTGCCATTTATATCCCCCAGATGCCTTTCTAATTTCTTCTTGCAACATGTTTCAAATGTCTTTATTTTTCACATACTATGAAAGCAATCTCCAGTGCCCCCTCCACTTGGTTGTACTGAGAGGTAGGTAGTAGCAACACTTAAACTGAAGATCTGTAAACACTAGTGGCAGTGTTTCAAATTAATTTACCATGTAGGAGTGTTCCTGGCTGAAAGAGAGTATGTTAGCTCTTGAACAGGATTGATGTTTCCCAGAATAGAAAGTATATTCTCCTGGGATGCCAGCTAGAGCTGGAACATCATGAAGCCACATACTTTAATATGTTTTAGAAAATCGGTCTTCTGTTGTTATTACATTTAACCTTTTTTTTTTTTTTTTTTTTTGCAATATTCCAGTTCCCTTAACACATGATACAACCTGCTGAAAGGAGAGTTTCTCTCCAAATAACTTTAACAGGTTCCCCACGCTCCGTCTTAGATGGGAAATACATTTTTGCTATTGTAATACTTTTCCCCTGCAATATCCATTTATTACACATCTGCAATGTTTGTCTGTCTTTTCTTCATCTGCCACCCATAATGTTCCCTTTGCTACTAGGGCCAAAACTTCTCAAACTCATGAATAAGAGTATTCCTCCCTGAAGCCCATTTTTGACAATCTTGTTTTGTGCCATTTGCTGTGTGTGTCAGAGCATCACAACTTGTGGTTTCTATTGCTTTAAGTATTCCAGGTCTTTTTTATCTTGCTGTTTCAGTTAACTTGTTTATATTCCAGTATATTAAAGTTCCTGGATCTGTCATAGTGCGCCTTATTTTCAGTTCCCATTTTCTAGATTTTCTCCATCCTTTGCTAGTGAATGTATAGCTTTTAATATGTTTCGTAGGTTTATTGTAGGTTACTAGGCTAGCTGCCCTCAAGCCCTTACAAGCCTAGCCATGTTAATCCAGAGTTGCCTCGATTGTCCTTGGCTAGATGGACATAGACTCACTCTGTGAATTAATACACACTGACTACCACTGTCCATGAGGGACTTGGGTGCCACCCCCTGGGTGAACTTGCAGTCTTCCATCCATTTGTCCCAGTTGCTGTTGAATAGGGTCATTGAGGAGCTTTGCTTCATGTGAATTGGAAGTTTATTCCCGAGTACCGTCAATCTCTAGCAGGTATATCTGCATCTCCAGCATGGTCTGTTAATGTCACAGGCTAGGTTAAGATCCCTAGAGCGAGTGACTTTTGTGCCATTTGACTTGCGGATGTGCAACATATATCCATCAGGGTGGGGTCAGTGACTGCCCTGTAGGCCAGGCACGAATCAACCCTCAGCAGTCTGTATGATACAAAGTACAGTGACAAGGCTTTCAGTCTGTCCACCTAAGTTGTGGTTTGGAGGCCATGTATTTTCTTGGTGAGAAATCTCTGTGGTCTGTCCAGCTGCTGCAGATGTCTGGTGAGGTACATGCAGAAGGGAGCATTTTACTCTAATTGTCTGAGGGTTGAATACAGTGGAGTTTTAACATCCTTAGACCTGGTTGCAGTGCCTTTACTTATGAGAAGCACAACGTAGAAGGCTTTCCTTACAACTGTGGGAAGTTGGTGGTCGAAGTTCCAATTGCTATCTACCTGTGTTCCCAGATTTTGCACCACTGGGTTTGAACTTAGTGGGGTGCAGTCAGTATTGTAATTGGCAGATAATTCTGCTTTGCCAAAGGGGTTAATGCACTTTTTTTGCGTTTAGTTTTAGATGGTGACTTTTGTACCAGTCATTTATCTGTTAGTCCCTCCGGTAATATGTTAACATCTTTGGTGGACTCACTGATTGCACCCAATTTGCAATAATCAGCGAACTTGGTAAGCCAAAGGCCATCTGCTTTAGTCTGGACTTAGTCTGGACTTCTGATAAATAGATTCCAAACAGTAAAGAGCCCAGCACAGATCACTATGGTATGCAGCTGGTGACAGGTCTACTGGTAGAGGTGGAGTCACCAACTTTGACAGTATGTGTTCATTTGGTGAGACAGTTTGCTACCCATCTTTGATATAAGGGTTAATCCCCAGCTGGGAGAATTTCTCAATGATAACTGAGTGGGAGATTGTGTCAAAAGCCTTGGTCAGGTCAAGATAGGCAGTATGCACTGTCCTACCTTCATCCAGAGCATTGGTGACTTTCGCAAAGAAGTCCACTAGCTTTAATGAGCATGATGTACCATTAATGAAGCCAATCTGGGTTGAGTCTAGAGTTCAAAGGTTCCATGGCCTTGCAGATGAGGCTGGTTAGACTTACGGGCCTGTAGTTACCAGGGTCGGTTAATGGCCCCCCTTTTTGCAAGGGGATTACTGTTGCTGTTCTCCACTCTGCTAGAACAAAGCCAGTTCTCAGGCTATGATTAAAGAACATCAAGTGAGTCCACTAGGTCCTGTTTTAGATTGCTTAATAAGCAACTTGGGATGTTATCTGGTCCCATTGAGGCCATGTGTTTGGCCTTGGAGAATGCAGATATGACCTGATCTCTAGACATACTAGACAGAGGACTGATGTCGGGTATGCTTTGAGGTATGGTTAGTGGAGACGGATGAAGTTTGAGTAAGTCTGTCTGCTAGCAAGTTGGCAATTTCCTTCAGTATAGTATGAATGGTACTATCCACTACCAGTTTGGCACATAGCTGGGCATTCCAGTTTAGATTTTGGACTTAGTTAAAGAATGCCTTATGATTATCCGTGGCTACTAATGATGATTTTTTGCCTTCATAATTAGTTTTAGTGGACTTTACAAGATTTCTGGTTTGCTTGTTCAAGCTGTAGAGGGAATTCTTCCTCTGCTGAGTCAGTTCCCTGTTGTTCTTAAACACCAGTTTTTTTCCTTTTGTTATATAACCTGTTTATACTTGAGGTCCACTAGGGTGGCTTGTTTTTCCGTAAGGATCTGTTTTTAATACAGTCAGGCACACTCAAGTCTATACAGTTGCTTAAGTGTTTATACAGGGCATTTTTGTACACCTCTGCATAAGAGTCATTGCCTGTGATTGCAGGGGGTATAAAACTTTTTATAGCATCTCTTAGTAGGCTGTAGTTTGCTTTAGAAAATTTATTTTTTTACTCCTGTGGTGGTGACAGATTCAGTAGTTACTTCAAACAAGAACGATTTATGGTCCGACCTTTACAGGGAGGGCATCACACAGGGTAGAGAGCAGTGACCCCCCCCCCCCCGTGTTGGTGAGTAGTATGTCTAGGACATTTGAACTCCTTGTGGGGGTGCAGACTATCTGTTCCAGAGCAGTTTTATTGACAAAGTCCAGGAACTTCTGGGCAAACATGTGTATGCTTGTATGTCACCCAGTCGATGGAAGGATAGTTGAAATATCCCATGACTAAGGTGTTGGGTTGTATGGCGAGTGACTCTAATAAATCCAGGTCAGTGGTGTGCTTATCTTGGTTCATGATGGGGGACCTATAGCTAGTAATGATGTGGTAGGGTATTTTGCTTATAAATTATTGGACATGGAGTAGTTTGAGACCGTCATTCTGTATGACCAGTCTTGAGATGTACTTGACTTTAATGAAGATGGAGACATCTCCACCTTTGGTTCTTTCACACTCATTTTGAGGTCTAAACGTGTGGAAGGCATTGTAGCCTTGCACGGTTGGGGTGCTCTCCATGGCCTTGAACCATGTCTCAGTGACTGCATAGACATTTGCATCTTCCAAGGTGAGGAGTGCTTCCAGAGAGTGCAGTTTCATATTTAGACTCCTACCATTAAGTAGCAGAACCTTGAGTTTGTCTGGAGTAGGTTTTGTCACATCTGAAATGTTGTTTTAACATTGCCTAAAAGAAGGCACTGTGGAGGAAGCAAATGCCTTTCCCAGTATCCAAGAGCCTAAAGGAGTCAGATGCAGACCATTTCTGGCAAAGTAATGTGACCTGTTGACCATGTCTTCCCAGGCTGACATACTGGATCTCCTGGACTGACACCACAAGCTAAGCCAATTGTGAAGTTGTTTTTGTTTATATTGTGGCTTCATCCTGGGTGAAGGTAGAGTGCAGTTTATGGCTAGGGTCATACCTGCCTGGGACAGCACAGTCTGAGAGTTCAGTCATGTCTCTCTTCATATAGTCCAGATAGGTACATCTTAGGTCATGCACCCCAAAATAGACTATGACAGAGTCATAACGGCAATTTTTGTTGGATGACTTGAGTGCATGTGTGATTTAATGGATTCTGGCTCCTGACAGGCAGCTGACCTTGACCTTCTCCTCACTCAGCCTAGTGAGAGGGACATCTGTGTGTCTCACTGTGGCGTCGCCTATGACCAAGACATTAGGTTTTGAGGTGTTTGCCTTAAGGGTTTATTTGCTGAGACCCTGGTGTATGTGTTGTTGGGTAGTGGCTTCTGTTTGCATAGCAGTGTATGCAAGTGGTTTATGTTTGGGAGATTTCTGATCTTTTGGTAGGCTTCTAGTGAGTACCTGCATGTGTGTGGGTTTGTGTGTCATGACCTCATTTTGTGTGAGAAGTGAAGTGTGAGAATTGATTCCAGTTTCATTTTGTGATTATGTATCTCACATAGGAAATTTCTTTGTTGTAGGAGTAAATGATTGTCAGTATACATGAGGCAATTACTGCATTGCCTCAAGATGCCCATGTCAATCAGACTGGCCGGTGAAATGATTGTAAACTGCCCATCCATTATAGCAGATTTTTATTGTATGTACTATTAGGGAAGGGAGTGGGCTAGTTTGACCAGTTTTTGTGTTAGAGTTAACAAAGGTGCTTATTGTATTGAAGGCTATGGATGATAAGTGGGGCACCTCTGCTCAGTGTGCACATAATGCAGTAGGGAAGCTTGGGAGGGTTCCACTGACAATATGTCTAGGGAAAATTGAGTTTCGAGGTGTTTGCATCTATACAGGGTGCACCTAATCCCTGTTGTGCATTGCACTGCAATGCACAAATGTGAGGCTTAAATACAGGTGAAATTAAAACCATTTTAAGCTAATCTACCAATAGGAAAGCACACAGTGAACCTTCCTCCAGCAATCCCCAACTCAGACAAGGTTGAATCTACACTCTTCTGCCACAAGGTTGCAGGGGAGCCTTTCTTAATTTAATATGGCTGGTTTAGTGCTCAAATGCTTCAGTAAGTCTAGATGCATCAGGTCTGAATGTAGTCTATGCTATCTAGGTGTCAGAACAGTGCAAATCAAGTGCAGAGAAGTAAAATAAATAAATAAATAATTGCAGCCCTTTTGTGTGTTTTCCAGCTCAGATAGATCAGGTAAATACCCACTGCCACCAGATGAACAGCCTCAGTCCTCCTAATGCAGAAGCACAGTAAAGGAGTATCTGGAATGAAATGCTACCACAAACAAACTTACAGTAGAAAATGCTATCACAAGCAAACTTACATATATAGATAGATACAACAGTGTACTTTAAACAGGTTATAAAAGTGTGATTATTCAATAAAAGTACTTTGCTTTGAATAAATGAGCCAAGAGCCACTCGATTGTACAGAATTTATAAATGCACTAAAAAACAAGAGAAAGCAGATTAATAAGCCCTCCAACCAGTAAAACTACATTCAGAAATCTCAAGTGTTTCCCCAACCTTAACAGTCCACGCTGCCTCCCAGTGTGCTGTATTATTTTTTTATCAGCCTTCTAATTTTTCTGCACAATGATTAAAAAATTCAGTAAGTTTTAAATGTGTGTTTGGCCTTGGGGAAAAGGAATTTAATAACTTGGCAGTTTGTACAGACTGTGCAGTCCTTATGCATGGTTCTTTTCTGAAATGTTACATCTGTTTGCAGGCTTTATATATATATATATATATATATATATATATATATATATATATATATATACACACACCTTTTATACATTTTTATAGTTCTACATTTCACTTTTCTGAGTAGCCTGGTGTTTATATTAGATATTTATTTTGCAACCATTTCATTCAAACATGTCATATTTACCAAATTGTAGGGTTGCACTTTACCTTTGAAAATCACAGTCAAGACTCCCATATGTACACTTAGCTCAGCTGTATACAGTATCTATTGCATTGTGTACCTTTGTTTTAAAAATCCCATGCAGTCACTGATATGACTTAACTACTTCAGTATTAGTGTGTGTGATGCAACTGAGTAACATTCTCCCATCTGGATTTAACTTTAGACTTATCTGCTAAAGCACTTCCTGTTCCCCACTCATTATGCCAGTATTTCCCACAAATTTAACTTTTTGATAATGTGTTTTGATGTCCGCTGTCTTTGACCCACATTTTAGCACCCTTTTCCCATTCATAATTTCCCACAGCTCATTTATATTTGGCTTTTCTTTCGTTTTCCACTTAACTAGTTATGTATATTTTTTCACTATGGTGAATGATGAGGTTAGTGCTTTAATATATTTGGGGTTTCTTCATCGTGCCCCAAATTAGTAAAATTAAGCTTAGTAAGCTCTTAGTAAGATTCTCTTTCTCCCTCTCCAGTTTTCATAACAGTCTCATTGAGGTCCAGCTTAAATTGCAACAACTCTTCACATTCCAAAATATATGCTCCCACATACCTATTTCCTAGTTGTCAGACCTCCATTGCACACCCCCCCCCACCCATGGGAACATTTTTTCTAGTTTGTCTGGCATACAGAAATATCTGTGGAGGTAATTTCATGTGAATATTCCCAATTTTTCATGCTGTGTTGCACACGTAGGGGCAAAACACACCTCTCATTCCTCCTCTCCAAATTCCCTTTCAGTTCTTATCTCCCAGCCTTGCCAATTTTCACAAGGCATTGATCATTCAAGGCTATTAATACCTTTTCCTTGTATCCTCGTTTTCTATTCATGTCCATTGAGCATGCCTCTGTGATCAAATCTACTTCTGTGTCTTTTCTGAATTGTAGCAGCACTTATCAAATACTGTCAAAGTTCTTGGTCAGTTTGTCATTTCTTAGTAATTAAGTTGTTTTCTTGCCTGCAAGTTGAATGCTAGCTTTTCATTTTCCTTGGTTCTTATTCTGTCATGCTATAGCAGGTGTTCCCAATACTTTGGGTCTTTCTTCTTAAGCCTCCAAGCAGCCAAAGTACCATGTCTTATATTACCTGCTTATTTTTCTTTCTTTAAGTGTAGCCTATTTTGGAATGTTAATTTTCCCATTCTATAATTTACTTAAATGGCAACATAAGCTTAAAATAATTTCTTGTATAGCTTTGTGAATACCCATCTGCACATCTGTCTTCAACCATTTCCCATATATTTTCTATGTTCTGTTTCACTTTAAGATAGTAACACTGTCTTCCAGTTAAAGTTGTAATTCTCATCTTGTGTAAGATGTAGTAATTTAAGTGGCCTTGAAATAATTAACTTTATACTCTCGTGGCCCCACATTTAGGGGAAATTCTGCATGTCTAGGGAGCATAATTCAAACCTATAGTCTTTATTTTTGCTTTGATTATTTTATATCTATTAGCCTATTATTAAGTATTCGGGTTGCAAAATATTTTCCTTAAATCTTTGTCAGGGCTGGGCAGATATACATTTACATCATCAACAAATCTTCTTTGGCCAGGGCTCCATCTGCAGCCCTTTATAGCTGATCTTTTCCAATACCCCTAGCCAGTGGCACTAGGTATAAAGAGTGAATATTGTGGTGAAAGCAAGCACCTCTGTCTTGTACGTCTGTTCCACTGGATCATATAGCCCCTCTGTAATTTAAAAATGCTATGGAGTCCCTGTTTGATATCCAAGCTTCTGAGAATGCTAGCACTTTAAAAACTACTAGCTTACCCTATCAAAGGCTATTAGGGTAAGTGGTTTATTGTAGTATTTAGTATTGCTTTGTATCACTAGCGTCATGATACTGTTGTCAGAAGTGTGTCTAGCTTCAATAAAATAACATTGTTCTGATTCTTTAATTCACTTTAGAATCCCCACCAATTTTCTAATTAATGTTACAGCATTCTTGTATTTGTGATTTAGACCTAATTTGGGTATATTAAGCCCCCTTTTTTTTTTCTTTGCTAATAATCACTAGCACTGCCTTTTGCCTGGATGGGGGATACCCCCCCCCCCCCACTCAGGGATATCGTTAAGCAGTCTTTCACAGAGTTTAACCACTGTTTCCTTCTTCATGCCTTTGTCATAATGCAGTCTAACCCTGACATTTTCCCCATCTTTTCTGCAAGTATGGCTTCCTTTATTTCTTCCCCATAAAGCTTTGCCAGTAATACCTTCCTTTCTACTAGTTTTAGTATGTGAAGTTATAAATCTCTTAAGTATTCCATAATTTCTTTTTTGGTGCTTGGATACCGAACTTTTCTACACAATGTACTTGTACTATTATAGGTTCATAGGTAGGTACTAGGCTGTCTGCCCGAAGGCATTTATAAGCCTAGCCAAAACAACAGTTCACAGCCCAGTTGCATGTGCTATTCGGTTTTTGTTTACTCACTACTTACAGTACAGTTGGTTTAGACTTTCATTTCCATTTTCTAATAATTGCTTTTTTGATAACCACCAGAATTAAACTCAGCAAGGCCGTACTATGCCTGGGCAATTCCAATTCTGCTAAAAAAATAAAAATATTTCCTTAGTTACACTAATTTGCCCAACCAGTAAAAATACCTATGCAAGCACTTACAAGCAAAAACCCTAAATCTTCTAGACTTTTTTGCGTATTTGGAGCCATACATATATCCTCCCATTGTTTCTTTGTGAATTACATATCCAGTCTTTCTTCCAGTCCTTTCTAACCTCCTCTGATCGATTCCCATAGTTATTATGCAATATTTCATATGCTGTACTAATTATCCCCTTTTTAACACCAGCTTCTGTTACAGTCTACTAAAAACTGTACCAGTGATGGTCGTTCACTTAGGATCTCCCTATTCCTTTCTCTTTGCTTATACTCTGACATCAATCCATGATAAGGAAGGTGCTCTCTAGTCTGCAGTCCATATGTTTTCTTGGCCTCTTCCCATTCTGTTACCTTTCCCTGAGTAATTACTTGCTCTCAATACCTTGGTTTCTTTGCCAGTTTTCTCCAGTAAATTCCAGCCCCATCTTGCCTATTTTATGTACCCCTAATTGCAGTCATCCTTATTGGCAGTATCTGCTTTCTGCATTCCCATGTTGGCTTAGTTCTTAGAATACTTTCTGGTACTTCATGAATATAACATTTTGCATGGTTATTGTTATTCTCCTTAAAGATCTACAGCCAAAATCAAGGTCTCTCTCTGTTTCTTGTGCTTCAACCCTATCTCATCATCATCCTTTTCCAGTTTGAATTATAGCTTTCTGCTTGTGCTGTGTATGGCACTCTTAACTATATAGCTCTGAATTACCCCTTCAAAGCAGGTAACCCCAAATCACCTTTTTGTTTTGGAAGGATTGTCTTATCCCACTTGACTGTCGCCCTCTTCGTCTTCCAGGTAAAACCCTTCAACTCTTTATTAAATGCTATCTACAACTTCTCCTCTAACTAATTTTGTACACAGGTCAGGAGTATTTTTATCAAAGTAATTAAAACATTGTCACTGCTTATATATTGTTATCCATATCCATAAAACAGAGCTTCCAGTTTCTGCATTATCTTTTGTTTAGTTCTTCCCACATATCCTTAGCTGCCATAACGGAATCTTTTTTTATCACATACTCCTAAGTGCTTCATTTCATCATGTCCATATAAATATGGGTATTGTTGAACCAATTCATGTGTAGCTATATAGTTTATAGCTATTGCCTTTATTTCATCTTCATTAATGTTGTAATCCAAAAAGACTTGAAACTGCCTTAGAATGTTCCAGAAAGTACAGATGTTCTTCATTCCACATTGCTGCAGTCCTAACTATTGGGTAGTCCGCTGTCCAGTCGGCCCGAATACCAAAGTATATGGCTGACGTCGGTCAGGGCGCATTAGACTGACGTCAGTACGTCAGGGTACTAATGCGCATGACCGACGTCATATCCTCAGTCTTTTTTGCCGCATGGTCCGATGCAGAAGCAGTTTTGCGAGTGCAGGTTGGCGTTCTGAAATTTTCTGAAGTCGGAGTTTCAGACCGAATCAAAGTTGGCTAAGTACCCGTTGGGAACATTTTGGTTTTTCTTGCCTCAGTATTTAACCGGATGTCAGAAAAGTGAATAACTGTATTTCTTGTGGGAAACAGATACCTCATAGGGATTACCATACCTTGTGTATACCTTGTTTAGGGCCTGAGCACGACGTTGTTGGATGCCGCTCTTGTGCTAGATTTAACAAACGCACTATTAAGAGAAGGTTAGACTGTGCCAGGTTAGTGTTTGGGAAGCGTTGTAATTATAAAATGCCGTCGGATGCTCCGGCGCCCGCTTCCAAAAGCGCCAAGGACAAAACAGCGAAGCCTAGGGTTGATGAACCGGCAGTCCCAGACGTCGGTTCTTTAGAAGGCTCAGTGGAGCCAGAGGTTTTGCCAGGAGTTTCTTTGGAGTCTCAGGCAGAGACTTTACTGTTGCAGGATGTGCCTTCTCAGGAGGTAGGCCAGGCTGAGGGGCTGCTCAGGTAACTGTTCTTCCCTCTCTTCCCAAGGTAGTTAGAGCCTCTCCTTCTGTTTCCAAAACTTCTTTGAGAGGTAGGCCAAGTTTAGCTTCAGTGGGGGCCTCTCCTAGCACTTCAGGTTCTGTGCCTAAGAAACATATGCTTAAAATGGCAGAAGATTTAATTACTCTGATTAGAGGTTCTATGCCCCCTCCTGATAAGAGGCCTAGGGTGGAACCTGAGTTTGAGAGTTTTGAACAGTGTTCAGAGGCTTCTGAGTCTTCTGCGGAAGACTTGCAGGAGTATCCTCCTTATTCTGATTCTGATGTGGATGATTCCACTCCTACAGCTTCTCCTCCTGAGGATTTCTCATTTTCAGAGACTCTGCATTCCATGAGGGAGCACTTTAAATGGGAAGGCCAAGATTACTCTGATTCTAGGAAAAGGCTTAGGGAATTCTTGTTTTACCCCAGCATAGGCCCTTAGCTATACCTCCTGTGTTGAATGTGGTAGAAGATGTTTTTGCAGAGGCTTCCCTGAACCCTGATTCCTTGCCTCCTGCTCCTGTTAAACCTGATAGGTACTATAGGGTGCCTGAAGCTCATAAGTATCTTTTTAAGAGTCCTAGGGCAGACCCCGAAACTGTTTCTCAGGGACCTAAAGGTGTTAAGGCCTCTGTTGTTAAAAACCCTGTTCCCACTGATAAAGAGGCAAGGGCTTTGGATAGATGGGGAAAGAAAGTGTATACTTCTTCCACTTTAGCCATGAGGGCGTTGAATTGTCAGTTTCACATGCTAAAATATCAAAATTATCTCCTTTCACAATTGAAATCTAAGGTGGATGCTTTGGCGGAAGGTATTGAGTGTAAAGAGTTGCTGGATTTAGTTCATGTGTCTGAACAAGTGGGTAAGCATTCTTTGCAATGTGGTTTTGATGCTGTACAGGCCTCCTCGAGGGTGGCTGCCACTAGTTCTGTTCTTCGCAGGCATGCCTGGTTGAGGGATCAGAATTTAGCTGAGCATGTTAAGACAAGGATTTTGGATGCTCCTTTACAGTCTGATGTGTTGTTTGGTTCGCCTGTGGAAGCAGTTTTAAAGAAAATGGAGGACAAAGCTAAGTCTATGCAAACTGTTAAAGATTTTTGCAGGTGCAGCCACCGAAGTTTAGTAGAAATTGGCCTACTAAGGGATGGACATATCCTGCTTATGATTCCCAGTCTAGGGGTAGGTCTAGACGTGGTAGGGGCAGAGCTCAAGGTTCTTTTAGGCCTAGAACAGGGAGTTCACCTGCTCAGACTTATGGTGAGGGCAGGGGTCAGTCCTTTCGTAAACAGACCCAATGACCTGCCTTTTCAGCTGCCAGTAGATTCTCGTCTGGCAGCTCCTTTGGGAGGAAGACTGTCTCTTTTCAAAGAAAATTGGGATTTAATTACTCAAGACAGATGGGTGTTGGATATCATTCACCACGGTTACAGGTTTTATTTCCATACATTGACCACTTTCAAAGGCATGCCAGACGTTCCTCCTCCACAAAGGAAAGAGGCTCACAAGCAAATTTCTCTGTTACTCCAAATAGGGGCCATTCAGCCAGTCCCTGTATCAGAAAGGGGCCTAGGATTTTATTCTCGCCTGTTCCTAGTACCAAAGAAGGGGAACACGTGGAGACCAATTTTGGATTTATCTATCCTCAACACTTATCTGGACATTCCCAAGTTCAAGATGTTGGCGTTACAACAGCTTTTACCTCTGCTGGGCAAAGATCACTGGATGGTAACTTTAGATCTCAAGGAAGCTTACCTTCATGTGCCTATAAGACTAAGTTGCAGGAAGTATCTGCGTTTCGAGCTGGAAATTCTCATTAGCAGTTCTCTTCATTGCCCTTTGGCTTATCTACTGCGGTCAGAGTATTCACAAAGGTTCTGGCTCCAGTGATAGCTTATTTCAGGCTAAAAGGAATTCAAATCTATCCTTACTTGGACGACTGCCTGATTCTGGCTCAAGAAAAGGAAGACCTTCTACAGCATCTGGAATATGTTATAGCAGTGCTAAGATGCCTAGGGTATTCTGTGAACGAAATAAAGTCCAGTCTAGTACCCTCTCAAGACATGTGCTTTCTGGGTGTGAGACTGAATACAGCAGCCCAGATGGCCTTTTTAACCCCGGACAAACAAAAGAGTCTATCACTTTACTTCCATCAACTATCTCATCAGTCCGTGCTGACTGCAAGGACAGTCCTTCAAGCATTAGGGTTCATGGCATCTTGTATTCTGGTGCTTCCCAATGCCAAACTGCATATGAGGAAGCTACAATGGTATCTCAAAATGTATGGACACAGCACTGCCAGGATTTGGACACTGTCATTCAAATAATACCTTGCCTTCAAAAAAGAATTTTTGTGGTGGGCTCAGGAATGTCACCTAAACAAGGGACTCTCTGTGACCCGGCCAGAGGCGAGTCAGATTTTAACGACAGATGCCTCGGACATTGCTTGGGGAGCTCATCTAAATGGAAAGTGGATACAAGACAAGTGGCCTGCCAGACTACAGCATCTACATATCAACATGAAGGAGATGTTAGCAGTCCAGTTTGCATTAATGGCTTTCAAGGAGTTACTTCTTCCAGGGCAGGTGTTGATTCTAACAGACAACACAACTGTCATGTGGTACATCAACAAACAAGGGGAACACATTCTTATCCTCTATGCAGGCAAGCAATGATTTTATGGGAGACTGCGCTCAGCTTGCAACTAACTCTTCAGGCAAGGTTTCTGCCGGAGCACAGAACTCCTTAGCAGATGTGTTAAGCAGACAAATCATGGATCCCCACGAGTGGAAACTGGATCTTCATGTATTTCAGACATTGACAGTGTCATGGGGAACTCCAGACATAGATCTGTTCGCTTCTCCACTAAACCACCAGCTGCCAAAGTTTTGCACAAAGGGGTTTCATCACACAGCTTGGAAAGTGGATGCTCTTTCTTTCAGTTGGAAAAATCTTCATGTGTATGCCTTTCCACCTCTGCCTCTTCTTCCAAAGGTGCTCTTAAAGGTCAGACAAGACAAGCCAAGGATGATTTTAATAGCTCCAGATTGGCCTCGGCAACACTGGTACCCACTACTAAGGAGTCTGGTAAGGAAGCCTCCATGGCCTTTACCTTTGATTCCACATCTGTTATCTCAGAAGGGCGGTCATCTGCTCAATGTCAAGCTTCACTCTCTTCATCTAACAGCCTGGCATATTCTGTGTTGAAACACAGCAGGTCTCAACTTCCTCAACAAGTTTTAAATGTGATTATGGAAGCTAGAAGACCTAGTACAAGGAAAGTGTACGCAGAAAAATGGAAGAGATTTTTATTTTGGAGTACAGCAAAGAATTTGGAGGTTTCTGAGCCTAATTTGAGTGTGGCTCTTCAATATCTTACTGAGTTATTGGACAAAGGTTTGTCCTTCTCTTCCATTAAGATTCATGCTGCAGCAATTTCAGCTCACTATGATTGTGACCCACCTTTGTTTTCGCATCCTTTGTTCAAGCAGTTTCTTAGAGGGGCAAAGAATATAAGACCCCACGTAGAGCTCCTACTCCTGCTTGGGATCTCAATTTTGTGTTGGAAAAACTTACTCTACAACCTTTTTGAGCCTGCGGCTACTGCTGAATTGAAATACTTGTCATGGAAGACTGCTTTTCTGTTGGCTATTACTTCTGCAAGAAGGGTGTCTGAGTTGCAGGCCCTTATGGCAGTAGAGCCCTTTTGATTTTCCATAAGGATAGGGTATCATTACGTACTAATCCTTCCTTTTTGCCTAAAGTGGTTTCTAGTGTGGCTTTAAACCAAACTATTCATTTGCCTACTTTTATGCAGACCCCCAAAATAAAGGGAAAAGATTTTGCACACTTTAGATGTACACAGGCAATTATGTTATTATTTAAGCAGGACTAAGGATTTTAGGCAGTCTCAGCAGTTGTTTGTTTCCTTTTCTTGCTTTGAGGGCAAGCCTGTGTCAAAACAACTATTTCACAGCAGTTGCATGTGCTATTGGTTTTGTTTAATTCCCATAGTTATTATGCAATATTTCATATGCTGTACTAATTATCCCCTTTTTAACACCAGCTTCTGTTACAGAGTCTACTAAAACTGTACCAGTGATGGTGGCTCACTAAGGATCTCTTTCTCTTTGCTTATACTCTGACATCCATGATAAGGAAGGTGCTCAGCTACTAGTCTGCAGTCCATATGTTTTCTTGGCCTCATCCCATTCTGTTACCTTTCCTGAGTAATTACTTGCTCCCAATACCTTGGTTTCTTTGCCAGGCATGTTCTCAGCCCCATCTTGCCTATTTTATGTATAATTGCAGTCATCCTTATTGGCAGTATCTGCTTTCTGCATTCCATGTTGGCTTAGTTCTTAGAATACTTTCTGGTACTTCATGAATATAACATTTTGCAGTTATTGTTATTCTCCTTAAAGATCTACAGCCAAAATCAAGGTCTCTCTCTGTTTCTTGTGCTTCAACCCTATCTCATCATCATCCTTTTCCAGTTTGAATTATAGTGGTTGTGCTGTGTATGGTAACTATATGCTCTGATATATATTGTTATCCATATCCATTTTCTGCATTATCTTTTGTTTAGTTCTTCTGACATCCATATCCTTAGCTGCCATAACGGAATCTTTTTATCACATGTCTAAGTGCTTCATTTCATCATGTCCATATAAATATGGGTATTGTTGAACCAATTCATGTGTAGCTATATAGTTTATAGCTATTGCCTTTGTTTCATCTTCATTAATGTTGTAATCCAAAAAGACTTGAAACTGCCTTAGAATGTTCCAGAAAGTACAGTTGTGTACACTTACCATAAATGTAGATGTTCAAGTGTATTCACTATTGCAGTCATCACACTTGGGTCATCCGCTTGCAGCAGCCTTCAGTCGGCCCGACCACTCAGTCATTTTCATAATTTTCTCTGGGTCCATCTCTAAACTAACAGTGCTCCAATTCCTCAGTTTTACAATCAGTCTTTCTACAATCTGTTGTCTTAACCTTTATGCTAAAAGTTTAGTCTTTGTTAATAGTTGCATTAAAAAAAAGTTTGCTTCTGAGACCCAACCCTGTATTCTTTCTACTTTTCTGAGTAGCTAGCCATCATTTAACTTGCATGTTTTATCTGATTCTCCTAGTCACACTGTTCCTCTTTCCTAATTCTTTCTTGCCATGTGAACTGTTCCCAGGTAAGATGCCAAGGTAGCACATCTAATTTCTTTGGCTTTCTACTCCACTGAGCTCCTTATTGTGACTTGTTCTCTTGCCAGTCTTTTACTGTTAAACTCCTGTGTTCTCTGTTTAATAGCATTTCCTGCAAACTCAGATCTAACCAATCTAAAAAAGTTTCCCTTTTTAAGAAGGTTTGTTGAGAACGGTCAGTGCTTATGTCTATTATCTGTTGTTTAGCAATAAAATTTGAACTGGTGTGGAATCCGACACAAGGACTGGATATGTTATTAGAGACTGTGCCATGTATTAGTATTTTTGAGACGGCATCTATCTGATGTCGCTCAGTTAATATTTATTTAGTTAAAAATGTATAAATTTCCCCTCATCCTGTAACTTGGTTGTAATGTCAGAAAGTGCAAATGTTTTCATAAAGTTTCTTATTTACTTACCTGCTGTGGGTATATTAATTGTTCTTGGTCTTCCAAAGCGTCTACTTTGTTATATATGATGTTCCAGTCTCTTACTACTTTCAGATTACCTTGTTGGAAGTTCATAGCGTTACCCATTATCCCATTATGTGCCTGTGTCTCTTAAGTTTCGGTAGTGTGTACATTTGTGGTCATCATTTGTTGTCTCCACCACCTGTCCCCTATCTTTTCATACCTTCCTAAGTTGTCTCTCTTATCCTTACCCACCCCTAACCTGTTACCTATCTTTTTAAGAATCACCTCTCTCTAACCCTGCAAAGTAGCCTTCCATCCTTGATCTCTTTATGAAGCTTTCATGTCAATGTGAGTCAGCTTTTTCTTGCAACATTATTAGTCATGCAGTACTGTTTGTTATAAAGGGTAACACTTTTGTCTGCCTTGCCATTGATATTCCTGTCAAATTATCTTATTTCTCTCTAACCATTTAAAATCTATTTAGGTTTTTGTCTAACATTGTCGACTGATTTACATTTCTTATGTAACCTCACACTTGCACCACTCATAGCTTCTCTGGTGTTCTTACCCTAGTTGTGGCTGTATATAATATTTCCTATTTCTTATTCCTCCCTATTTCCCCTTTATCTAGACAAATAATTGTATACAGTATGAAATGTGATTGACACATTCCTATATCTCAAGCTTTTGCTCTGTGATAGCTGTAGGATTACCCTGTCTGAATTCACCTCTTCTGCTGTGCCAAGCCAGTCCTCTGTTAATTTCACATTACTTTGAGGTGAAAAACCTCTCCTATGCACAGCAGTTACCTTTATTACTCTTCCACAGCCTATCTCTTCCTTCCCATCATTTCTGCAAGCTTTTTCTGTATCCTCACTCTTCCACTTTACCTTCTGTATATTCTCTGTCCCTCTACTGAGAAAATTTGATTTACCCTCTTGATTGTCCTTCCCACAGCTAAATTAGTGTGACACTACACCTCTTTGACATTTTGATTGAAGATCACAATACCAGATTCCCATTTTAAATTCTGTATTCGCCTTCCTGAATTCTCTAGTCCCAAAGTTCGAGATTGACTGTCCAGACATTTGGTTTCACTCTAGCCCTACCGTTGTGTAGATCACTGTTTGCATCATTTTGGAGTTCTCGACACCTGCCTATCGGATTATATTTTAACTTTTAGACCTCTTCCCTGTCTTGGCTAACTAAGCCTTTGCTTGGAGGTTACTTAAGTAAAGTACCTTTTTCCTGCTGTTATAAAACAGTTCTTCAGTGTGCTTAATGGTTCAATCCACAAGAAAAAAAATCCTAGTTTATTTATATAGTTTTATTCATAACCTTTTAAACACACTCATTTCCCCACTCACAACCCACAGCTAATCATCTGCTTGTCCTAGTGCTTCTGTCCTAAGCTGGATCTACCTACCTCTCCTAATTCTCCCTGGACTTGCTGTACAAGGGTCAAGGCTAACAAAGATCATTAAGGTGTCTGAGGACCACACATGGGGAGGTCATAATGACCTACCTTGGGTCCTCCCCTGTGTTTGTCTGTTATGTCTGAGGGTTACTCCTCTCTATGGAGCATGAATTCCCTACAGGAATTACTTGGGCAAATACCCATTCATCCCTGCCAGCACTTCAAATACCTGAGCCATTAATCTAATCCACGTTGCGTGAGCCATAGTTAGAACTCCAGTAGAACAGTGGTCTCCAACTTTTTTTGCACCAAGGACCGGTATCAGTGTAAGACAATTTTCCATGGACTGGCCATCTCGTGGCATGCATAGTAAAGTAGATATTTATTTATTTATTTAGTTGACATTTGTTTAACGAGGAGGCCATTCCTGGGGAGAAAAGCTCCAAAGTATAATAAAAAGACAGTTGGCAATAATTAACAAAAAAAAGTGTGCATTCTGCTTTAAAGCACAACATTGATTTACTATGGTTGAGAGGTAAGAAAACCTAATGGCAATCTTACTGATTTTATGTTTATAAGAGCAATATTTAAAATCTGTCCCTATTATTTGACTTTGTCCAGCATACCTCCCAACTCTACAGATTTTCACAGAATGTCCAGATTTTTGTTTCATATTTTTGGTCTTTTTCTCATAAAATTGTTGTTTTCTGGCAAATCACTGGCAGATTATTGAGGCTGAAGTCAGAAAATAATGACAGTTGAGTTTCATATTTCATACCCTTCAGAAAATTCATGCTAATGCAAAACCTGTATTTCTATCAACTTTTGAAGTTTGTAAGAGGAGTACTTAAAAGGGTCACTATTTTGGGCCTTTGTTCCTCATTATTTTTGGCTTTGTCCAGATTTTTTGATCTAAGTAAGAGGCTGAGAGGTATTCATACCTCTCAACTGTACAGATTTTTGCAGAATGTCCAGATTTTTCCCTCTGATCCTCATAATCTTTGTGATTTTCTGGCAAATCACTGGGATGATCTGAGGGCTGAAGTCATTAAGTAATGATAGACATTTGTATTTCAGACCTCATATCCTTCAGAAAAAAAATGCATAAGGCAAATCCTGTTGTTCTAGCAACTTTCTATGGTTATAAGAGCAATGCTTAAAATCTGTCCCTATTTGTCTCCCCATTCTGTTAGGCTTTGTCCAGATTTTTTGCACTACTAAGAGGTTAAGATGTAGTGTGTGTGTGTGTGATCGCTGGAGGCAGCAGCAATGAGGTTTGTGTACCTTTCGTCCATACCTCACACGCACAGTCTGTCTTTTGCATTCATGCATGCATTCACTCACACACATCGCGCGCTCATTCTTTTCTGATCTCTCACACACAGTCACTCCCTCATTCATACCTGCATTCATTCACACATCGCTCTCACTCTTATGATCACACACACATGCACATTTATTTGCTTTCATGCACGCATTCACTCACACACGCAGACACATAAACACACTCATACAGCCATTCACTAACCTGACAGCCCGGTACCAAGTGCTCCATGGCCCAGTACCGGTTCACGGCCCAGTGGACCAGGGGACCACTGAAGTAGAACACTTGCAATTTTAATCTCAATGTTTTAAGCATGGTATGAAGTAAGAATTCGTACGGATAGTTCCCTGCTCACCTCCTCGTTCATAGTTTCTGCATTTACTAGGTTTATCATCAGCACTTACATAAATAACACATTTTTTTTCTTTAAAAAAATGTCATGTTACCATGTACTTTCTGCTCAAATTTAGTTTTCTAGACAGCGCTGAAAGTCTGTCATTAAGTTGGGTGCTTGATAGTTCTCATTAACTGATTTCCATTGGCTATTAAACTGGCAAGTAAGAGATCTTATTAAGCCAAAGTATTACAAAGACAGGAGAAAGAAAAAAAGATCACCACTACCAGGATCAACAAAATCCCAGAAAAAGATCATTTAACATCGTCCCAGCTCTTTCATCCTTTAGCTGTTTCTGATTTCTCATCCACTTGTTCTAATCTGACATGTTCTGACTTTTTTGTAAAATCTTTCATTTCCTTAGTTTTATCCAGCCTTGTCTTCTGGAGGACTGGAAAATGCTGTGTAGGCATCCTTCTTCTACCCTGTAGTCTCTTTCCTTTACTTCTGGTGCCATTCTGATGAAGGTAGGCTGGGGTATTCCTTTGAATTCCTCACATATTTACATCTCCTTTTCAAGTCTTCTAATGCCTGCTTCATATCCATATAAGTTTTCTGGCTCAAGAGATATAACACAGAAAAAACAGTACTTGCATATTATCGCAACCACATGTGTAGGCATATATACAGCGACAGTATAGTAAGACCTTTTTCTGTGGCGACATTTACATGCGAGTAACTGAAATAAAAAAAAAACCTCCACAGTTTGTTGCATACACGTTATGTAAATTATATGTATATAAAGTGGATGCGATAATGCGTAAGTACCAAAGTTTGTTATGCTGTTGCAGTAACTGCTCCCCTCTACGTAACAAAAAGTTGAACTTTTTTGTGGCTGTAGTGCATCTGTATGCAAGCCTGTCCTGGACAGTTCTTGTTAAATCAGAGCGGATATGGGTAGCAAGCATAAGGACTGCTCAGACTTGACCCTGTTTAGTCACGATTCATGTTATAGTATTATGAATGAGTTCAGAAGAAATGCTAATGAGCAAAGTAGGATAATGCAAATACGGTACTTACGAATTATCGCATCCACTTTATATACATATAAATTATATTGCGTATATGCAACAAACTGTGGAGGTTTTTTTTATTTCAGTTACTCACATGCAAATGTCGCCACAGAAAAAGGTCTTACTATACTGTCGCTGTTTAGTGCAGTTTTTTTTTAACAGTATATTTAAAGTAGACTTTCAGCAGTGCCTTTTACAGGCGACGCAGTACAGCAGCTACCACCTTTCAAATATGACGGGAGGCACTGTTACAGTTTCAGCAGTGTTGGGGTATATGCCATTCCACATATTAATATCATCTGTTCGTGAGGGTTGTTTTAGTAATAATTTTAGTAAATATGTCATTATAAATGCAACATATACCACACAAGCTGATCAGCTGTGGATGTATAATGGGCGCACAGTCCATTCCATATGATGATAGTCATCAACAATCAAAGTCTTGCAAATTCTGTTCTGTATTTCCCTAAAGTATTCCACTGCAGACTACATGACAATCTCTCTGTGAAAATGTATTAACAAGTGAATGAACATAAACTGTAGAAGACCTATAAGCCTGTTTTGAAATTCCTCCTAATGCCGTGCAGTCCGTAACTTTACTGTTTATGTAATTGCTGCAAAGTAAACAAGACCAGAAAATGTTCTTATTGTAAACATATCACTTACCTTTCCTTCCTTTTATTCTACACTGAAAAACAAATGACAGCAAATGAAGTACAGGCACAGACATCCAACTTGTTTTCAGTACCTTACACATCAACATATTATTTTTTTCGGCACGAGAAGGGCTTGGAAAGGAGCTGGTTCTCCTGTTCGGAATGTTTTTGCGATAATACGTAAGTACCGAAAAAACTGCTGGATACCTCAGTTTAAAATATACATTCATATCCTTGCACTTGGTCATCCGAGTAAAGGCATTTCTTTTTCCTCTTGGTTTGGAGGGAGTAGTTGTTTACATACACCCTGGCTTCCCCAACCTTGTATTGTCCATTTGGAGTTTTCCTTTTCGGTTCATAGATTAGTACTAGGCTAAATGCCATTATGGACCATTTTAAGCCTAGCCAAATACCCCATGTGAGAATCAAACTGTGCACCTTGTGTCTATAAGGCATTCACTTTAACCATTATGCCAGCCTCCCACCCCAAAACATTATTCCTTCAATTAATGAAGCTTTTAACAGAGATGAGGATCAAACCATGTACCTTGTATACATAATGCAAACACCTTAACCATTATGCCAACATTACCCCTTTTAATGCAATTGTTTGGAATTTCAGTACAGTAGGTTGAGGTTGTTTCCTGCCTATATTTTATTTATTTATTTATTTTACATTTGTTGACCGGGCTAGTCTAGCTGGATACATGTCCATTTTCAGTAGCGGCCCGAGGAGAAGAGCTCCACTACCAAGTTGCACAATTTAGCAAATATGCAAAGCTTATACGTATAAAATCAAGTCAAACAAATTGAATAAATCTGGGGAACCCCTTTACATCAGATTTTGCTACAATATGTGAGTGACACGCATAGTTAAGATACACAAAGGACAGTATTTAACTCATTTGATATGCACCCAAGTAAAAGGATAATCACAGATCACAAAAATTATTCTTTTTATTGTTAAGACAAGCTATCTTTATCAGTAAAACAGTATAACTAGAGGAGAAGAAAGGTATAAAAGTAAAAGTTATATTCCTATAACAGTGGTAAGGCAAGAGGCAAAAAAGTGTCAGTCAGGATTAGTACATGGGCATAGCCTTTGGGAATTAAGGAAGGTTTTTAATTGCTTCTTGAAAAGGGGTGTCAATACCAGTGATGTAAGTTCACTTGGAAGCTTGTTCAAATTAAAACCAACAGTGTTAGTAAACAGGCAGTCACCAGATTTATTGTGAGATTTAAGGGAGGCAACTAGTAGCTTGTTAGCTGAGCGAAGGGTTGTGAGGTTTTTATAAGGGCTAATAAGGTTACAGAGTATGGGAGTATTCATGGGGGTGATACAAGATCTTGTGGGTGATTGTAAGTTGTTGAAGTAACAGCTGGTTTTGTAATTCTAGCCAACCTAGTTGTTTAAGATTTATGCAGTGGTGGGTACGAAATGGAGCTCCTGTGGCAAATCTAGCAATGTTATTGTATGAGGTTGCCAGTTTATTAAAATTGGATTTTGATAGATTGGTAAAAGTAGGAGAGGCATAGAGAAGGGTAGAGATCAGGTGTGTTTGTGCTATAGTAGTCCTAGCTGAACGTGTAAGGAAGGGTTTGAGCCTATAGAGAGAGAGACGAGTTTTCTATTTACTGATTTAATGGTTAAGTTAATGTGTGAATCGAAGTTAAGATTATGATTAATTATGACACCTAGAAGTTTGTTGGTAGAATCGGGTGATATTATTGTGCCGTTGTTTGATACAATTGTGAAGTTGATAGGAGAGGACTTCTGTGTAGGAGTGAACAGTAATAATTTAGTTTTTTTGGGGATAAGAAGGAGACTGTATTGATGGAACCAGTTTTCAGCTGATGTAAATACTTTTTGGGTACTAGACTGCAGCTCAGCAGAAGAAACCATGGCACAGATAAGTGTTGAGTCATCTGCATATTGAATGCAGGTGGTTTGTGGAAGGGAAGTTTTCAGATCATTAACAAAAATAGAAAAGAGAAGGGGTCCCAAAATAGAGCCTTGTGGGACTCCAGTAGTGATGGGTAGCTGAGAGGATAAGTGATTGTCCCAGAGAACAGCTTACTGTCTATTTTCTAGTTAGGAACTAAACCACTGGACCACCTGAGTGTCTAAGAAAAGAGATTTGAGAATGTTTAACATGAGTTGATTAACCATATCATAGGCTTTGGAGAGGTCTAAGAAGAGAGCTGAGGAAAGTAAGTTGTTGTTATGATTTTTATTAATACAGTCTGAGAAGGATAAGAGTGCAGTTGTAGTACTATAAAATGGTCTAAAACCATGTTGGCAGTCAGCTAGTAGGTTATTTTGGAGAAGATGATCAAGTAATTGCCGATGATTGCATCTTTCCATGATTTTTGCTAAAGGAGAAAGTAGGGCTATGGGATGGAAGTTTGTGAGTTTGTTTGAGTTACCCCCCCCCCCCTTATGTAAAGGGATGATGTTCTTCATCTCACATTGCTGCAGTCCTTACATATGGGTAGTCCGCTGTCCTCGGTCGGCCCGAATACCAAAGTATTAGGCTGCGGTCAAAAAAAACAAATCAGACATCAGGATGTCGCGGGGTACACCGACGTTATTTCCTCATTTTTTTGTTCTTTGCGATGTGCAGAAGCGCAGAAGCAAGGCGTTGCAAGTGCCGTTGATTTTTCGAATTTTTGTTTCAGACCACCGAATCAAGTTTTGGTTTTTCTTGCCTCAGTCTTTTACGGATGTCAGAAAAAGTGAATAACTGTATTTCTTGTGGGAAACAGATACCGCATAGGGATTATCATTCATATGCCGCCGATTCTCCCGGGCGCCTCTCTTCTAAGAAGCAAAGACAAACCAGTTAAATCTTTAGAGTTTCAGTGGAACGGTGGTTCCGACGGAGACTCTCTGAGTCTCAGGGGAGACTTTGATTTTGCAGGAGGTGGTCTCTCAGGAGGCAGGTCAGGCTGAAGGGGCTTCCTGCTACTGTACTCCCTCCTTCCTATCCCAGAGGCAGGCCAGTTTCTGCTTCTGTTGGTGTCACTCCTAGTTCAGCAGGGTCTGTGCCTAAAGCACATGCTTAAAATGGCAGAAGATTTAATTACTCTGATTAGAGGTTCTATGCCCCTCCTGATAAGAGGCCTAGGGTGGAGCCAGAGTTGGGAAGTTTGAGCAGGCTTTTTCAGAGTCTTCAGCGGAAGACTTGCAGGAGTATTCTCCTTATTCTGATTCTGATGCAGATGATTCCACTCCTTCTGCTTCTCCTCCAGAGGATTTTTCTTTTCAGAGACACTTCATTCTATGAGGGAACATTTTAAGTGGGAAGGTCAGGACTTCTCTGATTCTAGGAAAAGGCTTAGGAGTTTTGCTGTTACCCCAGCATAGGCCCTTGGCTATACCCCCTGTTCTGGATGTTGTGGAAGATGTGTTTGCAGAGGCTTCACTTAATCCTGATTCTCTGCCTCCTGCTCCTGTTAAACCGGATAGGTATTACAGGGTGCCTGAGGCTCATAAATATCTTTATAAGATTCCTAGGTCGACCCAGAAACTATTAGTCAGGGGACCTAAGGTGTCAAGGCCTCTAAAAAAAAAAAACGGTTCCTCTAGATAAAGAAGGTCTATACATCTTCTATCTTAGCTATGAGGGCTTTGAATTGCCAGTTTCATATGTTGAAATATCAAAACTTTCTTCTTTCTCAATTGAAGTCTAAGGTGGATGCTCTGGCGGAAGGCATTGAGTGTGATCAGAATTTATCTGACCATGTTAAGACAAGGATTTTGGGTGCTCCTTTGCAGTCTGATGTTAAGGATTTTTGCAAGTTCAGCCTCCAGTTTAGTAGGAAGATTGACCTGCTAAGGGTGGGCGTATCCTTCTTATGATTCTCAGTCTAGGGTAGATCTCTAGATGTGGTAGCAGAGAGCTCAGGGTTCTTTCAGGCCTAGAACAGGGGAGTTCACCTGCACAATCTTGGGGTGAGGGCAGGGGCCAGTCCTTTGTAAAAAGGCTGACCTACTTTTTCAGCTGCCTTCTTGCCTGGCATGCTGCTTGGCACCTTTGAGAAGTTTCTTCAAGGAAAATTGGATGTTGATTACCCAAGACAAATGGGTATTGGATATCATAAAGCATGCCGGACGCCCTCCTCAGCAAAGACTAGAGGATCTGGACATTCCCAAGTTCAAAATGTTAACGTTACAACAGCTTTTACCTCTGCTGGGCAAAGATCACTGGATGGTGACTCTGGATCTCAAAGAGGCTTACCTTCATGTTCCTATCAGGCCCAGTTGCAGGAAGTATCTATGCTGGGGGGGCTGGGACATCACAGTCTCAGTTCTGCATTGCCCTTTGGCTTCTACTAATACCAGTTCAGTGTTGTTCGGTTCCAGTGGTAGTGTGGTCTTTTTTCAGGCAGAGGAATACAGATCTATCCTTATTTTCTTTACTTCCATCAGTTGTCTCATCAGTCCAGGCTGACTGCAATGACAGTCCTTCAAGCCTTGGGGTTCATGGCATCTTTGTATTCTGTACTTCCCCAATGCCAACTGCATGATGAGAAGCTACAATGGTATCTCAAGAATGTATGGACACAGCACTGCCAAGATTTGGACAGTGTCATTCAAATAATACCTTGCATTCAAAAGGAATTTTTGTGGTGGCTCAGGAATGTCACCTAAACAATGCCTCAGACAAAGCTTGGGGAGCTCATCTAAATGGAAAATGGATACAAGACCAGACTTCAACATCTACATATCAACTTGAAGGAGATGACACAACTGTCATGTGGTACATCAACAAGCAAAGGGGGGCATTTCTTATCCTCCTCTATGCAAGCAAAATTTTTTTTGTGGACTGCTCTCAGTTTACAGCTAAATCTTCAGCAAAAGGTTTTGCCCAGAGCACAGAACTCCCTTAGCAGATGTGTTGCAGACAAATTATGGATTATGGGAACTCCAGACATAGATCTGTTCGCTTCCACTAAATTACCACCAGCCCAAGTTTTGCTCTCATTCAATTGGAGCAATCTTCCCGTGTATGCCTTTTCACTCCTGCCTCTCCTCCCAAAGGTACTGCTGAAGGTCAGACAGGACAAGCCAAACATGATTTTAATAGCTCCAGATTGGCCTCGACAGCACTGGTACCCATTACTGAGAAGTCTGGTACAGGAGCCTCCATGGCTTTTTTTGGATTCTCTCCTCTGCTGTCTCAGGAGGGAGAACGGTTTTTACTCAATGTCACTTTCATTCTCAGGGTCTCAGCTTCCACAACAAGTTTTAATGTTATTTTGGGGCCAGAAGGCCTAGTACAAAAGGACTTTGATGTTTCTAAACCTAATTTAACAATACCTTACTGAGTTATTGGACAAGGTTTTGTCCTCTCTCTCTACTACGGTTCATGCTGCAGCACCCTGCTCACTATGACTGTGACCCACCATTATTTTCTCAGCCTTTGTTTAAGCATTCCTTAGAGGGGCAAAGATATAATTAATTTTCCACAAGGCCTTCTTTTATGCCTAAAAAAGTTTTTTAGGCTGGCTTAAAACCAAATTATTATTTTTTTTATGTCTCAGCAGTTGTTTGTTTCTTTTGCTTTGGGTTCTCCAGGGCAAACCTGTTTCAAAACAAACTATTTCTAAGTGGATTGGTTTTTGTATTGCTCTGTTATTCCCATCATGGTAAGGATTCCAGCTGGGATTATTAGGCTCTCATTCCACTAGGCTACTGCCACTTCTACTTTTAAGGGGGTGGGCTATAAAGATATTTTTGGAAGCAGCTACTTGGTTTCAGTTGCATACTTCATTACCACCTTACCACCTTTACTCTAAATCTAGGGCTGGATTTGCAACTGCAATTTTACAAGGCATGTTGGCAGCTCCTAATGCTTTTATAGTTTTGCCATCCTCTACCTCTGCTTTGGGATTGACTGCAGCAATGTGAGATGAAGAACATAGTACAGTTTTGTACCTACCATAAATGTAGATGTTCAAGATCCACATTGCTGCAGTCCACCCTCTCCCTCCTTCCCCCTGTTTTTTGAGGTGGTGGTGTGGTTTGTGCTGTGTATATTGTAAATATGGTAAGGACTGCAGCAATGTGGATCTTCGAACATCTACATTTATGGTAGGTACAAAACTGTACTATATGAGAGACTTTCCAGAGAGCTGGGATAAATGCCTTCAGTTATGGTTCTATTTATTAAAATGGAAACAGGGTAGGCAAGTACTCCAGCTGCAATTTGCAAATACTCAGCTGGTAGAAGGTCAGCTGATGGTGTACAAGGTTTAAATTTCAGAAGTAGGATATGGATGAGAGATGTTGAGACTGGTTGCAGCTTTAAAGTGGGGGGTTTATTGATTAGAGAGTGAAGTTCCAGGGTGCTAGCAGGTGACAGTGTATTAGCTAGTGAACTGACTGTTTCAGAAAAGAATTTGTTAAAAGTGCTAACAATTTGGTTGGGAAACTTTGAGTCAGATTAGAAGGAGTAGGTGTTTTAGAATTTCTTGGATGAAGTAGTTTATTAATACCTGACCAGAATTTTTGTGGATTTTTATGTTGTGCTCATTGGAATTTCAGGTAATAGTTTTTTTGTCTAGGAGTATTAATTTCTTTGTAGCATTTCTAAGCTGCCTAAAATTTTGGTGATCAGTTGGGTTTTTAGTACTTCTCCATTTGGACCATATTTTATTTCTCTGTAGCATTTTTTGCCTGGTCTCGTTGGTGAGCCAAGGAGCAGGTTTGTTTGTAGCTCTGGTAGTACGAGAGAGGGTATGGTGATCTAGAATTTTCAAGAATTTATTATTGAAGTATGAGACTGCCTCATCAAGAGGTAGGTATTTTAGGGGAGACCAATTGCAAGCTTTGAGCTCTATTTGGTAGCTAGCTAGGTTTAGATTGTTCTTGTTCCGGGTAGTTCTGAAAATTATTTGGTTGGGAATAGGGGTCTTTTGTCTAGTAATGTAAGTAAGTAAATGGTTGCTAATATCAGGAAGTACGCCTGTTTTATATACCAGGGTATTACTATTGACCAGTATCCAATCTAGGGTGCTATGTTTGTTGCTAGGTTTATGAATTCTAGTAGGGGAGATAATGGTTTGATGGAAGCCATAAAAGTTTATGTGAAAAGTTGGTTTGGGAGAAATACAGCAATTCCAATCAATATGAAAATTACCTAAGAGTATTGTTTCCTGTGGGAAGGATGTGGAGAGTCAGCTAAGGGTATTTTCAAGAGTATTAATGTTATTGCCTGGGGGGGCTATAAGAGCAAATTATGTATATGGATTTATTAGTATTAACCTGGAGCTTAGAAATTAAGATTTCGGCATTGCTTGGTGAGGGAGGTTGAGTATCTAGTGGGGTAACCTGTAATTCAGATTTGTAGAGTATTGCAACTCCATCACCCTTTTTGTTCATACGATCAAGTCTGAGGATGTTGTAACCAGGAGGGATTATATCATTGTCCTTAGTTCCTGGTTTAAGCCAGGTTTCTGTTAGACATAGGATGTCAAAGGAATGTATATCTATCAGGGCATGTAGTTGGGTAATTTTATTATTTAAGCTGTGAATATTGAGGTGAGCTATGAGAAGAGAGCTGGGTGGACTAGTTGGGGTGACAAGAGTATGTTTGATGGAATGGATGGGTATCAGGGAAGTAGTTGTTTGGGCCTGGGTTTGGATGAATGTCACCATGTAGAAGTAGGAGCTGTTGATGACTATGTAATAATTTTAAGAGTTTAGAAAAAATTAGGTCATATTTTCTGGTTTGTAGATACTTAATATGGGTTAATAGCAAGAGTGAAAAGCCACCAGCTTGGTAAAATATAAATTATTTTATTTAGAACGGCAAACTTGTAACTAAACAGACTTTAACATTAACAATCGAATAATTTCACCTGAACGAACAATAGAAATAAGCGCTTTTGTTTAATAAGTTTTAAACTTCATCAGACAATCAGTTAAATTACATCACTTCCTTATATAAGCTTCTCTTTTTTCAAAAAATCCCGCTGCCATGGCTAATACAAAACGAGCATGCCCAGTAGTGAAAAAGTGACTGACTAGAAATATTTTACCTTCCCTCATATATACATTAATAAAAATACTTATATTACAATAAAATTTATAATTTAAACTTCCTATAAGCATTAAACTATATGGGGGTAACTGATGCAATTAATATGTAACATTAACTAAATTTTAGATCTTTATTTCAGTAATACAAATATCAAAGAAATTATAAATATATAAACTACCATATGATATCAACCTACTTAAGAATAGAAAAATTAAAATATACACTATATAATTTATATTTTAAAACCTTATTAAATTATTAACTACTTATACAAAAATATATTACACTTTTTAATAAGAACCAATAAATATATATATATATATATATATATATATATATATATATATATATATATCATTTTTTATTAAAAAGTTTTTCACCATTCAAAATTACATGAAAAATATAAAATTATATTATATATACATATGTGTATATTATATTATATATTAAATATATCTCAACCATTTCATTAATTTTCATCCATTATCTAGTAACTATCCACCTATTTTAATTAATATATATAATTATTACTGATATTAACTAACAAAATTAAATTTTATAATATTCATTCAAAAAACTTTTTTTATCATATCTACGCATGAATAAAAATCAATTTGTTCTTATTACATTTTATATAAGATCAAATATAAAATATAACAATTAATTATAAAATCTTATAAATATTTATTATAAAAATTAAACATAAAGTAATGCTTAAAATACACTATTTAATCTTTAATTTTCTTTCTATTCAATGTTTTTAATTTAAGTATTGGTGCTATGGTACTTCTTTCATTAATACCAGGCCATGTATCTGCTTGTAGTTTAATTTGCCATTGTAATTCTCTTTGTTCAAGTTTTAGGTCCCAAGGGGTTCTATCTCTTATCTCTACTTGATCTATAATGGTAAAATAAAACTGATGATTATTAAACTCACTAATATGCTTCGCTAAAGCATTATTCGCTTTATTTTTCTTAATTGCATATTTGTGTTCATAAATTCTTTGAGATAAAGCCCTCTCTGTTTTGCCTACATAAAATGAAGTACATGAGTCGCACATGGCTAAATAAACTACAGCTTTTGACCTACAATTATATTTAATTTTTTAAAAATATTTTTTTATTTCTTACATAAAAACTCCGACCTACATTAATTTTATGGCACCAGTTACAAGCACCACACTTATGCATTCCATTCGTTACTTTTTTATTATTTACATTTTGAGTATTTGATCTTAATAAATCTTTAAAACTTTTCCCTTTTCTATATACAATTTTAGGAAATCCTTCAATATGTTTTTTACACTGGGGGTCATCCATTAAAATCCCCCAGTTATTCATAAATATTTCCCTTATTTGATATTCCTGCGTAAAAGTGATAACCAAAGCTTTTGTAAATTCATTATCATTTTCATTTTGCAACATTAAATTATTATTAATTATAAGATTTTTTTGTAGTTTCTACTTTAAAAGTTGTAGTATATAAATCTCCATTATCCAAGATATTAACATTCATATTAAGCCCCTTTAAAATTGGGCAGAAATAACCATTTATTCTTTATTGTGTTACTTCGGTAATCAATTTATCAATTAATAAAGGTGGATAATTTTTATTCGTAAACATACTTCGTAAAAAGTTGCACTCTATTTGAAATTCAGCAAAATTAGTAATAATTCGGGCAGCTCTTACAAGCTGCCCTTTTATAACTGATTTTTTCTGGTGTTCTGGATGTGCACTACTGTAATGGAGAAAACTATTAGAATATGATTCTTTCCTATGAATTAATGAAATATAAGTTTTATTTTCATAATCTTTAATTAAATTAATATCTAAATAATATTATTATTAATTATATTCCATGTAAATTTAAAAAAGGAAGTAGTTTCATTAATGTAAACTAAAAATTAATTTAAAATATCTATATTACTATTCCAAATAAGGCTGATATCATCTTGAAAGCGGTGATAAGATTTAATAAATACATTATATTTACTGTTGAATATATATTTTTTCTCCCAAAACGCCATTACTAGATTCACTTATGTGCCTCCACACGGTGAACCCATAGCTATCCCCTTTCTCTGTATATAATATTTCTTATCAAAAATAATATAATTATTGTTTAAAATTAATTCCAGGAGTTCAATAATTAAATTAATTAATTCTTGCTTGATAGAATATTGAAATAATATTTCACCTATCCATTCAAGACCTATATTTTGGGGGATCACTGTGTAGAGGTTACATACGTCTATAGTTACCAAAATATCCTGATTATCAAATTTTATATCATTCATATGTTCTAAGAATGTCCATGAGTCTTTACAAATATACTTTTCTTTCTTAACTATCTTTTTTAGCTCATAATCGACATACTTAGCACATGCTGAAGTAATGGAATCTCTTCCATCTACTAATGGACGCATGGGAGGATCAAGCAAATTTCTGTGAATTTTTGGGTTTCCAAAAAAAAACTGGAACTCTAGGCACTGTGATATTTAAATAATTATATGTCTATATCCGCCTTTCTAAAACATATCATTGATTTGTCTATAAATTTTCTTATAAGCTAAATTTAATTACTTGTTCATATGTATCCGTATTTAAAATTATTTCCATTTTTTTTTATTATACATCTCATTACTCATAATGACCGCATCCCCTCCCTTATCTGGCTTCATAATTCTAATTTTCTCTTTTTGTAATACCTTTAAGATATTTTGTTCATTTATACTTAAATTTGGAGGGTAATCTGTCCTTTTATTCCATTTATCTAAATTCTTTAGCTGATATTCACACATTTTCTCATATAATATCAGCTTAGGATGCAAGGGAGGGAGGTAATATGGGTTAATCTATTGAACTGAGGTAGAAGGCAGGAAGAAAAGGATGTTAAGTTACTGTGAGTTTGTGAGGCTGGAACAGAGCGTGGAGTTGTTTGCTTTAAAGTGAGTTGAGATTCAGTAAAGCTTAGGTGCTCATAGTGAGTAAGGGTATAAGATACAAGTAGAGTGTTAAGGAATATAAGAAAGAAAAGTAGGTTAAAATGTTTTGGAATGTCAGATTTAGACATAGTAAGGGGAAATAAGTTGGTTAATTTATTTATTTTACATTTATTTATTTTACACTTGTTGACCGGGAATGTCTGGCTGAGCTAAACACCCTTTTTCAGCAGAGGCCCGGGGAGAAAAGCTATATATGATTCAAATTTTACAGTTCCAGGTAAATTTAGAAGATATGAAATACAATGTGCATTAAAGTGTAAAACAAACATTAGGACTGCGTTACAAATAAAGATACAGATGCATGGGGAATAACATGTAAGCAACAGCAAAAAATACTATTGTATGACTATACCAACATCTTAGTAGGTGATAACATAGTGGAAAAGAAAGTGTAGAGGGGAAGGGAAGGATGGATTAGATAAGAAGTAATAGGGTTGGTTATAACAAGGAATAGTGTAGAGAGAGGAGAAAGAAGGTATTTTTGTAAGAAGAATACATTCAGGGAGGGTGAGAACAGTGGCAGGTCTACTATCTTTTAAAGTAATCTTTTGTAGCTGATTTAAATTGTTTGGAATGTGTAAGAGTTCTAATTTCAAGAGAGCGATTGTTCCATGTTGTAGAGGGGTGATAGCCATATGTGTTTCTCCCTGATTTAGTCTTAAGTTTATAGATGTATAATAGATCTAGGTTTGAGCTCCGGAGGTTTCTTGTAGGGGAGTAGTGGGAGATAAGGGAGCATAGTGCTGGACAATAGGCTGGCTGATATAGAATTGAGTGTATGTATTGGAGCTGTGAGAAGAGAAGTAGGTGAGGTAGTTCAAGCCAGTTTAAGTATTTTAGGGAGAGACAGTGGTGGGATTTATAGGTTTGTTGAGCTGCAAATCTGGCTATCTTGTGATAGGTTGACTCTAGTTTAGTAAGTAGAGAGGAGTTTAGATTCGTGAGATTTGTGAATAAGTTAAGCTGGGTAAAAGGTAAGCATGAGAGAGTAATCCTGGCTTCAGGGGTGAGAAATTTTTTATTTCTATACAGAAGTCCTAGTTTCTGGTGGGTTTTTCTGATGCAATTGTTTATGTGCAGGTCAAATTTTAGCTGATCATCTATGGTAACTCCGAGAAGTTTTGTGCTAGATTCGACTTCTATACAGGTATTGTTGAGGGACTTTATGGTAAAGGAAGGTTTGATGTGATTAACTGTTTTGGAGAGAAAGAGTAATTGTTTTGTTTTTTTTAGGGTTGAGGATGAGTTGGTTATTGGAGAGCCATGTCTCAACTGAGTGAAAAGAAGGCTGGGTAGCAGATGAGAGTTCTGATGGAGAATTAGCAATGGTTATGACTGTAGAGTCATCAGCGTATTGGACTATGGACAACAAAGGGCATTCACCCAATTCACCCTGGCTAACAGTATTTCTTCCAGTGATATGTGACAGTCCATTCATTTAGCCAATTCCTAATGGGTATTCTAGTCTTTGTTCTCCACATGTTCTGGCATTGCTGCAAATTTAATACTTCCCTTCTTGCTCTCTGTTCCAGTTCAGTGAGCTTTCATTCTATTTGTTAATATTTTACGTCAGTCTCTCAGTAAGGCTTTTGCTTCTTGTACCTGAATGTTCAACTCAGAAACTTTTGATTTGCAATGGTAATATACTCTGTTAATGTATTGCTTATTTTGAAAATGTATCTTAATATCTGATGTTTACTGCAGTGGTGGTGCTGCAGTAGCCTTGTCGCCTTACAGTTAGATGTTGCCCGTTCGATTCTAAATTAGAGCGTCTTCTGTGTGGCAACATGCGTGAATGGGCGTTCCTTCGTTGAAGATTGTGATTTAGGCCCGGCAAGCCAGCACGTAAAACTCTACTGCCAATCATTAGCGGACCGGAGTTCCACTGTGGCGACCCCTAACCAGGAAAAGCCTAAAGACACAAACAAACATCTTAATATCTGATGTTTACTTTCTTAAGTCTGGGTAGGAGCATCTGTCTCCTCCATTTCAGATTTCCTTTCCTGGTAAACTGCCATATTTTCCCCATTCTCTGGAACTGGAAGAATAATCTTGAGACTTATTTTACTTCCTTTCCATTATTTTTGTATTCTCAGTATTCCTTAAAGGTCATATATTTCCTGTTTTGAATAGTTTGACAGGCTGCTATTGGGTATTACCAGCTTTTTTGACATTTACCAAGGAACTAGCGTGGCACTTCTTCCTCTCCTCTCACTCCCATTCTGGAAGTCTTCCAGCCATGCACATTTTCACATACTTCTGAACATTTTCCCCCCAAGGTAAGTCTTTTTGCTGTAAATAGACTACTCGTGACAGACATTGCTTTCTTGTATACAGGCATACTCTTTTAGGATTTAACATTACATTTTTTTCCTTAACCACCCTTCCCCCACCCCTGCTATAGTCTCGCTTTAGTTTTTGTCACAGAACTTCTTAAAACAAGTTAATGTACATCTTCATTCTTTTAACATTTCTATTTTAGTCTACATCATGTATGTATTAGAACTTGTCATTGCAGTCCACTGGTTTATAGATTAACCCATTTCTCCTATGCAGCCATTTCACTGTTATTTCCAATGTCTACTGTGGTCAGGCTGTAATACAGGTATTTCTTAGACTTGTAAACACTTTTGAACAAAATCATCTATGAATATGATTGAGCCTTTAACTACTTCTTCTTTTGGCTTTTTCCCGGTTAGGGGTCGCCACAGCGGATCACCTGTCCGCTCATGATTGGCAGTGGTGTTTTACAGTGTCGAGTTGCCAGCCCGGCGCCCAACCTTCCACAGAAGGCTCATGCACACACTCATGCCTAGGGCCACTTGGTGTCAATTTTCAGTAAAACAATGTTTATAATACAAGTGTTCTATGTCCAGTGTTTCGGTTCTGCTGTCCATAATTCAAGGTTTTCCTTCAGGTGATCTCCTTAACTAAGCTTTCTGTATAAAGTTTAGTCCAAAGTTAGCTCACTGATTTCTGTAGACATAATACTTTGCTCATTAAAGCAGTTGTGAGGTAGCTTGAATGGCAGTTCCCACCAGTCCTGGTCCTAGGTGTAGTGACACCTTCATCTGCTCCCTTCTTCTTGCCTTGCCTTCCCTTTCTGATGAATGGAGTGCCATTTTATGAATCACTTCATGTAGCCTGTTTATTGAATTTTGAAACTTAATTTTGTTTTAGTTTTCAACAAGAAGTACAGACAGTCATTGCAGGTGGTACTTTTTGTAATAGTCTGTTCAGTGCTGTTACATGTCTCTCATACTTAAAGATTCGTATGTACTTTCTAGGCTGTTGATCTGTGAGAATCTTAAGCCTAACCCTACATTCCCATGGTGATTTCTAGTCATTGTATTTTGTATATAACCAGTGCAGGGCCAAATAAGAATATTCTGGGACATTTATAGGTTTCCCCTCATCCATGAGGGGTGTAATGATTTTGCAGTTACCTATCCATTCATCCAAGTTACGTTTCTCTAGAGTAGAAGTACCTTACTTTATGTTATGTGGAAGACTGTTCTGTAGAAGCAGGATTCTCTGTGATACCATCCTGTCCCTCTAACTTGTTCTGTTTATTTTGCAAAACAGATTGAGATATCTGATATCTTGAGCAGGTGTTTATGATACCATTGGACTTATGACTGTGTAATAGGTCTGGCAGAATAGAGTATGTTAATAAAGCTGTATACGTGCAATAGAGGTTGCCTCTCAGTAGTCTGCTTGATACTGAGAAAATGGACAAGGCCTTCAGATGATTTGCATTTTTTTTTTTTGTTTAAGTGTGGTCATTCCAGTTGTGATGAGTGTTTGGACACACATACTGAAAAGGGCATTATACTCTATGACTGACCCAGTGAGTGCTAGGCAAGCACAGTGGAATGATTATATCCCTGGATTTGGACACTTTAAATATTTATGAGATGAAAAAATGTAACAGTGGATATGTGGTGATCATTGTCATTGTTGATATAGGTCCCCAAATCACTAAATATGAGATCAGTTTTCAGAAGTTGGGTTGTCCAAAGGGGAGTCATGCTTGCCAAAGAATATGATTGTGTACTTCTTAACATTTAGTTTTAATCCATGGTTTTGACTGCAACTGTTTGTTCGGGAGAGGCCCTCATGGGGAATCTTGGTATCCTCTGGGAAGTTTATGATGGCACCAAGTTTACAGTTATCCGCAGACTTGGTTAGCCACAAACCCTTAACATTAGATTTGATCTTGCCAAAGAGGAGTGACCCAAGGACTGAACCCTGGGACACACCACAAGTGGTGTGTCTTTTGGAGGTGTTAGAGCAGGGCACCCTAACTTCCTGTGTTCTATTTGTGAGCCAATTTGCTATTCAGATAGTTACATATAGGGATTGATATTTTATACATAGCAGTGTTTTGCCCTCATCCACTAGTTCAGTAATTTTTTCAGAAAAGTCGAACAGAGTAAGTAGATGGGACCTGACTCAACATATATCAACTGGGTTGGGTCAGGAGTCCGTAGGCTACCTATATCCTTACTTATTCCTTCCATAATTATCCTTTTCATAGCCTTACAGGTGAGATTGGTCAGTCTCTTGGGTCTGATTATCCAGGTCCGTTGAAGCTCTGTCTGTGTGCAGGGGAAATGACTGTTGCTGTCCTGCACTCATATAGTGCACACCCTGGTTTGAGGCTGATATTGAATAGCTTCTGTAGGGTATCAGACATGTCATGTTTCTGGCTGACCAGTAAGCAAACTGGTATGTTATTTGGTGCCATAGATGTAGTGTTCTTGGCCTTAGTGCCTTGAGAACTTTTTCTCATGCAGTTTGAGGGGAATGAAGGTGTATGTGACCTGAGAATATTGGAGGATGGTGAGATTTGAGCTAACCAGAGCTAGTAGATTAGCAATGTTCGAGTATGTGATATCATTTACTATTACCTTTGCACAATGCATTGCATTGTTTCTGAGATTCATGATATAACTAAGGAAGACTATTTTGTGGTTTTCCTTTACCTGGGTGACTATTTTTACCTCATATCTGTTTTTTTTATTTGATCAGTGTCCGGAGTTCCTTGTTTAGTTTAGCAAGGGAATTTTTGATATCTTGAGAATTAGATTCATTTTTGCATGCAGTGATTGTTTTCCTTTATTATAGAGCCTGTTTATATTTGGGTTCCACGACAATGTGACTTATTTTTGAATTTGTTGTATTTAATTACTGAGAGAGACAGGTGCATTTGTGCAGCTATTTACCTTGTATAGAATTTGCCAGTGAAAAATTCTGCACAAGCAGTGGAATTCTCAACATGGAAGTAGATTTTGAATTTAGCCAGATCCATCACTCAGGTTTAGCAGAGTAGTCTTCACATACTTATACTGAGTCTGAAGGTACCTCACAGTTAGATGTGGAAGTGCAAGTATCTCAACATTGCAAATTCCTAGAGTAAGAAGCAGAACAGCAGTTGTGATAGTTTACTCAAATAACTGCTGTTACACTGATTTGGATTTGTATCTTCTGATTCGGAGCAATGTCTGGCATCCTTAGGCAAAAAGGAAAGGTTCACAGAAAATGTTGCAGTATTGAGAAAACATAAAAGCATTCCATTCTGGTATCATCTTGGAGGGTGATATTGCTAGTACTGTCTTTCAAGTTAGACATTTTAAATTTTGCAAATAAGCAGGCTCAAAAAGAGGCTTTAACAGTATTTCCAGAACAAAGTTTGAGTCTCACACCATGATTGCTTTATTTAAGGGGATAGACATGAAGAGCCTCCTTAAGAAGCATCTTAGCTTTGTAGGAAGAGAAGCTATAAAAAGCTCCCTTTTAAGGCAAGTTGACAAAGTGGAACAGTAAGAAAATGTTAGTCTAAGTTAAACTTATAGTTGGATACACTGGGAAGCTGTACCTGAAAAGGAACCAAATTGGTGCGCCAAAATGAAGTCTTTATTTCGATGAATATGATTTTCTAGTAGTTAGTTTCCTAATTACTTAGAGAACTGCTGGTTGTGAAAAAGATACTTATGTTATTAGAATGTCAGCCTCCAGACTTTTGGAATACCTTTGAAGTAAGTCTCCACTTGTGTCTGAGGTGCATAGAATAACTTGATTGATATGCCGCCATATTGTTGTCTCTTGCAGATGACTGGACAGAACTTAAAATGTAGCGATAGTATCCTGAAAAGCTGTTATATTGTGCACTTTGCATGTTTATGTACCATCCAACTGTAGTTTTGCATGTTATCACCCAAAAAGCACTGAGTTTTTCACTGCTGACTTCTCTTTATTAATGTTTAGCCCTACCCAAGATTAGTTCTAGAGCCCCCAGACTAGCAAAGACTCTAGATTTGTCCCCCAAGCTATTACTGGCACAAACATAAACTCCTTAGACTGAGAGAAAGGGGGGAAAAAAGAGATGAAGAAACTGCCTCATATGATCCTAAATTGTTTGCCATCTTGTTCTACAAGCTGTTTTTGAAAAATGTATCTGATGAAGTCCAGCTGGTAGACAAAGGTGCTTATAATGAATTAAAGCTGAGTTATTTCAGTGACTAAGCCTGTTTGAATTTGTTTCTTTAGTGCCATCATAGAAAAGGAATTAACATCTGAAGTTTTTATTTTTCATTTTTCACAAATAACAAGGATGTAAAGTCAGTACTCTACTTTAGCACTGGGGATAGCTATGTCCTCACATCTCTGATGTGTTGGTGGGTTCTACACACTTTGGAAATAATGAAACTTCTTCATATGACGCTTGGTATTCTGTACTGTCTTAATTCTGGATGACTTGTGACCAAGCTGAGAAAAGGAGTTGAAGTGCAAGCCCACTAAAACTAAGAATACCAAGATGCATATCATTTCTGCTTAAGTTCATAATCCTTCATCAGCTGGCATGCAGTTGTCGTGCATGCAATGTAAAATGTCGTACTATAAAACTTCAGGTGTCTAAAACTGTAAAATGAATTAAGTGTTTCGGCAAGGAAGTTTGTGACCTTCCCTTGCATCCCTTTTCTGTGAGGATGCTCCCCCCACAATTCCCCTAAATAATGTACTTAACTACAAGGTAATACTGCCACTGAGATAGAGTGAATACTTGTTTTTTTTTTAGTAAGACTTCATATTCCCTGTGCTTGCTGGGCCTGTCCCCCACATAGTCATCAGTTTTCTGTGCATGTTTTAGCAAAATATAATCTACTCTTGTATTCAGAAAATTCCGCAGTGCATTACATGTTCATCAATGCTGTAATATATTGTTGCAGTTTGTAAACCCTGCTGCACTGAACTCTAAAATTTAGTTTGCTTCTGGTTTTATTTTTTAAGGTAGGATTACATATGTGGCTTCACCTAAGTGTTTATATTATTACAGTCTTTTCAAATGCATAGATTTTATGTCATTTTCATTCATTCATTCCTCGACTAATGGTTCTTGGATCCAGATTGGACGCATTTCTTCCAGACTCTCTGGAGCCCCTACCTTACCCATAATGCCCCTAATCCCTGTATTACCTCAGATCTGGTTTGCCACTTTTACAGTTCAGATGTGGATCACGCACTGTCGAGCTCTGGGTTTTCTTTAGTCACTATTTCATGAGTAAAAGTAAATTTTCAGAAATTCTCTGTTAGTTCATGTCTATTACCCTATCCTCCCTTTACTCTTTTTTTCTGTCTATAAGTACCTTTTCTTTCTACCCGTTATTATCGGGTATCCTTAGTTACCATCATTGGCAACTCTTTCACTTTTCTCTGTGTAAAAAATCTCTCTTACCTGCCTTTAGGGTAGTTATTATCATTGTTGGTAATTTTCTTTTCCTTTTTTGCCTTTAAAAAAAAAAAATCAAAAAACTTTTTTCTATCTCTTCTCTTTTTCTTTCCTTCTTTCCTTTAAGATGGCTGAAAAGCCTGTAGGTTTTAAAAAGTGCACTTCTTGTGGGTGTAAGATGCCCACCTCTGATGCCCATGGGGAGTGAGTGTGTTGATTAGGAGCAGACCATCTCGAAACCCCTTGCCAAATCTGTGTGAGGTTCAACTGTAAGACCATAAGCATTGGACGAAATAAGTTAGTCTTGAAGGGTTTGCTTCCAGCTTCTGCTGCTGCTTCCTCAGCTTCTATCTTGGGGCTCAGACCCCCCCAAGAAGTCTAAAGTGGCTTTGCAGCCCAGGGAGTATAGAAAACCCTTGGCTGCCTGATCTCCTATATCTGCTCCTGCATTGGAGCCACCTGCTAGGCAGTTTAAGCTTTTGGATCCAACTTCTTCAGACCTGACATCCAGAATATCCAAGTCTCTTTGACCTCAAACACCTCACTTCTCTCTGAAGCCTATTTCCCGTAGGCCCCAATCTCTTCCTTTACAGGAGGCACCCAAGAGATTGTATCTCCTCTTTCCACTTCATCTTCCATCAGGTCCTGCCAGAATCTCTCTGAAGCAGATGTGGATAGGATGATGATGAAATTCCTCAGAGCTCAGATCCAGATGGGGTTCTTACTGTCTCCATCTCCCATCGGATCTGTGAGCCTTCAACCTGCATCTTTTTCCACTTTCCAATCTGTCCAGCAATTTTGGAGCCCCCTCAGAATCCAGGTTTAGATCTGTAGACAGCTTCTTCAACTCTGACTGTGTCCCTGACTTGTTTGGCAAGACCCCCACCCCCCATAAAGCACAAAGAGTCTTGGAGCCAAAGCATCTCTGCTGGATCCATGAGGATGCCTTCTACTTTGAGAGTTTTGGAGCCGTCACTTTCACTCGAAGCCTTGATGCTGCACAGCACAGGTCCAACTCTTCCCTCGTGAAAGGAGGCGAGCAGGTCCGGAGCTTAGTGGCACCTGGAATTTCGGCTCCAGTGAAGTTGGCTTCAACTTTTCCTGGTCCTTCTGTGTTCAAGGTGGTGGCGAGGACTTTCTCACCCAAGAGCACTTTCTACTCTTGTTTCTTCTGATCCTTCCCCATACCTCCTTCAGATCGAACTTCTGAGCCTCATCACCTTATTCTTCAGGGAGATCCAGCTCGTATGAGCATCCAGACAGTTCCTGTACAAGAACTTCCCTCTCTTCTGATACCTCTACATATCATCCCACTGAAGAGTTCCCCCAGAAGAGATGTAAAAGGAGGCCATTAGATTCCCCACAGGAATCTTTAACTGAAGACACAGATTTCGATAAAGGGGAAGTGTCCCCCAGATCACCACCACCAAAAGTCTCCTTTGGAGAAATTCTTGAGATCCGTAGCCTAAAAGGTGGATAGTTTTCTTTTACTCCTTCCCAGGAGGAGTTGGTGTTCCTAGAAGCTTAGGGTCTGGCCCATCTACATCTTGGGTTTCCCCTCCAGCAGATGACCTCATAGATCTTGGTGTCCCGTCAGGCATGGAAGGAGCCAGATATTGTATAACAAATTCCCTGTCACAGGGACAGGTTTCTCACTCCACCCAAAGATGGGCCTTATTGGAGTAAGGGAATTCCTGTAGATGCCATGGTTGTGGCAGCAGCCACAAAAAATGAGCTAGCTAAACAAAGCTGTTCTGTTCATCCTCCTAATAGGGACTCAAGTGTGATGGACAGGTTTGAAAAGCGCATTTACACCTCAGTGACCTTTGCTCTGTGGTCGCTCAACTACTTGCCACATTTTACCAGATTGTAGAGAAACTTGATTCAAGGAACTGTCTAAGTCTAGTCCTGGGTTCATGTCGGTGGAGGAACAGAAACAGTTTTCTTCATAGCTGGTCACTCTTCAATCTTTTTCTAATGTATCCGTTAGGTTAATCTCTCATGCAGCAGAAGGTTCCTCATGGGCGGTGAGTTCAGGCATTGCCATCAGGAGACATGCTTGGATGCACTTGTGTGACATTGCGGAGTCCTTCAAGTCTTCCTTCATCACTGCTTCCTTTGATGGATTTTCTTTGGGATCACTGTCCAGAACCATCTTCACCAGACTGTTTTCTGTTTTTCTGCACATGTGCCAGAACTACCGTAATCTGTTCTCCTTGAACTTTTCTGCAATTGGAGCTAATTTGGCTTCTGCTGTTATGTCCTCATTTCTTCATCTTTCCCATCCCACAGTGTGCATCCTGCCTTGCTTCTTACTTTTCAGCTTTGCTTTTTTTTTTTTTTTTTTTTGAGCTGTCGTACACAACACCTGACACTCTGTCAGTTGGCTGCAGCCCCTCTGATTCTAGCTTTGACCTCTTCATTCAGACTTCCTTTCTCTTAAACCACCCCTCCTAGATACTTGAAGCTATTAGCCTTCCACTGTCTTCCTTTAATTTCTCAACTTCTGATTGTTTCCTGGAGAGACCAGATCTTTTTTTTTTTTTTTTTTTTTTTTGGATGCAAAACATGCTAAGGAATAAATGCAAAAGTTTGTCCAACAAAAAGTGAGCTGTGAAACAGAAGGGGATTCTGCTTCTTGTGCTTTTGCTAGTAAAGACCACAAAGAGACTGTACCAGTGAAACCTTTTCCAATGTTGCAATGGAAAATGCTTGAGAGCGAAAAATGCCCAAGAGTTGACTAGAAGAGCCAAAAGTATGTTGGAAATGAAGCAAAGACTGGATTTGGGAGATGGAGATACAGGAATAAAAACAACTCAGAAATTGACAATAAATGTGTGATTACAGAGCATTAATTATATTTGTGAAACATGACCGAAGAAGAAAACCTGGAAAAATTGGACTTTTTTTAAATTATAGGAGACTTTAAAGCATATGACCTACTTCATGTCATTGGCGATAGTCATCCTGCCCTTCTTAAGAAGTGGCAGGAGATAAACCTGGAAGCTAGTTTCAAATATATTCAACTTTTAATAGACTATTTTGGTCCACTTGAAAATCATTTACTGGCTCAGGTCAACAATTTGAATAAAGAACTAAGGGACAATTTTCGTGATGATTTTTGTCAAAAAAGACTTGATAACATTTATAGCCAGGTTAACTCTTATGCCTTGAAACTACAACAAGTTAAACATAAGAAATTACAGCGTGATCACAGAGACTTTTCCACTGGGGACGTCTTCATTTGGCCCAGGAGGTTGGACCGTAATTCACAGGTAGAGAATCAGACTCGAAATTTGGCGCCACTTGATCGTACGTTGACTGTACCTGATCCCATTGGTTCTTTGTCTTCTGCTCCAGTAGTAACCCTTACTGATGATGTTTCGGATGAAGCCTTTACTACGCCACCAGAGTTGCCTGCAGCTGCTGATCCTGTAGCTGCAACTTCCACTCCGCTACCGAACCAAGAAGCCAACCGGAACCTGGGCTTACAGAAAAACCTGGGAGCAATACGCAAATATGCTGCTTCAGATAACTTGCATTTTTTACCGCTCCCCATAAAAAAGACCACTTTTTCGCGCGAACGGACAGACAGCTGGGAAAGAAAGAAACGCAAGTACTCAGGGGAAAACATCGCACATCAGAGAAGGAGACAGAGACCTTAAGGCAACTTTTTTTCAATTTATCCAGGTATGTTCTCACTTCTCATGATATGGGATTATTAAATAAGGGTCTTTCTTTTGTCCCCTCTCAGGGAAGTGTTCTATCAGATTTATTAACAGATCTTCGCATGTTTGGACGTGCCATAGCTTTAAAATTATATTTTAACACCAAAACAACCGGAACTGAACATTCTAATACTCTGGATTTCCCTCCCTACAAGAAGAAAAGTACTTTTTCTCCGCCACTACCAGGACATGTAGACTCCTTTATAAAATTGTGTGAACGTGATTTCTATCAATATTTTCAAAATGGTAAAAGAAAATGTTTATACTTTAATTTATCTAAAGAAGAGAAACTATCTTTAAACGAGCTTATCATTGATCCTTCCCTTGTAGTGAGACCTGTAGACAAGGGTGGAGGCATGGTGTTATTTGACACAGAAAATTATGTATCTGTTATGTTTGATATGCTAAATGATGACATTACTTATGTGAAAATAGACCATGGGAAGCTTGTGAAAATAATTAATTAATATGATTAATGATACATTGTATGATTTACTTATGTGTCGTCAGATCACTATAAGTTTATATGAGTTTTTTCACAATGAATACCCACAAATTCCAGTCATCAAAGGCCTACCAAAGATGCATAAAGCTGTCTTTCCACCCCCATTGCGACCAATAGTGTCCGGGGAAAAATGGGCCACTGAAAATATTTCCATTTATTTAGAAAATATATTGAAACCTTTAGTTACTGAGATTCCCAGTATTTTAAAGGACACATACCAACTGTTAGAATTTTTAGACTCAATGGACAAAGTGTTAGTAAAAGGACAACATTTATTGGTTACTATGGATGTCCAGAGTTTGTTTACATCCATACCGAATGATAAAGGTATGCAGGCAATAAGGGAAGTGTTAAAAATGTTTCCCTCCATTGACAGGAATAAAGAAATACTTATTTGTCAACTGCTAGATTTGGTGTTATGTAATAATGTATTTTCTTTCGGGGGGTGCCTGTTTTTACAGGAATCAGGTGTGGCCATGGGCACCCCCTGTGCAAATACATACGCCACCCTGGTGATGTATCAATGGGAAAGGGAGTTTGTTTTTACTCATCATTGGTTTAGTAAGGTCCTGGTATATAGGCATTTTGTAGATGATATTTTAGTTGTATGGGATGGGTCTTCAGAAGAATTTAATTTGTTTAAGGATTATCTAGAGACGACAACTAGTTTCCTTAGATTCACTGCTGAAACATCATTTGATTCAGTGAATTTTTTGGATGTCAGTTTAGACATCAGAGGAGGTAGACTGGTCTCTACTCTGCATAGGAAAACATGCTGGAAGAATACAATTCTACGATTTGACAGCATGTATCCCCACCATATATTTGGTGGCATAGTAAAGAGTCCGTTTACTAGGCTGTCAAAATTATGCGGAGATAATTCAGACCTGTTATTGGAGGCAGATAAAATGGAAAAGACATTTACTGATAGGGGTTATGACAATAATTTGATAAAATATATTAGAGCACAGGTATTAGGTGGATCAGTGGCACCTACTATTGAAGTTAAATGCAAGTCAAATGTAGTTGCCCATACCCGAAATTGTTCAAGGAGTATGACAGAGAGAATACGTTTTGTAACTACCTATACTAATGACAGTCCTAACATTAGAAAGGTTATTATTAATAACTGGAGAGTATTGACAACTGATGAACAAACATTACAGTTAGTAGGTAAGGTTCCTCTTTTCACCTACAGAAATAATAAAAACCTAAAAAGGCTTTTGTGTGACATTCCAGGAATTGGCCAAGTAGTTAAAGCTTCTCATGGAAAGAGACTTGGTACTTATCCTTGTAATCATTGCAGCTATTGCAAATATATATCTAAAGAACAGGTGTTTAAACATCCTGAGCTGATTTATTCCTTTAGTCCTAGGTTTCAGGCTTCGTGTGAGACTTCTGATTTGATCTATTTAGCTACATGTGAATTATGTTCTGTGTTTTACATAGGCTTAACCAAGAGGAAACTAAAAAATAGAATTTATAACCATTTGTATGACATTAAAAATAAAAATGAATTAAATGCTTTAGCGAAGCATATTATGCTTTACCCTGACCACTCATTTGTGCTCAGGGTGTTACAAATTGTTGAACCCAATGTCAGAGGTGGTGATTACATGAATTACCTAGAACAGAAGGAATTACAATGGCTTTTTAAGATGAGGGGACATCATCACCCTGGTTTAAATTTGTATGTTTCACCCAGGTCTTATTTAAATTCCCGTAGATGAGTTGGTTAATAATAATGTATAACCTTTTCCACTCAATATTTTTGCACAGGTAGCCCAGATATGTTTATTCTATATTTGTATATAGTGACCTTATATGCTATAGAAAGTTTCTTAAATAGATTAGGATATTTACAGCAGTTAGTTATTTTGTCCATGTATTTATTTGACAATGGTTTTTTGATGAACTTGTCATATTTATTATTCATCTCAATTTAAATCTTATTAATTTTTACAAATTTTAGATTATGAGATTGTATTTATTTATTCATTTAATAGTTTTATGTATATATTTCGTATTATATTTCCATTTTTACTCATACACATCAAATTTATCTATTTATTTATATTTGCATTTATACATATATTTTTATAGATAAACTGTTTAATATTGCTTATTATTTTACAATATATACATTATATTATGATTGCTTAGTTAATTAAATACACCTTTTTTAGGAGGCGATAGAAATGATATGTGTATTTGTTTAAGTATATATAGGCTTGAACTTACTGTATATTTATGCTGCTGCTTTAAGAAACTCTGATGCTTTCAGATTTGTTAATTGGTTAAATTGATTAATTGTTTTATTACTTTTGTGAAGTAGTATTTGATTATATAAACTCACAGTTTTATTTTGAAGTTCATGGTCTGAGGAAGCGTATTTAAGATACGCGAAAGCGCTTACCATTCTCAATAAAATTCTATAAGTTTTTTAGTTTTGTCGTGGTGAGTCCGAAGTTTTGTTTTATTCACATTTTCGAAAAAATCTTTAACTAAGGGCTCTTCAGATGGAGTGGTTCATTTGTTCGTTTTGTTCATGTTATTAGTGTTTGGAAGTGCTCTTAGTTGAGTGGAAGAGGAGGGAGAGAGTTAACTGAAAGTAAAACTAAATTTTGTCCTCAGCAGTAGTATTTTTATACTGCATGATATAATCTGCATGCTATAAAGTAAAGTTGTTCTTCGTGTTTCACTATTGCAGTCATCACACTTGGGTTATCCTGCCAGGGTAGCCTTCAGTCAGCCCGAATACCAGAGGCCTAGTATTTCTGTGTCTATTGCTGTTGCTTCAGTACTGACGTTAGGTCATCAGAGGTACAAAGACAGGCAGCCAACGCCATTATATTAGTCTTTCTTGCCGTGGAGCCCGAAGCAGAAGCAGTTCGCATGAGCGCCGGTCGGCCACTACCTGAGTTTCATTTCCGAAATGGAATCATCTTGAAGTCTCCTAAAGCTAAGTACCCCGATGAGGACCCTTTTTTCTTGCTCTAACCGATGTCAGAAAAAGTTAACAATTGTCTCACCTGTGGAAAGCAAATACCACACTGAGATTTCCATTCTTACTAGGTCACCTGTTTAGGCCCAAACCATGACGTACCTCGCTGTCAGTTTTGTGCTTTGTTCAACGCCCTTATTGTAACTAAATACTTTCGATGTTTTTCGTGTTTCACTGTTGCAGTCATAACTGTAGGGTGTTCCTGCCAGCAGGCAGCCCGAGGTCGGCCAGAATTCCAAAGTTTGGGTCCGGCGTCGGCTGTACCAGCAAGTACCCTGACGTCAGAACTTAGAGGTATAAAGCTGACAGCCGACGCCATCTTCTCCAGTCTTTCTTGCCGTGTGGTGGAAAGCAGCTCGCAAGTTGTTGGTTGGCGGATTCTGGACAACGTGTTTTGCTTGTTGTCGGTCCGAAGACTTTTTTCTTCTCTTCTCAAGCTAAGTACCCTGTTGGGGAAACTTTTTTCTTGTTCCTCCGATGTCAGAAAAAGTTAATAATTGTATATCGTGTGGAAAACAAATACCTCATAAAGATTTCCACTCTTACTGTCTTCCTTGCTTGGGCCCTGACCACGACGTTTCTTGCTGTCGGTTTTGTGCCAGGTTTAATTCTCGTACGATTAAGCGTAGGTACGATTGGGCCTTGAATTATTTCGGTAGACTGTTCAGTTATAGGATGTCGTCGGATACTTTACCTACAACCGGAATTCACAAAAAGCGCAAGGACAAGGATAGGCCTCCGAGGTCCAAACAGGATACTTTGCAGCCGGAGCCAGCTTCGGGTTCGGCTGTCCTCAGTGAGGAGCTTTTGCAGCCCCTGTCATCAGCCACTTCGGAACCGATGGCCGACATGGACTCCCATGGGGAGCCAACTAGGCCCAGTATTTTATCTGCTGCAGGACCTTCGGACATTGCTCCTTCAGATGGGTCCGGAACCGCTGTGCAGGTACCGGCTTCTGAAGGGGTTTTCAGGCCTTCTCATATCACTATTTCTACAAAGACCAAGGCAAAGTCAAAGACTCCTGTTAAGCCAAGGATTTCTTCCCTAGCTTCTTCGGATTCAGCTCCCAAGACCCAGAAGCAATTATTAAGGATGGCTGAAGATTTGCTTACTATGATTAGGGGTTCTCACCCTCCTCCTGAAAAAAGGCCTAGACAGGATATTCCTTATGATTCCTCTGATCAGGCTTCTGTGTCTTCAGTCTCTTCCTCTGACCAGGATTATTCTTTTCCTCCTTATGAGGATTCCTATGCAGAGGACTCTATTCCCTCTGCTTCTCCCCCTGAAGATTTTTCTTTTGGGGAAACCTTGCATGAGATGAGAGAGCATTTTCATTGGGAAGGTCAGGATTATTCCGCTTCCAAGAAGAGACTTAGGGAATTTCTCCTTCTCCCACAACACAGACCTTTGGCTATTCCTCCTGTTCTTGATATTGTGGATGATGCTTTCTCTGAAGCTAACCTGAATCCTGATTCCTTTCCGCCTGCTCCTTCTAAGCCAGATAGATTTTACAGAGTTCCTGATTCCCATCAATTTTTGTTCAAGAACACTTCTGCAGATCCTGAAACTATTTCTCAGGGTTCCAAGGCTGCTAAGGCTGCTTCATCTAAAAATCCTATTCCCTCTGAAAAGGATTCTCGTGCCTTGGATAGATGGGGCAAAAAGGTGTATACTTCTGCTACTCTTTCCATTAGAGCTTTAAATTGCCAGTTTCATATGTTCAAGTATCAGTAATTTCTTTTGTCTGTTTTAAAACAAAAACTTTCTGCCTTTCCTGCATGTGCAGAGGACAAGGAATTACAGGATGTACTGCATGCAACTGAACAAGTTAGCAAACATAGTTTACATTGTGGTTTTGATGCCTTGGAGGCTTCTTGTAGGGCCGCAGCCTCTGGTACTGCTGTCAGGAGACGTGCTTGGCTTCGAGAGCAGAATTTACCTGAGCAAGTTAAGGCTAAATTGTTAGATGCCCCTGTCCAGCATGATGTTTTGTTTGGATCTAAAGCTGAGGAGGTTATTAAAAAGATGGAGGATAAAGCGAAATCTATGCAGACTGTTAAGGATTTCTTACAAGTTCAGCCCCCTAGATTTTCTAGAAATTGGCCCTCCAAAAATTGGTCCTTTCCCACATCTGACAGGCCTCAAAGGAGAAGATATAGATGCTCCAGAGGTCGGGCTCAGGCTCAGGCCTCTTACAGGTCCAGACAATGGACTGCTTCATCCCCTAGAAGGGGAGAAGACAGATCTCAATCACAAAGGAAGCAGACCCAATGACTCTGTCTGCTAGGCTACAGGTCCTCCTTGCCTGGAAGCCCCTCTCGGAGGAATCTCTTCTACCAAAATTGGACTGATATTACCCAAGGCAAATGGGTTTTAGACGTGATTTTAAGAGGTTACAAATTCCACTTTCATACTCTGCCAAGGTCTATCGGTTGGCCAGATCTGCCAAAACATCAATGGTCAGAGGCCTTAAATCAAGTGGACGCTTTATTGGCCATGAGAGCCATAGAGCCTGTTCCACTTTCAGAGATGGGAAAAGGTTTTTATTCAAGACTATTTCTGGTCCCAAGAAAACAAAACTCATGGAGACCTATTCTGGACCTTTCAGTATGAAACACCTTTCTGGAAATTCCAAAATTCAAGATGCTTACTCTACAACAACTACTTCCAATGCTCTCCCAAGATGCTTGGATGGTGACATTGGACTTAAAGGAAGCCTACTTACACATTCCCATCAGGCAGGAACGCAGAAAATACCTCAGATTCAAGGCAGGCTCGAGGCACTTTCAATTCTCTGTACTGCCCTTTGGCTTATAATTCTCTGTACTGCCCTTTGGCTTATCTACTGCACCCAGAGTCTTTACCAAGTGCCTGGCTCCAGTAGTAGCTTATTGCAGACTCCAAGAGATTCAAATTTACCCCTATCTGGACAACTGCCTTATTCAGGCGGACAGCAAAGACCTTCTACTTCAGCATCTGCATTTTGTTCAACGTCTTCTCCCTCTACTGGGATTTTCAGTGAACACAAAAAAGTCACATTTGATCCCCTCTCAGCAAATGATCTTTTTGGGAGCTCTTCTAAATACAAGCTTGCAAAGGGCCTTCCTCACTCCAGAAAAACAATTACAGCTGGCCTCAATTTTCAAAACCTTGGCTACTTTAACTCAGCTCACTGCAAGGAAATTCCTGCAGGCATTGGGCTACATGGCTTCTTGCATTCTGTTGATTCCAAATGCAAGGCTTCATATGAGAAAACTTCAATGGTACCTAAAGAGTGTATGGTCACAGCATTACCATAGTCTGGACACAATAATTCCACTGATTCCCTGCCTCCAAAAGGAGTTCCTTTGGTGGTCCAGGGCTTGTGCCTTAAACGAAGGGAATCTCTTTTGTCTGCCTCAACCTTCTCAGATCATAACCATGGACGCTTTGGATTATGCTTGGGGAGCTCATTTTCTAGATATTTGCCAGCAGGGCTCTTGGACAAAGAAGCATCTTCTCTGGCACATCAACTTGAAGGAAATGTTGGCAGTCCAAAATGCTCTTCTAGCCTTCCAGAATCTTTTGAATCCAGGGCCTCTTCTGATTCGTACAGACAATACCACAGTCATGTGGTACATAAACAAGCAAGGGGGCTCTCACTCTTACCCCCTTTGCAGACTAGCCATGAATTTATGGGACACGGCTCTAAATCTGAATCTGCATCTTCAAGCTCAATTCATTCCAGGAAAACAGAATCTCTTAGCAGACAGCCTAAGCAGAAACCTTTTGGATCCTCACGAATGGATGCTGGACCCCAGCTTATTCAGCAAGATTACTGCAGTTTGGGGTTGCCCTCAGATAGATCTGTTTGCATCCCATCTCAATCATCAGTTGCCTCTCTTTTGCACCAGGTCCTTCCACAAAACAGCTTGGAAAGTGGATGCCCTGTCATTCAGCTGGAGGAATCTTTTGGGATATGCCTTCCCTCCTCTTCCTCTTCTGCCTCGGGTGTTGCTGAAAATAAAACAGGACAAACCCAAGATTATCATTCTGATAGCTCCAAATTGGCCTCGGCAGTTTTGGTATCCAACTTTAAAGCACCTATTTTTGGAACCTCCTTGGATTCTACCTCTGATCCCTTCTCTTCTGTCCCAGCATCAGGGCCAGATGCTACACACTCAATTCAAGACTATATGCCTGGCAGCTTGGCTCTACAAGGGCCTTTGATTCCTTCTGCTCTTCCCAAACAAGTTTTGGATGTTCTTCTAGAAGCTAGGCGGCCTAGCACTAGAAAATCTTATGCTTCTAAATGGAAAAGATTTTGTATTTGGATGCAGGACTGAGGTTCTAACCCTCTTTTGCCTGTTATTTCCTCCATTTTACTTTACCTCTCAGACCTTTTGCTTAAAGGCCTCTCCTTTTCATCCATCAAAATTCATGCTTCTGCTATCTCGGCTCATTTCAACACTGATCCTCCCATCTTTTCTCACCAGCTGGTGAGACAATTTTTGAGAGGAGCTAAGAATTTAAGACCTCCCAGAACTCCTCCTGTTCCTGCTTGGGATCTTAATTATGTCTTGGAGAAACTTACTTTGCCTCCTTTTGAGCCTGCTGCGGCTTCGGATATCAAGTTCTTATCCTGGAAGACAGCTATTTTATTAGCATTGACTTCTGCCAGAAGGGTTTCAGAGTTGCAGGCTCTCATGGCTGTGGAACCATATATTATTTTCCACCAAGACAGAGTTTCCTTGAGGACCAATCCTACATTTATGCCTAAGGTGATTTCGAAAGTGGCTCTAAATCAGACTATTCACCTTCCTACCTTCTTTCCAAATCCTCAAAATAAAGGGGAAAGGATCTTACATTCATTGGACGTACACAGACAACTACGATTTTACCTGGACAAAACTAAAGATTTCAGAAAATCTGATCAATTGCTTATCTCTTATGCCTCCAGTTCTCTAGGTAAGGCTATTTCTAAACTATTTCCAAATGGATTGCTCATGGAATAAGGTTTTGTTGCTCTCACTTTGGGAAACAGATTCCAGGTACTGTTAGAAGTCATTCTACTAGAGCAGCTGCCACTTCAGCAGCTTTTCTCAGAGGAGTTCCTACCAAGGACATTTTGGAAGCTGCCACTTGGAGTTCAGTGCATACTTTTTCTAAGCACTATAATCTCCCTCTATATTCAAAGTCTAGGGCAGGCTTTGCCTCTGCTGTTTTGCAGGGTCTTCTAGCTGCCCCTTCTTCTGCATAACCTCCTCCCTCATTCACAGCTTTGGGATTCTACCCTACAGTTATGACTGCAACAGTGAAACACGAAGAACATAGTACAGTTGTGTATACCTACCATAAATGTAGATGTTCGAGTGTCTTCACTGTTGCAGTCGGTGTTTCCCTCCCACCAATCCCCTCTTATTCTTGTTTGTTCTTTCTTCCACTTCTTTTGTGGTGTATTTGTGTTTCCTTTTGGACACCTTTTGGTTTTTTTGGGGGCTTCTGACATCTGGGGCAAGAAAGGCTGGAGAAGATGGCGTCGGCTGTCAGCTTTATACCTCTACGTTCTGACGTCAGGGTATTTGCTGGTACAGCTGACGCCGGACCCAGACTTTGGAATTCTGGCCGACCTCGGGCTGCCTGCCGGCAGGAACACCCTACAGTTATGACTGCAACAGTGAAGACACTCGAACATCTACATTTATGGTAGGTGTACACAACTGTACTATCTCCGTATTCTGAAATGGCTTAGTTAAGCCATCTGACTACCTATCTTCCAAAAAAAGTAAGGATAAAGACAGAGACAGACTGCACAGGTCCAAAACTGCCAACGATGCTTCTGTTAAGCTAGTCGCTAGTTCCCCGGTGTCCAGCCTAAGCAAGCAGGTTTGGATGTCATCCCAGTACAAGAAAATCCTATGCTGATAAGTGGAAAAGGTGGTGTTCCTGAATTCATACTAAAGTAGCGGATACAGCACAGCCCTCCTCATCTCTCATTCTGGATTACCTAGCAGACCTACTCCACAGAGGCCTCTCCTTCTCCTCCATTAAGATCCATGCCTCTGCCATCTCTGCTCATTACAGCACTGAGCCACCTCTCTTCGCTCACCCTCTCATCAAGCAGTTCCTGAGGGGGGCTAACAACATAAGGCCACCAAGAAGAGCCCCCACCCCTGCTTGGGACTTTAACTTTATGTTGGAAAAGCTCACACTTACCCCCCCCCCCCTCTTGAGCCTGCAGCATCAGCAGAGTTAAAATTCCTCTTTTGGAAAACAGCCTTGCATCTGGCCATCAGTTTAGCTAGAAGAGTGTCTGAGCTGCAAGCACTTATGGCTGTGGAACCCTTCATTATTTTTCATGCTGCCAGGGTCTCCCTCAGGGCTAACCCAACTTACATGGCTAAAGTGGTGTCCAGTGTGACTCTCAACCAATCTATCCATTTGCCCACCTTTTTCCCTAAACCTCAAAAAAAGGGGGAAAGGATCCTGCACTCTTTAGATGTGCAGAGACAGGTCAGATTCTACCTTGATAGGACTAAGCCCTGTAGGAAATCTGACCAGTTACTAGTCAGCTTTGCACCAGGGGCAGAGGGTAAGGCCATATCAAAACAAACCATCTCCAAATGGATAGCATACTATCCATTTCTGTTACAAACACCATGGGAAACCACACCCTCAGGGGGTCAGAACGCATTCCACTAGGGCAACTTCAACCTCTACAGCCTTTCTCAGAGGAGTCCCTACCAGGGAAATTCTGGAAGCTGCTACTTGGAGCTCTGTTCATACCTTCACCAAGCATTACCACTTGCCCCTCTTTTTCCAAATCCAGGGTGGGCTTTGCAACAGCAGTCCTGCAGGGCATACTAGCCAGCCCCAACTCTTTTTGACTGCATCCACCCATTCTTCAGCTTTGGGAATCAACCCAAGTGTGATGACTGCAGCAATGAAACATGAAGAACATAGTACAGTTGTGTACATTTACCATAAATGTACATGTTTGAGTGTATTTACTGTTGCAGTCCTGGTTTCCCACCCTCCAGCCCCCTGGTATCTTTCTCTTTCTCTCTCTTTCTCACTCCTTGCAGGGCTATTGGTATTTACTTTTTACTGGTGATGTTTTTCCACCATAATTTAGCTCCCAGTTTGTGGGCTTCTGACATTTGGGGCAAGAAAAACTGATGTAATGTTGTCGTCTGCCTGTTTTTATACCTCTAATGACCTGACATCAGTACTGAAGCAACAGCAACAGATGCAGAAATACTAAGCCTGTGGTATTCGGGCAGACTGAGGGCTATCCCTGGCAGGATAACCCAAGTGTGATGACTGCAACTGTGAATACACTCGAACATCTACATTTATTATAAGTATACACAACTGTACTTTTTCTCAGTTATTTTCAAATGTAATGGGGATACTACAGTAAACAGGTGCCTGTGTTTTTTCACCCTTCTTTTCTCTTTCTCCTTGTTCAGTTTTAAGAAATGTAGGCACTACAAAGTATGTAAAAAAAAAAAAGTCTGGTTAAAACAGCTTGATGCAAGTAAAAAGTATGCACTTTTTCACATTCTTGCATAGCGGAATGACTGGATTAAAGTTCTTGGCTTGATCGAGTAACAAGTTTTAAGAGAAAGCAGATAAAGACCATTGAATTTAATAAAGCTTTCTCTAGCAAATAGAATTGCTTCTACAAGCATTTATTTATGTCTGATTATCATGTCTCCATGAAGACAGTCTGATAAAGAGCAATAAAAACAGAATATTACTTTATTTCAATGGCTAGGAGTTAACATTTTCTGAAAGTATTCAAGTATTTCTTCCAGTCTGGGAGAACAGTAAAGATAAGTTAAAACCAGATTAGCACTTAGTAGAAAAACGGGTTGTACCAGCGTAGGCCACCTTCATTTTAGTTTAACCCAAGTCAGTGAGTGTGGCTGTCAGTTTGGGACAATTGTTCCTATTAGGAGGGTAAAACTTCAGTATTTGAATATTACATAGTTTTGTATGATAGTATTACGTTAATACGTTTTAGGAGTGTACTAGGGTGCATTTGTTTTTTGTTTGAGAGCTTTGAATAAAACAAAACGTTTTCTAAGATGTGACATAAGCTCAAATGGATGTGACAGGAAACAACTGTATAAAAGATCATTCTGCCAAGCATTAGTGTATGCATGTAACACAAATACTGGAACTAGATACTTAACAGAAAAGCTGTTACACATAAAAGTTGGGAATAATAACATAATGATGTTTTTTCTATATTACATTTAAATGTAAATGGTTTCACAGATATATACAAAAAAAGAAAGAGTACTGAACTATATTATAAATATTGAGTGGCAATGCCTGTGTTACCAGAGACGCATTTGGAAAAATCTGAACATGTGAATTGGTAAAGAATGTTTTTCAGTACTGTTATTCACTGGATACTTGGGACAAAGAAAAATTGGAATAATTAGATTAATTGCAAGAGGTACTCCAATAGTGATAGAAGAGTTAAAATATATATTAATGTTAGATTTGTAGTACGAAGGGGCTGATGGCACAGGAGTAAGATTACACTGGCATGTATTTGTATTCCACCTAAAACTGCTATAATGGAGCTTAAGAAAATTCTGGGAGAAATAATCTGCTTTCAGCAGGGAATTGTTACTTATAGGTGGGGAACTAAAATTTGAACTGCAACAGTGAAGAGGTGTCTGGGAAGCCCAGAAGTGAAAATATAACAAAGGAGGGTAAATTTTTGAAGACATTTATGAAAATATTTGGTATGGAAGATGAGTTCAGTAGCAGGAGTTTGAAATGAATTTACATATTGTTCCAAGTATTAAAAAAACTGCTAGGCTAGACAGAACTTACATTTCACAGGAAAATGTGCTTTTAAGTGAAAGTTTTGATATTAGGGTTGCCACCTTCGTTCACGGCTAAAACCGGAGCCACACCACGCCCCTCGCGTCACCAGTAACCCCGCCCGCCCCACCCCCTCTCCCGCCAACATACCGCCTATTTTGTGATATCACGACAGCATCACTCAACGGGAACGCCCTCTTTTTTCGTTCCCGCCGCCTGCTTTTGGCTGATTTGCTATGCTTTTCTGTAAGAAAAGCATAGTAAATCAGCCGATCAATGGAAACGCCCTCTTTTTTCGCTCCCGCCGCCTGCTTTTGGCTGATTTGCTATGCTTTTCTGTAAGAAAAGCATAGTAAATCAGCCGATTTACAAACTCCGATAGTCTGTTTCCTTTTTGAAACAGAATACCGGAGTTTGTGCAGTGTTTTCCGGACTACCGGAGAATCAGTTTGATTTCCTGATAGTCCGGAAAAAAAACGAAGGGGTTGCAAGCCTATTTGATATACATCCAATAACGTTGAGATCACACACCAATTATAAATAAAAATGCAAGGTAATGAAATAAAAATGACACACATGGATTACCTTGATAATCTGCATGAGTTTAGAAAGATTGTTGTTAAGCAACTGTTTTTGTTAATTCCAGACACAAAAACCTTTAGCACAACAACTCAGGCAATAGAAAGTAGAAGGGGTTGTCGCAAAGCTTAGGGAGCCTATAACAAGGAAGATGAGAGATCCTGTAGAAGTACTAGAAATATTTTGGACTTTTTATGAAAGTCTGTATAAAGCAGATAAATGTGGAAATCAAGAAAAGTTACAAATGGAAATGCTTATGGACAAATTAAATATGCCACGTTTAGAGGTAGACGAGCCTCAATTACTAACAGGATAAGAGGAGATGAGATAAAAATGGTAATGTATAACCAATCTACAGGAAAGTCCCTGGGAATAGATGGTATTCCCTTGGAAGTTTGGAAGCTAGGAGGAAAAAAATTTATAAAACTATGGAATGTTTTAACAGTATTTTAAGAGGAGGAGAAGCGCCAATATCCTGGAAGAAAGCAGTGATGGCTGTAATACCTAAAGAGGGTTTAGACCCATCAGATCCAGCTTCAGACAGGCCCATTTCAGTCCTAAACCATGATTATAATGTATTTGCCTATAATGGCAAAAAGAATAGCAAAGGTGATGATGCCATTTTTTACAAGAAACATCTTTATCAAATTGTCTTGTGTGACACAGACAGTCTTATATTTATATAAATGCAAATAAGTCATAGTGGCACAATCTGAGTTGCAAGAATTGTACCTGACAAACTGCCAACACAGCTGTAGCTGCAAACATTATACATCACTTTTAATATGTCTAGTCATTGTCAGTCAGCCATTGCATAGCTCATTTCAGCTCCTGCCTTTTATAAACATTGTTCCTCCTCTGCATGTAGTGGTCCCACATTTCCCATTTTTCATGTATAATCTACTCCTATCCTTTTCTAAAGATCCAAGTTCTAGTTGTTTTATCTCTGTTACTATTTCTGTTACTTCTAGTATAGCTGGTTTAGACTTTGATTTCCATTTTCTAGTTATTGCTTTTTTGGCAGCCATCACAATTAGACTCAGTGAGGCCTTACTATGTCTTGGCAATCCAACTCTGTATCATAGCTCAAAAACATCATCTCCCTAGTCACTCCAATTTGCTCACCCAGCATCTCTGACAGAACAGTTTGCAGGGAATCTTTAAAGTCTGCCAACTCATTACACTCCCAGAAAGTGTGTTCCCAGTTACCTCTTTCTTCCCCATCACATCTCCAACATTTGCTGTCTACCTGAGGAAAGATTCTTTGGAGCCTGATTGGAGTAGAAAAATACCTATGTAAACACTTCAAGGCAAAGATCCTGAATCATCTAGATTTTTGTTGCATATTGTGATGATGCCAGAATTAATAGAAATGGATCAGTGTGGTTTTGTTGAGTGAAGGCAAACATTTGACAATGTTAACAGAGAATTGATAATCCAGAGGGAGGCAGAATGGAAGAAAATACAACTTCTGTTGGTGGGTTTTGATGCAGAGAAAGCATTTGACAGAGATAGCTGGGAGTTTATGAGCAGGGCAGTGGAAGCATTTGCATTCCCAGATAAAATTATAAGGTTGATTAGGAGATGTATGAGGGATCAGAGGTTAAAATTAAAGTGGGTGAGTTCCTGTCTCATAATTTCTGTTTGAGTAGAGGAACCAGGCAGGGGTGTCTTCTTTCCCCATTGTTCTTTGCCAATGGTTCTAAACATAATGCAAATAAAGTAAGGGACTCAGAAATTCAAGGATATAATTGGTATGGTAGTCAAGATGATATTTTATATAGATAACATCAGAAAAGGACATTTCAGTGTTGTGGAACATTTTGAGGTGGTTTACATCTTTTCGGGATGCAAAATTAATGATGCTAAAACAAAGAGAGCAACTGTAAATTATGTACCCACACACGCATTGATTCAGTAATATCCATTATTATGGGGACATGATAAAATTAAGTACTTGGGAGTATGGTTGAAGAAGGATTCTGGTATGGCAGCTAAGGATATATGGGAAAAGACTAAACAAAAGATAATACAAAAATTGAGAAATTGAAAGCTGTAATATTGACATGGATAGCAAGATACAAGCAGTTAAAATGTGTTTAGTCTCTTTAGTTTTGTACATAGGTCAGACATATTTTTATCAACCAGAGAAGAAGTTGTGGATAATAATTAATAAAGAGCTGAAAGATTTTTTCTGGGAGGAGAAGACAGCAAGAGACAAGTGAAATAACCTGATTCTTCCACTAGAACAAGGTGGTTTGTGATTATCTGATTTGAAGGGGTATTTTAGAGCAACACAGTTAAGGCTTCTATATGTAACACAAGCAGAAACCTATAAATCTGAAGTAAACTTAAATTGATCAACAACCTGTGGGTATCGGATCCGACCTGGATCTGAGCCGGCAGCTTTCCAAGCTAAAGATCTGAGCTGTCAGATTCTCCCCTTACCCATAGTACCATGCTACCGCCCTCCAGTCCTCCGATCTCGTTTGCTGCGGCTCTTTGAAGCATAAGGGATGAGCTCTTGGTTGTTTAGGTGAGAGGAATTTGGAAGATTTTCTGCAAAATTGATGGCGCTTTTTGTGTGTGTGTGTGTGTGTGTGTGTGTGTGTGTGTGTGTGTGTGTGTGTGTGTGTGTGTGTGTGTGTGTGTGTGTGTGTGTGTGTGTTGTAGACCCTTAGTTAAGTTGAATCATTTTTGATTCTTTTTAGTTGTAATTTAGTGTTTTCCCTTCCCCTTACTGTGTGTGTTAGGGTGTGTGCGTGAGTGTTATGGCTGAGGGCCCTAAGGCCATTTTTTCGAAATGCGCTCAGTGTGGTCATAAGCTGACCCCAGCGGATGGCCACACACACTGCGTTCTCTGCCTGGGGGTAGCCCACTTAACATCGGGCTGCCAGATTTGCGCGGCCTTTAACCCCTGGGCTCTGAGGGACAGGAGGAACAAGCTAATCCTGGCAGGACTCTTCCCCATGGATTCTTCTTCCTCCTGTCCCTCAGTGGCACCAGTCGCGGCTGCGACTGTCCAGCCTTCAGCTCTCCCTTCCCTGGCTGGGACTCAACCTGCCGCTGTTTCCCAGGGAGAGGGGGACTGTTCTAAGAAAGAGAAGAGGTATAGAGAGAGGGAGAAAGAGAGAGATAGACACAAGAGTCACAAATGGCGGGCTGAACCAATCTCTTCGGCCCCGCCGGCTAAACCGATTTGTTCCCCTGTGAGGGTTTCCAGGTCTTCCCCCTCTCGGCTCCGTTCCCCACACTTCTCTCCGGAGCCGGAGGAGGAGTGCCGGTCACCTTCAAGGTCGTCTAGGTGGCCTTCCTGGCCTGCCTCGGCGAATTCTTGTAGGTCTACTAGGAGTCTTTCCGATACGGATACGGACCGGATGATGCTTCAATTCCTGCAGGCCCAGATGCAGATGGGAGTGCTCCTTCCTCCCCCCCCCCCTCCGGTGGGAGCTCGGCCCCTTTCTTTGCACCCATCGCTCCTTCTCCGATTCACTGTCGGGTTTCGGAGCCGTCGGATCCGAGTCATCTCAGAGTTGGGGAGTCGGCGCCGATGGTAGTTGCTACTTCGCCGGCCTTACCCTAGAGTTTATTGGGTCATCTTTCGGACCCGAGCTCTCAGAGCCGAGAGCTGAGCTTTGGATCTGCAGGGGTGAGTGTGTCTTCGGCTCCATTGCTGTCGGAGCACACTTCCCTTTCAGGTCTGATCGCGTTGGCTCTGGTGCCGGTCCTCACGTCGGAGTCGAGGAGACTACTCTCGAAGCCCGGGGAGAGTGGTTCACCTTCGGTCTTTGACGTGGTGGAGAGGGTGCTGTCGAAGAGTTCAAAGTTCCCAGTCCGTGCTACGGATCCACCCTTCATTCCCTCGCATATGGGCCTGTCTTCCATCGTCTGGCCCCAGGAACAGCCTGCGTCTGCACCCCAGTTAGTTCCTGTAGAGGAACATAACCCTGTTGGTGAGCCCTCCTCGGACAGTCCCGCCGAGGAGGTCCCTCACAAACGGAAGTGTAAGAGGAGGCACTTGGACTCCCCTGAGTCCCTCATTGAGGACACGGGCTTAGAGGAAGGGGAAGGTTCCCCCAGGTCACCCACCCGAGGATGTCTCCTTTGGAGACATTATGGAGATGCTGCGCATTAGACAGGGGTGGTCGGCCCAGAAACCTTCCTCAGATGAGTCTGTGTTTCTGGAGGCATTTGACACAGGGCCGTCTACCTCTTGGGTGTACCCCCGGCTGACCCCCTGGTAGACCTGATTACTACCAGGGCTTGGAAGGAGCCGGACACTGTGGAGCCAATCCCTAGGAGACCAGATAAAATCCTTAGTCCCCCCTCAGACAAGCCGGCGTGGAATAAAGGTTCCCCGGTAGATGCCATGGTGGTGGCGACTGGCACAAGAAAGTTCCTCGGTCCATCCTCCTGATGAGGAGTCTTGGACGATGGACCGCATTGGAAAGCGGATGTTTGCTTCAGCCACCTTTTCCATAAGGGAGCTGAATTACCTGGCACATGTCATTAGGCTTCAGCGGGATCTGATAAGAGTACGCTGGGTCTTCCCCAGTGTCCATGGTGGCCGAGGACAAACGAACCTTCTCTGCTCGCATGGCCACTCTAAAGTCGATATCTAACACTTCTATGCGGCTTCTCTCCCATGCCACGGAGGGGGCGGCTAGAGCCAGCGGAGCAGGGGTTGCCTTGCGGCTCCACGCCTGGCTCCGTCTTTGCGGAAGCCTTCAAGGCATCCTTTGCGAATGCTCCTTTTGATGGTTCTATTATGTTTGGCAAAACCATCCGTGACACGGTACTCCAGAGCGAAAAAGATGGGAAGATGCTGTGCCGTCGGAATCCGCTTCTTGGCTCCTCAAAGGTCCTTCTCAAGGAACTAGAGAGGACAAAAGAAGATGTGGTTCCGGAAGTCTCAGCAGTCCCGTCCCGCTCGGACCCTTCGTCCTTCAGAGGCAGGGGAGGACAAGGTTGACGCCGGCCCAGAGGCAGAGGGGGGCCGAAGAATTTTGGGTCGAGAGAACCCTTCTCCAACCGACACCGCGCAGCAACCCTGAGGGGTTACCCGACCGTCCCTCTCTGGAGGCAGTCGGGGGGGGCATTTTTTTCGGAGCATCTAGCAAGTTGGGAGTCCATTACTACAGATCGCTGGGTGCTCCAAATAATATCCAGAGGTTACTCTATCCCCTTCATGAATCTTCCCCTCGCTAGGGAAGCGCCTCCCCGATGTCCCACCCAATCAGAGGGAGGCTGCGGCTGAAATTACTAGAAAAAAGGGCCATCCATCACGTCCCCCCAGAGCAGTCCGGGTCGGGCAAGTACTCCAGGTTTTTTTTGGTGCCAAAAAAGATGGGGGACTTCAGGCCAATTCTCGACCTGTCAGCTTTAAACCTGTTCATTGCCAAAGAGAAATTCCGGATGGTCACGCTACAATCTATTCTCCCCCTTCTGCAAGAGAACGACTGGATGTGCTCCATATACCTCAAGGATGCGTAATATCAGATTCTCATGGACAGGCGATCCAGGAGGTTTCTCAGCTTTCGGCTGGGGGCCAGTCCTTATCAGTTCAGGGTCCTCCCGATCGGCCTCACCACAGCCCCTAGGGTGTTCACTAAGGTCATGGCAGTTGTGGCGGCCCACCTGAGACTTCAGGGAATTCAGGACTTTCCGTACCTGGACGACTGGCTCCTCACCAGGCATCTACTGTGTTCTGCCAGGGATTGTTCTTTACTCTTGGCCCATCACTTAGGCATTACCATAAATTTCAGGAAGTCGTCTCTTCATCCTGTTCAGGTTCTGGATTTCATAGGGGCCAGGATAGACACACTTCAGACAGGCTACGAACCTTGTCACTTCATGTAATAGCGCTTCAACAGTCCCCAGCCCCACCCACGGAATTAGTCCTGAGAGCCCTAGGATCCATGGCGGCAGCCATCAGCCTTTCACCTCTTGCCTATCTGCACATGAGTCCTTCAGTGGACCTTTCAGGTCCAGTGGTCCCTCCTTCATCCATTGGATTCACCGATTCCCCTAAGCAGGGTTTGCAGGGACTCCCTTCTTTGGTGGCTTCATTCCCGAAAGCTTCGGGAAGGGAGACCGTTCGTGATGCCTCAACCCCAAGCCATGGTGACCACGGATGCTTCTCGCCTCAGGTGGGGGGGCATTGCATGGGCAGAACCGTCCAAAGCACTTGGACCCCTATAGAGACCGTTCTGCATATCAATGTTCTGGAGATGAGGGCGCTGCTTTTAGCATTGCAAGCCCTTCAGGACCTTCTTCCTCCAGGGACTATTGCAATTCAGACAGATAACATGGTGGTAGTCTGGTACATCAACAAACAGGGAGGAACCAGGTCTTACCCTCTTTGTCGAGAAGCCATGAGAGTTTGGGAATAGGCGATTTCCACCAACCATTCCACCAACCGCAACGCACATTCCAGGTCTGTCCAACATTCTAGCAGACAAGCTGAGTCATTCTATCCTCACACCTTACGAGTGGTCTCTGAACCCCTTAGTAGCGAAACAGATATTTCTCAGACTGGGTCGGCCTTGCTGCGATCTCTTCGCGTCTCCTTCAAATGCAAAGTGCAGCAAATTTTTCGCTCTAACTCCCCCACCGGGGGAGAGCCCCAGAGACGCTCTAGTTCATGATTGGCCACCCAGTCTTCTTTATGCTTATCTTCCTCTCCTGCTAATGACAAAATTTCTGCAGAAAGCTCGTCGGTTGGGGAGCAAAATAATCCTCATAGCCCCATTCTGGCCTCGTCAGATCTGGTTTCCATATCTACGGTCTCACATCATAGCTTCTCCTTGGGTCTTAGATCCCATTCCAGATCTGATTTCTCATCCTTCGGGATTGCAAACTCTGAATCTGGACAACCTCAAGCTCACGGTTTGGTTGATCTAGTTCCGTTAGTGGTTAGGACTCCCGGTATCTTGTCTCCTGTAAAATCTATTCTGGTAGCCATCTACTAGGAAGATCTACAAGAGTAAATGGAAGCATTTTTCCATCTGGGCCAGACATAGGGATTTGGACCCTTTTCCTGCTCCTATTCCAGCAGTTCTTGAATTTCTGTCCCACATTTTTCATCAAGGGGCCAGTTCTTCTACTGTGAAGGTTCAGCTGGCGGCCATTTCTCATTTCCACATCGGGGACAACCTTAGACCCTTGGCTTCCTCTAAGATATGCAAGACCTTGAAAGGCACCTTTCTGTTGAGACCTCCTGTCAAGAATGCGGTTCCTCCATGGGACTTAACTTTAATTCTTCAGGCTGTAACTGGCCCACCTTTTGAACCTGCAGCTTCTGTTGACTTAAAATTCTTATCTTGGAAAACTGCCTTCTTGATTACAATTACTTCAGCTAGAAGGGTATCTGAACTTCAAGCCCTTTGTACAAAATCCTCGTATCTGGTCTTCCATAAGGACAGAGTATCTCTCAGGACTAATCCTTCATTCTTGCCTAAAGTGGCCTCCGAGGCCAATATCAATCCAGACATCAATTTGCCTGTTTTGTTCCACAACTTCCAAAACAAAGGGGAATACAGACTGCACCTTTTGGATGTGCATAGACAATTGCGATTTTATTTGCACAGGACAGCTGCTTCTTGCAAATCGGAGCAACTTTTCATTTCCTTCGCTAAGCCGTCCTTAGGCAAGCCAGTTACGAAAGTTACTTTAGCTAGATGGATATCTCACTGCATCTTACATGCGTATAAAGCTTCCGGTCGGCCAGAACCCTTGGGGGTTCATGTTCACTCTACCCGTTCTATGGCTGCCTCTGCAGCATTTTGGTCAAGAGTTCCCTTAGATGACATCTGTTCAGCGGCTACTTGGGCCTCTTCTCATACCTTCATTTCACACTACAAGCTGGATCTGATATCCAGAGGGAGGGCAGCCTTTGTCTCCGCAGTGCTCCGGAATATTCTTCCTTGAGGACATCCCAGGTTTTTTGGTAGCTGGGGACTCTGTCCCACAGGTTGCTGATCAAATGAAGTTAACTACTTCAGATAAAGAAGTTATGTACTCACCATAACATTCCATCTGAGTAGGTAACTTCATTTGTCAGCAACCAACCCTCCTCCTTCCCCCTAACCTGTTTCGGGTCATAGTCATGACGGAATGTCTTCCTTCTGTTATGCATCAGGTTAGTGTTTCTCTTTTCAACTATGTTTGGCTGTTGTTGCTTGATAAATTGGCAAACTCGATCTGAGGACTGGAGGGAGGTAGCAGGGTATTATGGGTAAGGGGGAGGAGCTGAGAGATTGGATCTTTAGCTTGGAAAGCTGCCAGCTCGGATTCAGGTCAGATCCGATACCCACAGGTTGCTGACAAATGAAGTTACCTACTCAGATGGAACTTTATGGAGAGTACATAACTTCTTTTTCAGAGTGGGAAATGATGAAATGAGAAACCTCAAGAAACAAGGAGAGACTATAATTTTGGTTGCAGATCCTTAAGCAGAGTAGCAATAACCATACTGAATATTATATTCATAAAGTAGCATTAAGTATTCTAAGAACTAACACTAGAATGTAGAAAGTAAATTCTGACAATTAGGGATGACTGCATTTAGGGATACAGACAATAGGCAGGGAGGGGGCTGGGATTTATTGGAGAAAACTGACAAAAGAACCAAGGTATTGAGAAGAAATAATTATAGAGGGAAAGGTAATAGAATGGGAAGAGGTCAAGAATTTGTTTGGATTGCAGGCTAGAGATTGTCTTCCCTATTAAGGATTGATGTCAGATTGGCAAAGAGAAAGAAATATGGGATCCTAAGCAAAAGACCAGCACTGGTAGATTTTGTAGTAGAATCTAGAACATAAGCTGCTGTTAAAAAATAAATAATTAGTAGAGCATACAGAATATTGCATGATAAGTATAAGAATCAATCAGATGAGGTTAGAAAGGATTTTGAACAGGAATTGAATAAGCAATTCACAATGGGAATGTGTATGTATGTTCCCCAAATATGCAACAAAGTCTAGAAGATTTAGGATCTTTGCTTGGAAGTGTTTACATACATATTTTATACCCCAAATAGACTCCAAATTCAGGTAGACAGCAAGTGTTGGAGGTGTGATGGTGAAAGAGATAATTGGGAACATATTTTTGTTGAGAGTGTAATGATTTGGCACACTTTAAAGATTCCATCAAGACTGTTGTGTCTGAGATACTAGATGAGCAGATTGGTGTAACTAAAGAAATTATTTTTTGAGCTATGATATGGAATCAGAATTGCCTAGACGTAGTAAGTCCTTGCTGAGTCTTTAACTATGGTGACTGCCAAAAAAGCAATCACTAGAAAATGGAAATCAAAGTCTAAACCAACTAGACTAGAAGTAATAAGTAATAGTAACAGAAATAATACACCTGGTATTAGGGCCTTTAGAAAAGGGTAGGTGGAAATTCCACAGAAAATAAGGGAGCTGTGGGAACAATACATTCAGAGGAGGAACAATGTTTAAAAGAAGACAGGATTTGAATGAGCTATGTAATGTTTGACTGACAATGACTGGATAGATTGTAAGATATGTATAATGTTTCCAACTAAAATGATGTCATCATGGTTTGTGATGTATAATGTTTGTAACTAAAATTATGTCAGTATGGTTTGTTTTCATTTATATGAATGTATAATTGCTTATGTCATATGTGATAATTTAATAAAGATGTTTCTTGTTTAAAAAAAAAAGAGAGAGAGAAAAGAAAATGTTTCTGGGACTTCAAACCACTGCAGTACTACCCAAATTATCTTTCATGAGATATTGTCATATGCTTTCTCCAAGTCTAGGAATTCCCAGTTGGACTCGTTCATCGCCTCTACCTTCTTGTCAACTGTCTGTCTCACTGCAAACATTGGGTCAGTTGTGCTACATCCTGATCTGAATTGAACTGCTCATTTCCCATTTTACTTTGTTCTACTCTGCATATCTATTCGTCAGTCACCCTTGCCAGAACTTTCATGCAATGTGACAGGAGTTTGAATGTTATATACCTCTGTACTGCCCACAGTTGTGGGTGTCCACTTTGTTCTTCTACTGTAGCACGAGTATGCTTATTCTCCTATTATCTGGGATACACCTTTCACTCCACACTGCTATGAGTACCCTCAGGAGCCATTTCTCCCCATCTCACCCAGCATCTTTTTCCTATCTACTGTGACCTCATCTGAGCCCGGTGCTTTCCCTGACTTCATTTTCCTAAGTGCTATTCTTACTTCTAGGGTGGGCTCCTCTTCTTCCATTGTAGGCAGTGTCTGAGGCATTATAGCGTGTGTAGAGATTTATTTTTTCAGAAGCTGCTAGAAGTACTCCTTCCATCTGCTTTTGATGTCCTGTGGACTGATGAGCAGGTTGATGCTAGCATCCCTTATGAAAGGTGTCTCTCTTCTTTATCTTTTTGTCTTTGTTTTACAACCTGATATAGTTTCCACCACCAGCTTTCCTTGTGTCTTTTCATACCTGGCTCGGCCATATATCTGTTGTGTAGTCCTCACACATGCTGTTTGAGACACTGCCATTCTTCAATTCTACCTATTTCCTCCTCTTCTTGGGGTGCTAGATCCCTGAGTAATTCCTTCAACTGTTGTGCTTTCTCTCCAGTCAACCTCCAGGTCCATCAGCCTGGTCTCTCTTAATTGCAGCTGATTATGGCAACCAGTGGTTTGTGCTGTGGGTCAGCTGTTTCACCAGGGGATGACTTTGCAATAACTGATTATACACCCATGCCCTTTCCTTACTAGGAGGCAGGCTAACTAGTTGCATGTTGGCAGCTGTTGTATGTGATTTTGTGACTCTCTCTCTCTGAACCGTGAGTTGGCTACTATCAAGCCATTTGCCAGACCAGAGTCTAAAATGGTGTCGTCTTTATTCCTATGTCTCTCACCAGTGTGGACCCAGGCAGTCCTCGGATCCTGTTCTGTCTGTCCTGATATGTGTGTTCAAGTTACTCGTTAACAGCAATTCCTGTTGTCCTGGTTTATCTAGTAAGTCCTGCAACTGCTGTATGAATGCAGTCTCTTTCTCACTATCATAACCCTGCTGTGGGGCATAGGCTGAAATTGAGTACTGCCCTATCATTGCACGGGAGTCTGATTGTCATGAGTCTGACACTAATTCTGATGATATTCCTCACTCTCTCACAACAATTCCCACACCATTTGTAGCCTTTCTTACTGAGTGGTAGACTCTGAATATTGGATATATAGGATGTCCAGCCTCAATCTGTGAAACATTTTCTCCTGTTGAATATAGGACACTGTACAGTGGATGCCAAAAACGGTTTGTGCAAGTCTTCCCCTGCAGGACACCATGTAGAGTCTATGCTGCTGTCCACAGCTCCATTTGTTGGTGAGTTTGAGATGGAAACACTCAACATGTTTTTAGAAAGTGGGAAGAACCCCATAGAGACACAGGGAGAACATTCAAACTCTGGCATTAAATGGAGGTCAGGATTAAACCTTGTATCTTGTACATCAGAGGCGAAGACCTTAACCATTATGTCAACTGGTCTCCTGTTAGAACTCATATTTTCCATAAAAGTAGATTTAAGTTTGATGGACAGCTTCTTCTGGCACTGAACCTGTGTTGGTTGTTGTCCTGGAAATTGTGCTGTAGTAAAGTAACCAAGCCTATGATTCCCTGGATTCTTTTCCTTCTCCTCCCTTACTGTCTTCTGTTCTTATGCGATTAGACAGGGCCGGGTCCTAATTAAAACCTCCATCAAGGGATCTGTCAGTGTATTATCTAGATTCAACTTTTATTCTTGCCATGTAGTTTAAGGCAGCACTTTCTAATACTGCCCTTTCCACTGAAGAAAGGCTATGATGACTCTGATTTTCATTAAGCTGGAGTTTGATTTTACACTATCAGGCTTCAAATAATCCATTGCTATGATTTTCTTTGCTTTGTATGTGACTTGAAAGTTGATGACTAGTTTGCGTATGGTGTGGCAAAGATGTAGTCTTATCTGTCATTATATCATACAGGGATAAAGCCCTGTCTTTGACCCAGACAACTCAAATTCAAATAGTGATTGAGCTCTGCAAGAACTGGGAATGAGTGTCAGGATCAGCTCACCTATTCTCGTGGGGGAGGGGTGGTAAGGTATGGCTCCTGATCTGGCAATGTGCAAGTAGATGTTTACATTAAAGCTGCTGAATCTCAAACTCTCAAGGGAAGTGTGTGTCTGGGAGCGCATACCCATTAGGAACTGAGCATCGGATTCCCCTGATGAAGCAAGGCTATATCACCATCAGGAGAGGGGTTAAGGCAATAGGATAGCCTCAATACCCTGTGCTCTGAATCATCTAGGCCACTAATTGGAAGTAGTACCCTACCAGCTGGGGCTAGATGGATAAGGAAAACTTCAGGTCCAAGTCTGGGAGAGAAGACACTTTCCCAGCTGTTAAGGCATGCATCATTGGTCACAACCAGGTCAGATAGATAAGGTTGACTGTAAGCCCCAGTCTGGGAATAAGACAGATACGACTGGCCATGGAAAGGGTGCTCACCTCTATGACAATGCTAGAGGGTTTGAGGATAGACATGGAGGCACAGGGTACCCTCATGGCTGCCTGAATGAAGGCCTCTTTCAGACATCTCTCTGTCACCCTGGTCCCAGGTGAAATTTCTAGGTAAAGGGAGCAAATGGGCATGTCTTGTTGTAGGGAGGTTTGATGGTCTGCAGACAGAGGGCCACAAATCACACAGTAAAAAGATGTAGACTCGACCTTTTTGTAATTCTGAATATTATTGCAGTTTTCGTCTTCTGACTGCTTCAGCAGCAACATTGCTCATTTAGCAGTACTGTATAGGTATTTAAAATTTAAATATATCATTCAGTGAGTAGTGATATCTGTTCTGTGTGTCACTCTCCTTGTTCCAGCAGACAACTCCAAGCACCGATACTATATATTGATTTTTTCCATGCTTTATTGCTAGTTAACGTACATAATCTTAAACATGCCATTAAACATTTCATTGTTAATTTATGAAGCGGGTAACCATAAAGCTCCACAGAATATTAGGAATAAGATTCTAAGGTAATTTATTGTTGTCAATGCAGTTGCCATGTAACTCTGCCAGATTTAACATGCTACTCAGCTGTATGTAATACTGAAAAGTAACAGAAATAAGTGTCTGAATCTGTAGGTATTTGGACATTATTTTGCATTCAGTGTCTTTTTTTCCCCATAGGATTGTTTAATTGAGGTGCTAGAGATTGTGGAGCTTGGTATCTCAGGAAGTAAATCAAAAGTGAGTGATCAAGAAGTACGGTATAAAGGTGATAAGGAGCATAATCCAGCTTCCATGAGAGTGAAGGATGCTGCAGAAGCTACTCTTACATGGTATGCCTTCTAGCTGTATTTTTAAGCATTTGCATTTGTGGATTGTTTTTCCTTTCTTTCCAAACCAGTATGATAATGCTTATGTCAATTTGTTTGAAATTATGAAAAATAACAAAAAAGTGCAGTGGTTCTGTGTAATTTTTTTAAATTTTCTCTTCTCACTTGAAATCATTGTCAGATTTAACAATGTTTTGCAGTTCTATTGATAGTTGTCTGTGGTGTGCATTTCCAACCACATTCAAGCTAGTGAAGTTCCTTATGATAAGGATCCAGAAATGTTGGCATCCTTCCTGGGCATTTTGTATAGCATGCCACTCACAAGTGGAAATAGGAAGCAGATATGTGTACACACACACACACACACACACACACACACACACATAATACATACATACATACATTCTGTACATTACTGTCCTGGGCTTGTTTTTACCTGAGCTAGTGCAGCAGACTTAAACTGCCTATCTAGACCTCTTTGAATCTGTCAAGATCCAACCCTTTACCCTGATCCCGGGTGACTGTAACAACCCAAACATAGACTGGAAGAAGTACTCATAGCAGAAGACAAATGCCCAGAGATTCCTCGATTTTGTCAATGCAAATGCTTTGGAACAGCTAGTCGATACCCCCCCCACAAGAGGTGATAATATATTGGACTTGGTATTAGCCAACACGAGTAACCACTGCAGCATGCCTGCAGTATCATCCTCCCTTGTAAGATCTGGTCATGTTCAAAGTCACCATCTCCCCCGACCCCCTGTAGCTAGGGTCAAACAAAATAACTTCTCCAAATCTGATTGCAGCCTCCTGAGGGGTGGTATAAACAGCTTCATAGCCCCCTTCCTCTCTCTAGGAACTGGCACTAGTATCCAAAACAAAACCAATTACTATAAGAACATTTATATAGATGCATGGAATCAGGAATACCTGACAGGACTAAATCTTCCTCCGCAAGGAAGATTAAACCTGGCTGGTGGACATCTGCAATAAATAAACTCTATATCAAAAGAAAACAATTGCTGTCCAAGACCAAGGAGGAGCAAGTGCCCAATTGGAAACAGTTTCTCCTTAGCTTAAACAAGCAAATAAGAGCACTAGTGAAATCCTCCAAAGCAAACTTTGAGTCCAAATTGGCCACGTCTACTATAGACAATAATAAGGCCTTCTTCACATATGCCCGTAATTTCAAAGGTAGCACCCAGATCTTTTCAGAGCTGGTGGTCAAGGGCAGCACATATACAAATGCCATAGATATAGCAAACTTGTTGGCTGACAGATTCAGTGAAAATTTCACCCCCCCATCAGTAAATCAGGAAATTCCCAGTACCTACCCCCTTCCCTGTATATCTAGGGATCAAGTCATCACTGCTCTCTCAAATGCAAAAAATCCAGCCTCCATGGGACCCAATAACATCTCAGGCTGCATCCTACATGAACTCAGGCAGGAACTTGCAGCACCATTAGGCACCCTATTCAACGAAAGCTTGAGTACCGGCTTTGTCCATCTGAGTGGAGGACAGCCACTGTCATACCTTTACACAAAGGTGGAGCGTCCACTGATCTGGGAAATTATAGACCCATCAGCCTAACTAGCTTGATCTTCAAGGCCATGGAACGGATTATCATGGACCTCATTAACAAGGACATTGGCAACCTCCAAACACTCGATCCCACACAGTTTGACTTCATCAAGGGGAGGTTGTGTCTATTAAATTTGGTTGACTTTTTTGAGACCGGCACCAAAGCCATGGATGAGGGGAAGACAGTGCGCACCTCCTACGTTGACCTGGCCAAAGCCTTTGACACTATTCCCTACTCGGGCATAGTAGATAAACTCTCTCAACTACGCATCAGTCTGTATGTTACCAAATGGGTAGCTAACTGGCTCACTGATAGAACCCACCTAGTCAAAATAGGGGAAGCCACCTCAAGCAGTAGACCCGTATGTAGTGGCGTACCCCAAGGTTCGATCTTGGGGCCTCTGTTATTTGGGATATACTTTTCTGAGGTGCAGGCTAAAACCAGTGGGCTATGGCTGACCAGGTTTGCAGATGACTGTAAGCTGGGAGCTATCATAAATCCCCCCTAGTGACATGGACAATCATCCAGACAAATGACTGGTGCCAGAAGCATGGCCTCAAGCTGAATACAAAAAAATGCATGATCATCCCCTTTGGGGAGAGTGACATCCCCACAAATTATCACATTAATAACATCCTAAGCATGCAGTCAGTCATGAGGGATTTGGGCACCCAGATTGAAAGCGACCTGACTTTTGACCACCATGTTGCTTCCATTGTACGGAAAACTTTCTACATGGCCCACCTGATAAGAAAGGGTATCTCATCCAGGGACAAGGAGGTCATAACATCCTTGTCTTCTTCCTGTATAATACCCATTATTGAGTACAATGCCCCATTTGGTATGTACCTCAAAGCACATGCAACAGCTGGAGAGACCACAGAGGTTCCTCACTAGGAGAATCCAGGCCCTCAAAAATGTACCATACACAGATAGGCTTAAAGCCCTATCCCTCTACTCTGTTTCATACAGACTTCTCAGAGGTGACCTCTGTCTAGCATACAAGGTGATCTCGGACCCGGCCTTGATGGGACTGCTGCATATGCGCAAGTCGAGCTCCACTCAAGTAACCCACACACACGGCCTCAGCCTGATCTGTGACATCAATAGCGCTTGTTGGTGGGTCAGATTTGTGTCCCAGAGACTCCCCATCTGTGGAATAGACTCTTTCTCCACGTTAAGCAGAGTACCTCTTTTACCCCTTTTTAAGCGCAGCCTGGATAACTGGATGGGAAATAGAAAATACATCCCTGGGATTCCACCCATGTCCCTGCTGGACAGGGGCATCAGGTGCTTATTTGTCTATATGTAGGCTAAACTCTTGGCTACACTTATAAGGTCCTCAGGGCCAATAGCCTAGTAACTTCCTATGAGCCTATGTATTATTAGCCACTCTTCCTATTTTTCTGACCTCTTCTACCTCGGTCAAGTTCAGGTGCATTATGTCTCTGTATTTAACTAGCCATAAGTTGCAGTTCATTGATTCTTTGCATCTCACTAGTGTGTTTGGCACCAATGTGTACCCACAATAGCCTGATCATGCAGGATAGCTTTTCACTGTTTCACTCATGCTCTCTAACCGAAAGGGCAACAAGCTGGAAAAGGGGTCCAGCTGCCGTGAATATAGTTGTAAACTAAAATGCTGGTAATGAAGATTATTCTGTAATGCATTCATAATATGAATGACATAAGTTGCAAGGAGATGTTATTCTTTCAAGGAAATTTGTAGAACAGCCAGGTTTTTCCAGCAAAATATGGTATTTCTTTTCACACTGTGGCCATCATGTGGAGATCTTTCTTTAAAGGTAAGTAAAACATGCTCCTTCTTTTGATCTTTTTGCTTCTGAAATAAATGGACACCCTTTGTTATTTGGAGCACACCAGTTTACTTTTCTGGCATACAGAAAGAGAGGTAGATGCACTTTTTTGAATGACTGTTGTATGTATATATTATCTGTGCATTAGCTGTGTGTGTGGCTGTCATTTTCTGTTTATTCTTTGATGTTGTTCAGGTGCCTGCAGGAGACAAAGTCCACTTAAGGAGGGAACCAATAGATTTGCTGACAAGAGTTTGTGTGTGCTGCTCCTGCAAATCATTTATCTCTAAATACACTTTTAGCAGTGATTAAGGTTCATAGGTTGGTACTAGGCTATCAGCCCTAGGGCCTATACAAGCCTAGCCATAACAATTTCCTGGCTATTTCTTCCCACATTATTTACTTTCCTGGACCCCTGTCTAGCAGGGCGACTGACGTGATCCCTGGGGTGAATTTCCTTTCTCCCATCCAATCGTCAAGGCTCCTCTTGAAGAGGTCCAAAGAGGCACTCTGCTTGACATGTATGGACAATCTATTCCAGAGTCTGGGGAGTCTCTGGGTCAGGAACCTATCCCTCCAGCATGTTTTGTTTATTGTGATGACAAGGTTTAGATCCCTGGAGCGTGTAGCTCTGAGGGATTGGGATTTCTTTAAGTGCAGCATGTCCAACAGCTCTGGGTTTGACATTGCCTTGTATGTTAAGCAGAGATCGCCTCTGAGTAGACGATATGCGACAGAGTATAGCTGGAGTTTTTTAAGGCGGACAGCGTAGGGCATCTGCTTTAGGCCTGTGATTCTTTTAGTGAGGTATTTCTGAAGCCTTTCCAGTTGTTGCAGATGTCTTGAGAGGTACATACCAAATGGGGCATTGTATTCTATAATGGGTCTAATGAGGGATGAGTACAGTGGGACAATGACCTCCTTTTTTCTGGATGAAAACCCCTTCGTGATGAGGTGTGCCACATAGAAGGATTTCCTGACTGTTGTGGCGATGTGGTTATCGAAGGTGAGACCACTGTCCACCTGTGTCCCTAAGTCTCTTATCACACTTTCTGTGTTTAGTGTACTGCCACCTATGTGGTAATTCATAGATACATGTTTTTTCCCAAAGGGGATAACAATACATTTCTTGGCATTGAGCTTGAGCCCATGGCTCTGGCACCAAGCATCTGTTTCTGTAAGGCCCTTTTGTAGAATATCCACATAATTTGGGGATTCAATAATGGCTCCCAGTTTGCAGTCATCTGCAAACTTTGTTAGCCAGAGTCCCTTAGTGTTGACCTGTACTTCAGAGAAGTAGATGCCAAACAAGAGAGGCCCCAGGACTGAACCCTGAGGTACTCCACTTATCACTTGTCTGGAGCTGGATTTGGAGTCGGCTACTTTTACAGTGTGGGTTCTATCAGTAAGCCATTTAGCAACCCATTGGGTGACATAGGGATTAATGCCCAACTTAGTAAGTTTATCTATGATTCCATATAGTAAAAGTGTTCCTTGTAAATTTTCTTTCCTTTTTTTGTAAGATCTGATCTTAGCTGTTAACTTAAAATAGTAAATTTTATTATGTAATGTACTTAGTATATAGTGGAGCTTTTCTCCTCGGGCCTCTGCTGAAAATGGACATTGTATCCAGCCAGACTAGCCCGGTCAACAAATGTAAAATAAATAAAAAATAAATGTAAAAGAGTGGGGGATGGTGTCAAAGGCCTTGGCAAGGTCTAGATAGGCTGTGTGGACCACCTTACCCTTGTCCATGGCTCTGGAGACTGATTCAAAGAAGTCAGTCAGGTTCAGGAGACAAGATCGGCCCTTCACAAACCCAAACTGGGTGGGGTCCAGTGTTTGAAGGTTGCCAATGTCTTTGTTTATAAGTTCCATGATAATACGCTCCATGGCCTTGCAGATAAGGCTTGTCAGACTGATGGGACGGTAGTTTCCGGGATCCAAGGTGGATCCCCCTTGTGGATTGGGATAACTGTAGCTCTGCGCCACTCAGTGGGCACGAAACCTGAGGTGAGGCTATGATTAAACATGACACTTAGGTGAGGTGCCAGTTCATATTGTATTTCATGTAGTACACGGCCGGGATGTCATCTGGTCCCATGGATGCTGTATTCTTGGCTTTAGAGAGTGCGTTTTGTACCTGTGTGGCCGTTATTACTGGAATTTGGCAATCTTCCGGTATTGAGATGGGCCATTTAGGGGTGAGAGGGGTGAAGTTGGCACTGAATCGATCTGCCAGGATATTGGCAATATCCTTTGGATCAGTATATTTAATGCCATTCTGTTTTAGCTCAGAGCAGATCTGAGCATTGCCATTTAGATTCTTGACATAGTTATAGAATGCTTTGTGGTTGTCTTTGGAATCTTTGGCAATTTTATTTTCGTAACTAGCTTTGGAGGATTTTATGAGGCATCTCAGTTTCTTACTGAGGCTAGTAAGGGAGTTTTTTGCATCCTGGCATTTTCCTCTTTTCTGCCAAAGTTTCTTCCTTTTGTTGTAAAGTTTGTTTATGGCAGGGGACCACCAGATTGGCTTCCTTTTTGGATGAGAGCATTTTGGTTCTATTTGGGATGGCACGATTCATGCATGAGTGGATGTGCTCGTACAGTGCCTTAGTGTAGGATTCAGCAGTTGAACTTTCAGTTCCCGTCTGCATGGGTGTCATGAAGTTTGTCACTTCTGACTTGAGTAGCATGAAGTTGGCTTTGGAGAAGTTTTTATGGTGGTTTCTTTACTGGGGGTGGGGTGGGATGTGGATGTTAAGGGTGATTAGCTTATGGTCAGACCTGACTAACTAGGGGGTGACCATAGGTATGGAGCATTGATTTCCCATGTTGGTAATGACCAGGTCTAGGATATTGGAGCCCCTAGTGGGACTATGGATTAGTTGATCCAGGGCGTTGGAATTTATGAATTCCAAGAACCGTTGCGCAAAGGTGTTGGGACATGAGTAGTTTTCCCAGTTAATGGCAGGGTAGTTAAAATCACCCAGTATTAGGGTGTTTGGTTCTATCTTAATATTTTCCAGTATGTTTAGAAAGGTGTAGTGAGAATCTTGGGGGTATAGTGGGGGATCTGTAGCAAGCTACAATTTGGATTGCAGTCTTACCTAGTGTTAGTTGCACTTGGAGAATTTCAGACACATTGTGTTGGCTAACTAGCCTGGTGGTGTGAATATCCTTGGTGAATATTGACACTCCTCCACCTTTAGTGTTTCTGTCCTGGTTTGGTGGCCGAAAAGTGTGATAAGAGTTGTAGCCTGGTATTGCAGGGGTGCTCTCTGGAGCCTTGAACCAGGTCTCAGTTACTGCACAGATATCGATGTTCTCCATTTTTAGGAGTGCCTCGAGAGAGTGCATTTTGAGGTTTAGACTTCTAGCATTGAGTAGCATTACCTTCAGATTTTGCATGCTTGTACCTGTTACAGTGATGGTTTTGTCCTTTGAAGTTTGCCTAAAAAAGGCACTATAGGGGTGGCAAGAGCCTTAGCCGGTAACCTGAATCCCGGGGGCGACAGGTGCAGACCATCTCTGGCAAAGCATCGTGGTCTGTCAATCATGTCATCCAGGCAGACAGATACTGGATCCCCTTTCAATGACACCATAAGCTTAGCCAATTGTTGAAGTCAATCATTTTATCCTTATATTGTGGTATCATTCTGGGCGAAGGCAGGATGCTACTCAGGGCTAGGGTCATACCTGCATGGGCCACATGATCCGAGAGCTCTTCCATGTCTCTCTTTCATGTAGTCCAGGGAGGTACGTCTCAAGTCATTCACTCCAACATGGACAATGACAGAGTCATATTTGTACTTGTTGTGGAGTGACTTGAGTGCATGCGTCATGTGGCGGATCCTGGCACCCGACAGGCAGCTGACTGTAATTTTCTCCTTATTCAACCTGGTGAGAGGGACATCAGTGTGCCGGACTATAGAGTCACCTATGACTAAAGTGTTAGGTACATTGTCTTGCCTTAGGGGCTGTTGCTGGTTGGCACACTGGTGTTGTGAACTATGTGACACATTGGTTGTGATTGGTGTTTGTTTGCATTTCAGCTTCAGAGGTCTTTGTTGCTTGGGCAGGTTACAGTTAAGGGCCTCTGCATATGTGGATTTAGTGTTGCTATATGTGGGTGTTGGTGGTGCGGGTTTAGAAGGGCTATGTGTTGCTTGAGGTGTAGTGTGGGTGTTAACCTTCTCCTCTTGACTGTTTAGCACAATCTTGGGTGGAGAGAGCTTTGCTTCCATTTTGGCTATGTAAGTACATCTCTCACAGGTTGTAGTGTTGGGTGGTAGGAGGAGAGGGTTGTCTGTGTACATGAGGCAATTGCTGCATTGCCCCAGTATGCCCAGACTCACCAGGTGGACAGGAGAAATCACCGGAGGCTGACCCTTGGACATGCCTGGTTTGGGGCTTTTTTTTTTTCTTTGTAAAGTATAGGAGCTGTTTCCTTAGCAAGGTACTTTGCAATTATAGGCTGTTTAGTGCCTACTATTAATTTCTCCTTGTTAACAAGGAGAGTTCAGTGTTTGTATGAGTTTAAGGCTTCCTAGTGCTTTCCAGCAGGTATTAGAGAAAGTGCTAGTCACAGGGATGCTTAAAGGTAAGATTGAAAAGAATGCACTCTGCAGTGTGCACTAGAGAAGTTAGATGTGAAAGTAGGTAACTTGAGTTTTACCTGTTTAAAAAGTTAAGGTTTAGTGGAGAGTTACTATTTTTAAAACAGCAAGATGGATTGAAAGGGGTGGTCACTTTTGTATTTAGTACTATGAAATACTGTAGGATGGCCAATAAATTTAAATAATTGAAGGGGTGGGATTTTAAAAATAATGATTTTGTGATTACTCACATAAGCCAGTGAAAGTAGAGAGAAATGAGATATATGGTCAGATTAACATAAGAGGCGGGCAACTAGAAAGACAGTGGTATTTAACAACACAACTTAAATGGGTGGGAAAAAATTCTGCCTGACTCAGAACAGAGAGAGCTGTGGTCTCTTTTGAAGTTTTAATATGCTGTTAAAACAGAATGCAAACAAAACACAAGGTAAAGAAAACAAACTACAGTATTCAAAATATAGAAAGGCAATACAGTAATACAAAAAATAAAAGCAAACTAACCTTTCCTTCACAGCAAAGTGTAGCAGAGTCTGGATGAGCCTTTAACATTGCTCTTTTCTCTCCAGTGTTGTGTGATTGCAAAATTAGTATGTATAAGTTGGTGGAGTGTAGGTGTTCTTGCTCCTCTGCAAAATACACTCTGTTTTTTTATCAGTGAATGTGGTTTAATCAGTATTGCTTCACATTAATGGCATTCACTGAGACTGCCATCAGTGAATCATTATGAATCCCGGAAGGATTACCATTTGCATTGCGTCTCTTGCCTATTCTTTGTTGACCAGGTTAGTCCCCAGTAGGCCAGTGACCTCTTGTAAGAGGAGACCTTTGGTGGTGGTCATACTGACTAGAGAAAATTTGGCCAGGGCACCTGGGAGCTTCCCTTTCTCTTTTTTTGAAAAGTGCCAGGGTTTCATTTACATCCACCTGAGTTACCACTGACTCAGACAGATGGGACCTCTGTTTATTGTCTCATTTGAAGTATAGCATTCCCCTTGTGCTTCACTGCAGTGTCAGTGCTTTAAAATTAATGCAAGCTGTTGGTGTGGGAATAGCACACACAGTCTTCTGATCATCCAACACCAAAGGCAAGTGTGCTACCTGTTTTGCTACTGACACTGATTCACTGTAGCTTGATATTGTAAGTTGCTATCATTGTGAAACTTGCAGCAAGTAAACTGTCTTGAGATGAGTTTGTAAACTTAAGACATTCAGTGAACACCAGAAGTTAGTAGATTTGATTCAATATATGCCTACCTCCTTTATGACATTATTTTATTTTGTTTTTTTTATTTTTTGTTGACCAGGATAGTCTGACTGGATAAGTAAAGACATTTTTCAGTGGAGGCTGCATAAGAAAGCTTTCAAGTAACAATGTTAATTCTAATATCAAGTCCATCCTATAAGAGAGTAAAGAGTTTAAGAAGTCTAAAGTATTATAAGAAACACAATAAAACAGAGAAGCCTAAAAAGGGTTGTTGTAAAAGAGCACCTGGCATTATTGACTGGCTAAGGAGCCCAGCCAGAGATCCCACTAAGACCTGAGGTACCCAAGACCATGGAGTTAATATAATGCATTGTCCATCCCACGTTCCTGTATTCAAGGAGGTAGAATGCAGAGATTCCCTCCAGTCATGGTGTCTTATTTTTGCAAAGAAGGTTGAAAGAGAAATGAATGAAAGAGAATGTCTTTGAGACAGTTACTCAGGCTATAGATAAGGGAAAGGAGGTACACACGGCTTACCTTGACCTTGCTAAAACATTTGACACCATTCCCCATTCAGGTATTATTGATAAGCTCACCAGCCTGGGCATAAACCCTTACGTCACAAGATGGATCGCAAACTGGCTCTCAGACAGATCTCATAAAGTAAGAGTAGCGGGATCTATGTCCGAATCCAGACCAGTAACAAATGGTGTGCCTCAGGGCTCTGTCCTGGGGCCCCTCCTGTTTGGCATATACTTCTCAGAAGTACAGGCAAGCACGGAAGGGCTATGGCTGACTAAGTTTGCAGACGACTGCAAACCGGGTGCTATAATAGAGTCTCCGGCCGACATGGAGATCCTCCAGAGGGACCTAAATGAGACTGATGCATGGTGTCAAAGCCATGGTCTGAAGCTAAATGCAAAAAAATGTGTAGTAATGTGTAGTATCCCCTTTGGACAAAACAGAGTACCTGCAAACTCCAACATAAGAGGTAATCCCCTGAAATCTGAAGAAGAAATAAGGGATCTGGGGACCCAAATAGATAGTCAGCTTTCCTTTGATAACCATGTTGTCAAAGTGGTTAGAAAATCCTTTTATGTGACCCATCTGATCACAAAAGGGTTCGCATCAAGATCTAAGGATTCCCTCATCAGACCCATTATTGAGTACAATGCACCAATTGGAATGTACCTGGCTAGACATCTCCAGCAGCTGGAGAGACCACAAAAGGTACCTAACCAAGAGGATTACTGGCCTCAAACAGTTGCTCTATGCAGCACGATTGAAAAAGCTAAGACTGTTCTCTGTTGCATACCGCTTTCTCAGAGGCGATCTCTGTCTAACGTACAGAGCCATGTCCAACCCAGAATTGTTGAACATGCTCCATCTTAGCAAAACCAAATCTACTCGAGCTACACGTTTTACAGATATAAACCTCAACACAACAATGAATTGAACATTCTGGAGGGATAGATTCCCTTCGCAGAAACTTCCCTTACTATGGAACAGGGTCCCGATCTACATAAGACAGAGCCCCTCACTATCACTCTCCAAGAGGAACCTTGATGAGTGGATGGGTAACAGAAAGTTCACACCGGGGATCACACCAACAGCACTACTAGATAGGGGCCAAGGGTACTAGCTGCTAGTACAAGGGTCTAGGGAACTACTAAAGGGGCGGTGAATACCGCACAACGTGGCTGGGCTAATGTATGCCTTCAGGCAGATAGCCCGGTACCAACCTATGAACCTATAAAGCAACTGCACAGATAAGTTTCCAGACTTCAGACTCTGTTTTTGTTTCCAAGTTAAAATTTCTGAATACTGCACCATAGCTAGATGATTTCCATACATCCGTAGAGAATACCAATGTGCATTTGGAAACCCAGCAGTAGTCTCCCCTGCGCATAGGAGATCATTGATATTCCCACTGTTTTGTTTTGTCCTCTTCTGTCATTGCAACAGCCTGCCACCTCAGTGCCCCATGCCCATGATGGGTATACCAATCTCAGTGCCCCTCTCCCTTGCTCCTGTGTATAGTATACTGTGGCAGGTTGTGGATCTTAAGGGCATCCTGGGGGCTATGCATCCATCTGAGAGTTTCAAGTATGCCCTACCTACTCCCTTCCCTTGTGACAATGTGGTTGCATCTGAGGTCAGACAAGTAATGGGGACATTGCATTGTATCCCCCCCACCTCTACTGCAGCTCAGTCAGATCTGCCCTGCCTCCTTCCAATGACATCCCCAGCCTCCATCACGTATCGATTTGGGAGACTCCCATGTTGCCTCCCTCCCCCCAGAATAGGCACACCCATCCTTCTCTGCTTCTCGGTCAGTCAGAGATGCTAATTGTACCCAGGCCACCTGGGTCTTAGTGCTGTATTCCTTTATGCAACTGGAGTAGCATCAATATTATCACTATTTTAGTGTTTTATGAATGATGTCATGCTGACAGGTGAAATGTGAAATAATCAAGGATTCTCCCTTTATTTATTTATCCTATGTAAATCTGCCAAAAAAAGTCTGGTCTGTTAACCCTTTCCAGCAATGACCTGGGCCACAAGAGCAACAAGTAAGTACAATACATAGAGAGAGTCAGTTTATTCTAGCCATTCATCTGATGTGATTTAAGGAATTGGGGAAAAAAAACAGAGTACTGGGGAAAAAACATGTAGACATATGGATAACATCCATACACCATACAGAGACCAGAAGTCAGGATTTGAACACCAGACTATGGAACTCTGAGGCAGAAATATTAATTCTGAACCACAGTGCTGCTCATGTTATAGACTACAGTAGTGTTTAAGACACAACCCCAGTAAATGTCAGAGGTTTGGACTTAAAGGCTGTGAATGTTATCTGCACAGGCACCTGAAGCACTACCCTTGGTATTTCATAACAGAAAAAAAATTAACTGAAAAGTATTTTTTGATGTTGCGGCAAGCTGTCCTTGCCTAAGGCATGCCCCAGGTGTCTCTTTTTCAAGAAAACGAATGACAGAAAATGAGTCCTTTCCCTACAGGTGCCCACAAATTATTAGTGGGATGAAAAAACTGGTCTTTTAAGATCACATCCATTCCCTTCTGGTGCTAACCCAGACATTGAGGCTAATGCTTCCCCTAGATCACCACCAGATAATGTTTTCTTTGGTGAAACAGTCAACCTAATGAAGAAATATTTTAAGTGGCAGGATTAATGGGCAGTCACCACTTATGTTGTCTGAATTGCTGTACATTGAACACCTTAAGACATTAGCAGTTAGTCTTGTCATAGTAACATTCAAAGGGATATATATTTGAAGGTTCCACTGTGTCTGGGATATTCAAGATGTCATCCCATAAGCTAAGTTGCAAATGCTCATAAATTATATCTAACATGTGTGCATTTCACAAGTGAGCAAGTGTGAAAAAAAATGTATTTTCAGGGGCAAGCCTCCTAAAGGGTTTGCAATCCTGATGCCCCCCATTACTTCATAACTCATATGTTGAGGTCAGTGCATCTCACAAACACTGATCATTGATAGGCAGAGGAACTCTTCCCTTGGTGGGCTGTATTGACCTTGGAACACTCATGACTTTGTTTATGAGCAAATAAATACAATCTTGCTCTACAAAGAAATGAACAACAAAACTTAAGCAAATGTTAGTTGAGCAAGCATTCTTGTGCAAGTGTGAATCGAATTTGAGTAAAAAGTGAATGTAAGCCATTGTCAAATGCCTCCTCTAAGGCAGATAGGCAGCAAATGGCCACCTAGAAGCCATAATGGTCCTGTGAAGTGCTGTAAAAGACATTGAGGGGAAGGGTGTCCACTGACTGCTGTCTAAAGCTTGGAGGGACTGCAGAAGGCCCACATTTTACTGCTCACTTTTTCCAGATTTGGAAATCTTTTATCCAAACAAATGTTTAGGTTACATCCTAGAGAGAGACTTTATTGAGCTTTACTGCTCAAAGATGGTATTGACTAAATGAACATCTTTTCAATGTCCTGTATTTCATGTCTTCACTTACCTTGATGGACATCCATGCAAGACTGTGGTATTGAAGCATCTGAGGCTAGAAGAAGCATCCACTAGAAACAAAAGTTAGGTGCTTATGATAATGGAGGATCCTCTTTGGCATTTTCAGTTCTGTCATGTCAGGGACTAAGACTAGCAGGACATAACCTGTCATATGGAATTCTTCCACACAAAATTGGACCCTACCCAGTAGACACAGTCTTCATTACTGAGGACACCTCTGCAAATGTGGGGGAGCTTGTGTAAGGTGGGGCCCATAAAACAGTGAGAAAAAGTCTAGAGGCAAGGTCCTAAGCATTAGATCTCTAGGCCGGGAGAGGGGATAGTGACGGAGCTGAAACAGTCCACACAGATCTGTCATTACAATAAGTACATAACTTGTATATTTTGTCACAAGTTTCATCTCTGTGATTATAGAGACAGAGTCACAAGTATGTCCTTTTTGTTATTATTCATGGAAGAATGCCCCAGATTGTGAAGGTTCCAAAAGTAGGTCACAGTATGTTATCCCAAAAGAAGGCTCGCAAAGTGGTGGTAGATCAGTGAATGAAATGATTCAGTTAAGGATTTGCAATAACTTTGGTAACAGAATTTGATACAGTAAGAAAGACAAACTGGGTTGATTTTGATAATCTAGTACACAATGTTTTGGAAGAAAATTAGTCAAAAAGCTGGGAGTCCTTCCTAAAGGATTTTATTCTCTCCCAAGTAAAATATGTTGCCTGCAGACATCCTTGCAGTGTGTCAGATACTCACCATGTTTGGCGTAATTAGGGAAGAATACTGAGAATTTTACGTTCCCTGGCAACATTTGAAATGAAAGAGGGGTTTCTTTCTCCTCATGGATACATTGTCTTTATGGAAAATGAAATATGGGGGGAGGTGAACATATGATGGCTGCTAAACTGAGCTGATAGTAATTTAAAAGAGAGATTTCGAAGTTAGAAATTTTAATTGACTGAGAATTCTGGTACAAAAAACAGACTATTAAATTCTTCAGAACAAAATGGAGATCCCAAGAGGAACAGGTAATTTGATGTTGGGGACACACACATACACAACAGTAATATGCCTCTTAGGAATGTTTTTACATACTGTGACTAAGGCTAGAAATGCAGAATTTTCACCTTGATGAAGATCGGATATACTCACCAGGTGCACTTTAAGTGACAGATGCAAAACTGAGGCTTGAATCAAAAATGTGAGAAGATGCTCCAAAACAGTGGAAAATGGAGCCATGCATGAGAATAATCTTCTAGCGATGGTCCATTTATTATAATACTACTTCCTGGTACTTTGTCTTCAGGTTTTGGTTAGGATCTGAACCATTCTACTTGGATATAATTGTATGTGGTCATCAATGGAACTGGAGAAACTATGCAGTCGGACTCCAGGAAGAAATATAATAGGTTAAGCTTGCTGGGTGGGTGAGACAGAAGGATTTCTGCTGGTTTCAGAAGTGGTCTATTCAAGAGGTGAGACCAAAGCAGAACAAACTAGAAATTTTTTGGCCAAAACAGGACTATTAGATTGGTCTCAACTTTGCATTTTTTTTGAAGGAATTTTGATGCAGGTGGCAAAGGTAGAAAGTAGTCCTAAAGACCATTTCTGGATGAGCAGATCTATGGGCCATCCTGTTGAGAGAGGAGTAAGGGAAAAGGAAGATGTTCATTGTGCATACAGCTGCAGTCATCACACTTGGGTTATCCTGCCGTCAGGCGGGTCCTCGGTCGGCCGAATTCCAAAGTCTAGGTCCGGCATCGGTTGTCGTCGTTTCTTCCCTGACGTCAGTGCGGCAGGGGTATAAAAGAGGCAGCCAACGCCATTTTCTTCAGTCTTTCTTGCCGCGCGGTGCCCGAAGCAGAAGCAGTTCGCAAGTGCCGGTCGGCCAGCTCCTGAGATTTACGAACAGTATTTCAGCCCAAGTCTTCTTTAAAGCTAAGTACCCCGTTGGGGAAACTTTTCTTGCCTCAGATCGATGTCAGACAAAGTTAATAATTGCATTTCTTGTGGGAAGCAAATACCGCATAAGGATTTTCACTCTTTCTGTATACCTTGCTTAGGGCCAGACCACGACGTCTCGGCCTGCCATTTTTGTGCTAGGTTCAACAAGCGCACTATTAAGCGCCGGGCGGAGTTCGCCCTTCATTATTTTGGCAAAAAATTTCATTATACCATGTCGTCGGATACACCGACACCAGTTTTAGGCAAAAGACGCAAAGACAACGACCGACATCCGAGGTCTGCACCGAGTACTGAGACCACGCTTAGGCCGACTACCAGTTCTCCGGTTCTCAGCGAGGCACCTACGCAGCCCCTGACTACCGATGAAACTATTTTACCGGTGACTTCAGTACCCGAGGTCGCAGGTTCCTCGGTCTCCATTCTCACTGCAGATACCGACGCCACTCTTGGCGGGGAAACCGAAAATTTAGTGAGGCCTGCCATTTCTGAAGGCGTCTTCAGGCCTACCACCTACTCTATTAAATCCTTCACTAAATCTAAAGCTGCAATGAAAACTAAAAAACAGGGTCCTCAGCCCTCCTCTCAAGGCCCCATGCCTAAAAAACAGATTCTTAAAATGGCTGAGGATTTGATAACTCTCATCAGGGGTTCTCAACCCTCCTCAGACAAAAGACCCAGATTGGAGGAAGACTACCCTTCCTCAGACCAGGCTTCTATTACCTCAGACCATTCTGAGGACCAGGATTACGCCTATTCCCATTTTGAAGACTCTGATGCTGAGGAGTCTATTCCCTCGGTCTCCCCCCCTGAGGACTACTCTTTTGGGGAAACCCTGCATACATTGAGAGAGCACTTCCACTGGGAAGGCCAAGATTACTCAGATTCCAAGAAAAGGCTCAGGGAATTTCTACTGCTCCCCCAGCATAGGCCCCTGGCTATCCCTCCTGTTTTAGATATTTTGGATGATGTGTACGCAGAAACCAGTCTTAATCCAGACTCTTTACCTCCAGCCCCTGTTAAACCAGACAGGTATTACCAGGTTCCTGATTCCCACCAGTTCCTTTATAAAAGCCATACTGCTGACCCAGAAACAATTTCACAGGGTCCCAAGGGGATTAAGGCCTCTACTGCTAAAAACCCTTTACCTTCAGAGAGAGATTCCAGAGCATTAGAAAGGTGGGGGGAAAAGGTGTATATATCAGCCACTTTAACCATGAGGGCATTAAACTGTCAATTTCATATGTTAAAGTACCAACAGTTTTTGTTATCTCAGCTGAAAAGCAAAATGACACAAACAGAACAACCAGATTTGAAAGAGTTGCAGGATTTGCTGCATGGAGCAGAGCAAGTGGGTAAACATACCTTGCAGTGTGGTTTTGATGCTTTAGAGGCCTCATGTAGAGCTGCTGTCACGGGGTCTGTCATACGTAGACATGCTTGGCTCAAAGAGCAAACCTTACCAGATCATGTCAAAGCAAAGTTATTAGATGCACCACTTCAAAAAGATGTATTGTTCGGTGTTAAAGCTGAGGAGGTACTAACGAAAATGGAGGAAAAAGTGAAATCTATGCAAACAGTTAAAGATTTCTTGCAGGTGAAACCTCCACGCTTCAGCAGAAACTGGCCTTCAAAAAATTGGTCCTTTCCAGCCACGGACAGACCTCAAAGGGGCAGATACAGACGCCCAAGGGGTAGAGGACAACCTCAAGGATCTTACAGAGCTAGACAGTGGCAAGCACCAACCCCAAGAGGTGGAGAAGATAGATCACAGTCATTTAGAAAACAGACACAATGACTTCCCCCTATGCCTGCCAAGCAAAGCTATAATGGCAGCACCTTTGGGCGGAAAACTGGCCTTATTTTCAAAAAACTGGCACATTGTTACAAAAGACAAATGGATTCTGGACATTATAGACAGAGGCTACAGGTTCCACTTTCACACCCTTCCAAAAATGAGAGGCATGCCAAACCTGCCACAAAATCAATGGGCAGAGGCACAAAGGCAAATTTCCGCTCTCATGGATATGAAAGCAATTCATGAGGTACCTGCAAAAGAACAAGGTCAAGGTTTTTATTCCAGACTATTTCTGGTACCAAGGAAGGACAAAGATTGGAGACCAATCTTAGACCTATCTATCCTAAACACATATCTAGAGGTACCAAAATTCAAGATGCTCACATTACAGCAGCTTCTTCCCATGCTGGGCAAAGAGTCTTGGCTGGTAACGTTGGACCTCAAGGAGGCATACCTGCATGTCCCTATCAGACAAGATTGCAGAAGATACCTCAGATTTCTTGCAGGTTCAACCCATTACCAATTCCCTGCATTGCCCTTTGGCTTATCTACTGTGCCCAGAGTGTTTATGAAATGCCTGGCATCAGTAATTGCCTTCTGCAGACAACAAGGAATACAAATCTACCCATATCTGGACGACTGCCTGATCCAAGCGGACAACAAGGACATTCTTTTGCAGCATCTGGCGTTTGTAATAAAACTGTTAAACTACCTGGGATACACAGTGAACAAAAAGAAATCAAAACTAATACCTTCTCAACAGATAATTTTCCTGGGTGCCAGCTTAAATACAACAACCCAGATGGCCTACCTCACGCCAGACAAACAAGGGCAACTTTCTCAATACTTCAACAAAATGGCAACTTTAACCAGACTAACTGCAAGGAAAGTCCTGCAGGCTCTGGGGTTCATGGCATCTTGCATCCTACTAATACCATGTGCAAAGCTACATATGAGGAAACTACAATGGTACCTAAAAAACTTATGGTCTCAACACAGCCACAGCTTGGAAACAATTATACCACTCATTCCATGCCTTCAAAAGGAATTTTTGTGGTGGGCTCAAGCATGCCAAAAAAACACATGTCTCCCTTTCTGTTTACCTCAAGCAACTCAAATCATCACAACAGATGCCTCAGACTACGCCTGGGGAGCACACATGGCAGATCGGTGCATTCAGGGAAAATGGTCCCAAAAAGAAAAGCACCTACACATCAACCAAAAGGAGATGCTAGCCATGCAAAATGCTCTTATGACCTTCAAAGACCTACTGCATCCAGGCCAGCTATTAATAAGGACAGACAACACCACAGTCATGTGGTACATAAACAAACAGGGGGGGACTCATTCATACCCCCTGTGCAGGCAAGCTATGACCCTGTGGAACACAGCACTGGAATTACAAATTCAACTACAGGCACAATTCCTGCCAGGGAAGGAAAACACACTGGCAGACAACTTAAGCAGAAATATGACAGACCCACACGAATGGAAGTTGCATCCTCAAGTCTTCTCAAAGATAACTCAGACATGGGGACAGCCAGACATAGATCTATTTGCTACCCACAGAAATTACCAGTTGGAAAAATTCTGTTCAAGGACCTATCATCCACAGGCCTGGAAAGTGGACGCACTCTCTTTCAATTGGACAGCATTGACAGTCTATGCCTTCCCGCCTCTTCCTCTACTGACCAAAGTTCTATTAAAAGCCAGAGCAGAGAGGCCACAAATGATTCTCATTGCTCCAGACTGGCCACGACAGCACTGGTATCCTCTCCTAAAGAGAATGTCACACTCGCCACCATGGATCCTACCTCTAGTTCCTCTTCTGTTGTCCCAGCACAACTACAAAACCCTTCACAGCCAGCTCAAAACCTTAAATCTAGCTGCATGGAGAATACCTTAATTTCCCAACAGACTCTCCTCTCCAAGGAGGTGCAGGATGTCATCTTGGAGGCCAGGAGACCCTCTACTAGAAAAACCTACTCCGCCAAATGGAAACTATTTTGTTCCTGGAATGAAGAAAAGGGACAGAATCCTTGGGTAATAAATATACCTCAAATTTTACAGTACCTAGCTGAGATGTTAAACAGTGGCCTTTCCTTCTCCTCCATCAAGATCCATGCTTCAGCCATTTCAACACAATACAATACAGATCCTCCTTTATTCTCACATCCTCTATTAAGGTAGTTCCTCAGAGGGGCAAAAAATATAAACCCCCCACGGAAACCACTAGTCCCAGCTTGGGACCTCAACTTCGTATTGGAAAAGCTGACCCTACCTCCCTTTGAGCCGGCTTCTTCAACAGAGCTACAATACTTGTTGTGGAAAACAGCCTTCCTTCTGGCTATTACCTCAGCACGCAGGGTTTCGGAGCTACAGGCCCTCATGGCTGTGCAGCCATTCATCATTTTCCATCAGGACAGGGTTTCCTTACGAACCAACCCTACCTTCATGCCAAAGGTAGTATCCAGTGTAGCTTTGAATCAGACTATTCATTTACCTACCTTTTATCCAAATCCACAGAACAAAGGAGAGAGGCTACTACATTCCTTGGACATTCACAGGCAACTTCGTTATTACTTGGACAGAACAAAGTCATTCAGAAAATCTGAGCAGCTCTTTGTGTCCTAGGTGCTCAAGGAAAGGCTATTTCCAAACAGACTATTTCAAAATGGATAACCCACTGCATACGCTTTTGTTATTCATTTCATGGAAAATCAGTGCCTGTATACATCAGATCCCACTCCACCAGGGCTACAGCTACCTCTGCAGCTTTCCTCAGGGGGGTCCCTTCCAAGGACATTTTGGAAGCAGCTACTTGTAGTTCAGTGCACACTTTTTCCAAACACTACCACCTTCCACTATACTCAAAATCTAGAGTGGGCTTTGCCACTGCAGTCCTGCAGGGCATCCTAGCCCCTCCTAGTTCCGCTTAGTACCTACCACCCTTACTTAGCTTTGGGATTCTACCCAAGTGTGATGACTGCAGCTGTATGCACGATGAACATAGTACAGTTTTGTACCTACCATAAATGTAGATGTTCGAGTGCTCATACAGCTGCAGTCCAGGTTACCCTCCCTCCAATCCCCTCTTAGGACAGGGCTTATGACAAACACCTTTATCATACAACCTATTTGGGGTATTCCTTTATGGTGTATTTGCTTGCAAATACTGTTTTGATTTATCTACATTGCATGTTTGCATATTATGTTTTGCGTTCCTTCTGGGGGCACCTGACATCTGGGGCAAGAAAAACTGAAGAAAATGGCGTCGGCTGCCTCTTTTATACCCCTGCCACACTGATGTCAGGGAAGAAGCAACGACAACTGACGCCGGACCTAGACTTTGGAATTCGGCCGACCGAGGACCCGCCTGACGGCAGGATAACCCAAGTGTGATGACTGCAGCTGTATGGGCACTCGAGCATCTACATTTATGGTAGGTACAAAACTGTACTTTCCTGCACTTGAAGTTGGACAGGGATACCAATGGGGTTGCAGAAAGGCTTCCCACAGTGATGTAAGAGAGTCATTGCTACCACTTGTAGGACATCAGGAGGCAGGGGCTGATCCTGTCCACAGTAGATTGTTTGACCAAAGATCTAAGTCTACTACCTTCACTGTCACTCTTTAAGCAAAAACTCAAAAGTCACCTAAAATCGCACTGGTTATGTCCCTGCAGTAACCCTGACTAATCTCCAACCTTTCCTACTTCTGTCTTCACACTGCCTCTGGATACACAATCATACTCTGCATACCCCTCAGTATGCTAAAACTGGTAATAGTAAGATTTATAAAACTTCCAGTATTTATGTAAACTATCAGTGAACTTTAATGTATCATATCATACAATTAGAAGACTGTTATAATCCATTATACTCATCCTTCTTAGTATTGTACTTTTTTTAAACTCCTTCTTTGTATTCTAAATTCCTCCTACTTTATTTGTTATACATCTATATATTATATTTTGTGCTATGTTGGAGCTTTTCTCCCAAGGCCTCTACTGAAAATGGAGATATATCCAGTTAGACTAGCCTGGTCAACAAATGTAAAATAAATAAAATAAATATGAGAAGCAATAAGAATGTGATTGAAGGCAAATGACAATTCTCATACTGTCTTGGCCATCTGACAAAGGGTGATAGGAGTACCCCTTAACATTCCCCTGTTTATGTAACAAACCACTGCTGATGTCAGAGTGGATGCCAGTCATATCAGAGGAGAAGGCATCCTCGAAAGCCTGCAGTGTAAGAAAGAAGGCCTTCATTTCTAATGTGTGCAGACTGTCCACTGGTTGGCCATGTGCCTTGTACTGTCTACTCTAAATAGTGACCCTCCCATACACACACTCCCTGATGATAAAGATAAATTACAAGTGGAAAGAAAAGGAAGAATTCGTAAGGAAAAAGAAACACACTCTGATATTTAGCTTCATCATCTGAGGTTATGCTTTAAGTTGCAGACTTCAGTGTGTGGCTGAAGAGGTATGGTGAAGGGGTTTGGAGTGTGAATATTTGAGTAATGGGGAGGGGTTAAAATTGGCTAGAATTTGTTGTCTTTTTTTTGTCTGCAGGACCTTGCCCGATGACTTCTTCATCTATACCCAATCCAGGAGTTTGTTTTGCAAGACAGGGTCTGTGCATCTGTGGGTAAGGTGGCTTTCTGTGGCCTATTTGTTACTGGCCAGGTGGCCTTTCAGCTCCTCTGTTTCCCAGTAGTGAGAGCTACAGTGGGATATGGGAAGTGTGCCAGCTCACTGGCCCTGCAGAGTAGGTTACCCAACCCTAGTAGAATACCACCCCTCCCAGCTGCTTCCTGAGCTCTGCTTTTGCTGCAGGGAGCATGCCTTTACATACTTAACACCTCCACCTTCAATTTTCATGCATGTGCACCATGGCAGCACAAGATGGTACGGTGCAACATGCAGTCCAGTGCCCCTGACAGGTATCAGAGCCACCTCCCTCCCCTCAGGATGGATGATCTGGCTGTAGTCGCTTACTCCCATTTTCCCCTGCCAACTCTATCAGGCATCCAAGCTGTTAAACAACTCAAGTCATCACTTTCCATATTCAGGGCTTAATCCCACTGTGTCCTTTAAGAACTGGCATTGTCCTGCTGATCATAGTACTAGAGTTGGCTGAGGTAAAATTAATGACAGGTGAATTAAAATGAACTGATAGTCCCAATGACAGATCATGTCCTGTTATCCTTACTATAATAAACTGGTGAGCATTCCAGGGCTGCCATTTATTTCCACAGAACCAAATTGGAGACTAATTGTGGACAAATCAGACTGTGCATGGGGGGGGGTGAGTTGCCCCATTTCAAAGTGAAGAACAGATGGTCTAATGGATAGAAAAAAGCATGTCAACCAAAGGGATACAATGGCCATTAACAGTGCTCATCACACACCTTAATTAGTTCTGAGTTTAGGCACAAGCCTTTCAGATAGTGACACACACTTCTGTGTGACGTGGTACATCAACAAATAGTGAGGGACATACTCAATCTCCTTTGCAGGGTATCCATAATTGTTTGGAAGGTGGGAGAGATTTAATAGCTGGTAGGCATACACAGAAAAAAAACGATAATTGTTTCAGGTGTAGCAGTCATTTTTAAAGTACCCTGTTAAGTAATCTGCATCCCCGTCAGCTGAACTCCCTAACATACTTCATAACAAAAGAGTCGTGAGTTACACAAAATCACAAGAATATAAGGCAAGAAAGACATAGACCTGTTTGTGTGGCTTACCTAGCTGCCAGGTGCAGAACTTTTCCATTAGTGTTCTGCGTAGGGTTTGCATTCTAGCTTTTTTCATTTAAACTCAGGCTGTCAAACCCATTCATTTGAAAGGGTAATCAGTGAAAGTTTCTTCAACTTGCTGTAAAGTTGTGCAGACTCATAGTTGGTTGCGTTTAGAAGGGGCACGGGCTAAAACCCCTGCAGTGTAGCTGAATGTGTGGATAGGATTGAACCCATGTTAAAAAAGCATCAGTGTTTTACCAAGTTGGTTTGGTTGTCTAGTTCTAATTTAAAATCATGTTGTGGACATAAACCATTAGTTTTTCAGCAGCCCTGACTATGTTTTCATTTTCATTCACCAGCCATGTATTTTACTCAAGTTATTCTAATTCCAAAGGTGTTACTAAATGCATAAGAAAAAAAACAGGGCTGATCCTGATAAGATCGATTGGTCCTTCCCATGCTTTTTAAGTTGCTGACTCTGGAAGGAGATACCTTCATCCACCCCATCATCAAATAACTTAAGACTATGGGGGTGGTGAAGATGGTGAGTAGTTAACAGCACTGTTTTTTTAGCTCTGCTTCATTTTAACATCTCTGACAAGATTGTCGCTAAAAAAGCTCAAATAGAACATTTCAGAACTTGATGGATTTATAGTTGAACATCTGCTGAAAGATTTACTGCAAAAAATGACAAGTTTGAAACTTTTTTTTCCTGTCAAGAAACTAGAAAGAAGTCATTGTCTCAGAATGAGCCACTCTAGGCCCAGTGTACAGGGCAGTACTATGAAAAAAGACATATAGGCTGTACTTTGTAACATCAATGAGTTATCTGTAAAGATTGATGCATTAGAAAGCAAAATGGACAATTTTGAAGAGGAATGTAAAAAGAAGTTGAAGTGCTGAGTGAATCTCTTAACATTAATCACACATCTCGAGTATAGAAGAGGCAATATCTGATTTTGATGGAAGGTTACTTAAAGATGAGAATAACACTGAATTTTTTCTGAAACAAAACTTATTTCGGGATAAAATAGAAGATTCAGAGAACAGATCTAGAAGGAATAATGTCAGGATTAATGGGATTCCTGAAATGAAGAGGGAAGCAGTATGATTCAGTTAATACCTGGCTGTCTAAAACTTTGAACTTGCTTGAAGCTTTTTCCTTTAGCATTGAAAGAGTACATAAATCACTTTCTAACTCATCTTAAAAAAAACACCTTCACAAAGGTCAGTGATCATAAGATTTTTCTCAAGTCAGGATAAGGATTTAGTCTTAAAAGTTGCATGGACTAATCATCCAGTTAAAGGAAATACTATAAGATTTGATATTGACTATTCTACATTAGAGATGTCCAAGAGAAAGACGTGTGCCACATATTAAAAGCTTGAAGAAAAACAATATTGAAGCACAAATATTGTTTCCAGCAAAAATAAGGATTCACCTTCCAGAAGGGAAAAATATATTTTAACACCGTGGAAGATGCAGTAGACTTTGTACAGAATAAAATCCTAATAAAAACAAAATAAATGGACTAGAATCTATCATCTTTGAAGAGAAATGCAACAAGAAATAGTTGGTTAGTAAAAGACAAAAACAGTAAAAAAACTGAAGGACAAATGAAAATCATTGCATTTCATGGTTATGAATTATTAAATTTAAATAAGTGTTTGAATACTTATGAACAGGTGCTGCATATTACATTTTACAAGGTAAATCATTTCTTTCTTTCTTCCCGTACTTCAAATGGTTACTAGTTCCATTGCTTAAATCTTAAGAGTTTAATTGCTTTAGCTATATATAAAGTTAAAGCCATTTATTTTTACTTGGAGTTTAGAAGGGTAAACTATTCATCTTATTAAAAGTTAATCATTATTATGATGAAACTTGTTAAGTGGCACACTTTCTGATGTCTTATCTTTGTTGAGTGATGTACTATTAAGTGTAATACAAGATGCAACAAATGACACTAAAGAGGCATATTAAGTTACATTCTGGGTTCTTGCAATGGTCCAGTAGTGTGCTACTGATAGTATACATGACAGTGCAGTAGCACCCAAGAAAGACATGGTATATTATAAGCAAAGTATAAAAAATATAGATTTTTGTATATATAAAAGTTACTAATGGAATGATATCAAATAATTAGAGATACACGCACACTTGTACACATTAAACCTGGATCACACAAAACTGTCATTCTTTTAATGCAACTTTCTATGCTATTTCTCCTTTAAAAAATGACAGTCTGTTTTTTTTATTAAACATCTCATGTAGATAGGGCTTGCTGATTCATTAAATGTTATTTTTTTGAGTGCAATGGCTTTTTAGTGATTGGGATACTTTTGAGATGTTTTTTGTTGGTTTTTTGGTGGTTGGAGGGGTTTGAGGGATTGATATGTTGTGTGGAGGTGGCTTGGGTTCACTTGTGAGCATTTTTGTGTGAATTGCAACTGATTGTTCATTTTCAAGCCCTTATCATGAAAACTGGCATGAGTACTTTTTTGGTGCTGTGGGAGTTCTAACATTCTAAGAACTGTTTGGATTACTTCTTCGTGTCTAAAAGTAGATAATCTTGTACTAAGATGTCAGAGTACAAATTAGATAATAAGCAAAAGAGAGTGAATTGCATTCTAAACCACTGTCAGTTATTGCATAGTTCTGAATGCTTGCTATTGATAGTATATTTGTCATGCAGTAGCACCCAGGAAAATTATACTATGCTATAAACAAAGTATAAAAAAATTAGTTTCTTACATATATAAAAGTTAATATTGGAATGTTATCGGATAATTAGAGTAACATTCACACTTTTACAAGTTAAACCTGGATCACACAATATTTGTCATTCTTTTAATGCACGTTTATATGCTTTGTCTCCTTTAGAAAAGTGACAGTCTGCTTTATATTAATATAAAATGTTAGGAGTTTGATTGCTTTATTTCTTAAAATATAATCGCTTTTTAGTGTTTAACATATTGACATTTTTTGTTGTTTTTTAGTGGTTTGGAAAGGTTTGAGGGATTGATGTATAAAGTAGAGGTAGCTTGGATTAACTCATGAATGTTTTTGTGTGAATTGTAGCTGAGAAACTGCTCATTTGCAAGCCCTTGCCATGAGGACCAGCTTGAGGCAGCTTAAATACAACCATGAGCATTTTTGTGATGCTACAAGAGTTCAAGAATTCTGGGAGCTGTCCAGGTTGTTTCTTCTTGTCTGAAAGTGGATAGTCATGGTATTTTGAATCATATGCTGGGATACTGTGAGTGCAAGTTGGATGTTGGGCAAAGGATAGTGGATTGCATTCTAAACCAGTAATTGAACAGTCCTGAATGCTTGTATACCAAAAAGATAGTTTGTTACTCGCCTATAGAATGCCAGTTCTGATTAAAAAAAAAAAAAAAAAAATGGGATTGTGTTTCTCTGTTTGTCTCTTTCTAATGACAACAAAACTTAACATCCCAGAACAATGTAATGTTAAGTTGTCCATCTCGCCTTCATTCTTGCTGGATGGGTTCGGAGCCGATCCTCGGCTTCGACTCGGCCTTATACTAAAGCTCGAGAGCTATTTATCGGCTCGAGGCCACCCCTTATCCCACAATGCTAGGCGTCAGATACCCAGATCTCGTTTGCCCCTTCAGCTACGAGGTTGCATTTTTTACCGGCTCCAGGTCGTATAATTCTTTTTATAACTTTTCATAGTTTTTGGTTAATTATAACTGTTATAATTGTAGAGGTTGTATTGTCAGTTGTAGTGCGTGTGTGTCTGTGTTTAGTGTTTAAGCACTAGTTTAACTTCCCTTGGTATCTCTTCTACCATGTCCAAAGATACCAAGGTTTCAGGTTTCAAGAAGTGTGACTCGTGCTGTCAGAAGATGTCTCTGACAGACGGTCACACTTCTTGTGTTTATTGTTTGGGCCCCCTACACCTGCAGGACTCTTGTTCGGTCTGTCATGCTTTCAGTCCAAGAGTCCTGCAGGAACGTAGGAATAAACTTATATTGAGAGGCTTGTTAAAGCCTGAAGGATCCCCGGCTAAGCCTTTGTCGGGGAAATCCTTAAAGCCCGCCAAACCGTCGGCTCCCTGTTCGGAGCCGACGCCGAACGGAGCTTCTACTTCCTTGTCAGTTCCGGCCAGAACCGACACTTTGAGACCTCAGTCGGCCCTGACTTTGCCATCAGAGCCTTCTCTGAACCGGAAGCATTCGAGATCCCCCTCTTTAGAGTCCGTTCACTCAGCTCCTAGGTCCCCATTACTACAATCGGAGCAGAGTCATAGGTCCCATTCCTCTCGGTCCTCCAGGTTATCTGACCATGACTTAGGGTGGTCAGTAGGCTCCTTAAGTCGCAGGCACTGGCCAAAATGTTGACTAGCCCTTCTCAGCAGACTGTGGCTATCCCTGTTTCTTCAACTATTCCTTTTCCGACTCTACTACCGTGTTTGGAGCCGGAGCTTGTTGGGGCTTGAATCGTCAGAACGTCGGAGTCGTTAACCCCACCCTTCGGCTCTGATCTCTTCATTGGTTCCGTCCTTGGAGGGATCCAGGTGCCGAGACTCCCTCGTCAGCTCCGAGGGGGCGAGTGGCATCGAACCCTTGTCAGACCCTGTTTTCCCTCTTGGGGCCTCGGTGCAGGTGAGCTCGGCCCTGACATCGGCCTTGGAGCCGTCCCTCTCGGTGCCGGGAGGGGTTCACATCTTTTCGGAGCAGGGACCCTCTTCTCTGCCTGATAGGGGTGCCTTTGAGGTCATGAGGAGCGTGCTGACTCCTGTGTTGGCTCCGTGATTGACCCCTTCGGCTCCTCCCCCATGGTGCCTGTGTCGGTCTCTGTCCACCCTCTTGACCCCAAGCGTGGAGAACAAGCGCTCCAGGTAGCCCAATTGGGTGCATCTTTCTCTTCCGATGCCTTCCCTGATCATTCAGAGGAGCCCCCTTGGAAGAGAAAATGTAAGAGGAAGCATGTTGACTCCCCCGAGTCAGTCACCTCTGACACCGACTTGGAGGATTCGGAAGGGTCCCCAAGGTCCCCCTCTGAGGATGTCTCCTTTTCAGACCTCCTTGAGATCCTTAAGCAGAGGGGGAACTGGACTGCCCTCAACCCTTCCGAGGACGAGTCGTTGTATCTGGATACATTTGGCTCTCGTCCTTCTACCTCCTGGGTGTCTCCGCCTTTCAACCCACTCATGGAAGTAGTGGCTCGGAAGGCGTGAACGGCCCCTGACACAGTGGAACCAACTCCCCGCAGGTCCACAAAATTCATCACAGCCCGTCTGACAAACAGTTTCTCACAAAGGGTGTCCCTGTTGATGCCATGGTGGTTGCAGCAGCCACTAAGAAGGAGTTGGCTGACCCTTCAGTGCATGTCCATCCACCTAATAAAGAATCTAGGACGATGGATATGTACGGCAAGTGGATGTTCTCTTCAGCAACATTTTCTATGCGGTTACTGAACTATCTGTGCCATTTCACCCGCCTTCAGAGAGATCTCCTTAAGGAGCTGGGTGATACCCTTCAGGATCCATCTGCTGCGGGGTCTCAGGAAAAGATTAACTCCAAGATGGTGACCCTTAATTCTATAGTCAACTCCTCCATGCGGCCCATTTCTTATGCAGCTGATGATGCGAGTAGGGTCGCAGGCACAGGCGTGGCTTTGAGAAGACATGCCTGGATGCGGTTATGCAATTTTGTTGACCCCTTTAAGGCGTCCTTCACCAATACCCCCTTCGATGGTTCGGCTTTGTTCGGACCACAGGTGAAGGATACCCTTACCAGGTGTGTGCAGGAAGACAAGACTCTCTCTGCCGTAGGAGTCTGTTTTTCTACTCCTCCTAGACCATACCCTAAAGGTCAGAAGGGTGGGAAAATGTGGTTTCGCAAACCCCAAGGAGTCGTGCCTGACACACGTGGAGAGTTTCCCTCCAGGGGCAGAGGAGGGAACAACAACAGATGCCGCCCGAGGGGCAGAGGGGGTCCGCAGAATCAGGTTAGCAGGGAAACTTTTTCCGACAAACCCTTTCAGCACCCCTGAGGGGCTGCCCGACTGTCCACTCTCTTAGGCAGTCGGGGGAAGATTGTCACTGTACCTAGAAGCCTGGCGACTCCTCACACAAGACAAATGGGTACAAGCCATCATATCCGAGGGTTACATCCAAACTTGCTCAGAACTAGGTATCTCTATAAACTTCGAAAAGTCTGCATTGTTGCCTTGTCAATCTATAACCTTTATAGGTGCCATATTAAACACAAAAGAACTGTCGGCAAAACTTCCATTAGAAAGAGTATTAGACATTCACTGACATGTTCAAATGTTGCTACAATGCAAGAGAATTCAGGCCAGATTTGTACTGAAAACCTTGGCTCTCATGGCAGCAGCTATCACATTACTTCCCCTGGCTCGTTTTCACATGCGGATTCTTCAGTGGATGCTCTTTACCCAATGGTCCTTTCAACAGCTTCCGATGTCTCACAACATAATAATTACTCAATCATGCAAAGACCACCTTTCTTGGTGGATGGTCTCACCTCAAGTTTTTCAGGGCAAACCGTTTGTACTTCCTCCTCCGGTTGCCACGGTGACAACAGATGCCTCCCTGATCGGGTAGGGGGGGGCATTTTCAGGGCAGGACTGTCCAGGGCACTTGGCAACCCCTAGAGTACACCATCTGCACATAAACGTCTTGGAGATGAGAGCGGTACTCGTTGCAAGCTCTTCAGGACTCTCTGCCTACCGGGACTATTGCAGTTCACACGGACAATATGTCGGTAGTGTGGTACATCAATAAGCAGGGCGGAACCAGGTCCTATCCCTTATGTCGAGAAGCATTCAAGACTTTGGCAGTGGGCGATCTCCTCTCAACAGTTTCTGATAGCAACACACATCCCCGGGAAGTCCAACGTCATAGCGGACAGGCTAAGCAGAGCAATTCTTATGCCTCACGAGTGGTCTCTCAACCAGTTAGTGGTGGACAAAATTTTCCGCAGATGGGGTCAGCCTTGCTGCGACCTTTTTGCAACCCCTCTCAACAGCAAGTGCAATGACTTCTTCACTCTCTTCCCCCTTCCAGGCCATTCCCTCAGAGACGCTGTAGTTCACAATTGGCCCCGAGGTCTGCTCTATGCATTCCCTCCCTTTCCCTTGATTCCAAAATTGATTCAGAAAGCGACCGCTTTGGGATCCAGGATGATCCTCATTGCTCCTTATTGGCCTCGACAAGTTTGGTTCCCATTCCTGATTCATCACTTGCTGGAGCAGCCTTGGAATCTGGACCCAGTGACAGACCTCTTGATCCATCAGTCGGGCGGGCTGCACCAATCCCTTCACTCTCTCAACCTCACAGCTTGGTTGCTCCACTTCCAACCTTAGCCAGGCTTCCATATGTTTCTCAGCCAGTGTGTGAAATCATACTTTCTTTGCACAAACCTTCTACTAGAAAGACTTATGCTAGTAAGTGGAAATGTTTTTTCCTTCTGGACAGTGGCTAGAAAGATTAACCCTTTTACAGCCCCTGTCCATAATATTTTAGATTTTTTGACAGAACTTTTTCGAGCAGGCTCCTCAGCTGCCACCATTAGGGTACAACTGTCTGCTATCGCAAATTTTCACGATAGCCTATCAGAGTCCAGTGTCATGTCTCACAATCTTTGTAAAGCTTTTCTTAAAGGGACTATGTTACTTAGACCCCTGGTTAAAGACCCCCCCCCCCGTGGGATTTGAACTTGATATTAACTTCATTGATTCTCCCTCCTTTTGAACCTGCAGCTTCTTGTTCCTTAAAATTACTCTCCTGGAAGACTCTCTTCTTGGTAGCCATCACCTCGGCCAGAAGAGTATTGGAACTTCAAGCCCTTTGCGTTCGCCCTCCATACGTTATTTTTCACAAAGATAGAGTTTCACTCGGGACTAATCCTTCCTTTTTGCCCAAAATACCCTCTGAGACAAATCTCAATCAGGCCATTGATCTCCCTGTATTTTTTCCTAATTATTCAAACAGAGCTGAACAAACGTTACACTATTTGGATGTTCACAGGCAGCTACGTTTTTATTTGGATGGGACCAAGCAGTCAAGAAAAGCAGATCAACTCTTCCTGTCCTATGCTGAAGGGAAGCAGGGCCTGCCAGTTTCTAAGGTTACCTTGTCTAGGTGGCTGGCCTCTATTATTACCTTGATCTACGAACTGAGACATAAAGAACTTCCTTCAAATCCAAAAGCTCATTCCACCAGGGCATTGGCTACGTCGGTAGCTTTTCAGGCTAGTCTTCCAATGGAATCTATTTGTGCTGCAGCAACATGGGCCACTCCTCATACTTTCATTTCGCATTACAAGTTGGATATGGCCTCCAGGAGTCTGGCTGATTTTGGTTCCACTGTGCTCAAGAGTCTGTTTCGATGAGCCACCCAGGACTAAGGTGCTAGGGACGCTGTCCCATCCAGCAAGAATGAAGGCGAGATAGACAACTTAACATTAAGAAGTTATGTACCTACCATAACTTTCCATGTTAGTTGTCTACATCTCACCTTCTTTCTTGCGTCCCACCCTCCATCCCCCTTGCCTGGTTAGGACCGAGAAGAATCCTTCTTGAGGCCTTCTTCCTACGGTTGACCTTGTTTTTAGGTTACGTCCTTCTCTGTTTGTAGCACTGTAGGTTAACCTTGGTGGGTACTAGTGTGTTTTTTTTTTTTCCTTTAGTGTTAGCTTTTCCAAACGAGATCTGGATATCTGATGCCTATCATTGTGGGATAAGGGGTGGCCTCAAGCCGGTAAATAGCTCTCAAGCTTTAGTATAAGGCCGAGTCAGAGCCGAGGATCGGCTCCGAACCCATCCAGCAAGAAAGAAGGTGAGATGAAGACAACTAACATGGAACGTTATGGTAGGTACATAACTTCTTATTATCGAAAATTTGAATCTTAAAAGGGAAGATTTTGCAGATGTTTGTTCAGATACTATTAGACATATTTAAAGAAAAAATAAGACAGATTCTAATAGTAGTATTAGCTTAAAGAGTATCAATTATATAAGGGTAAATGTACATGTTCTGTTGTATGACACTGCACTAGGATTATAGCTAAAATATAAAACCTAGGATTATAGCAGTAGTACAAGACATAGTATACAAATAGAAATAGAGAGCAGAGTAAGTAAATATGTGTATAGTTATAGAATATAAATAAATCTACAAGGGTGGGTGGTTGGCATAGTGGTTAAGGTGTTCACCTTATAGGCATGAGGTTCATGGTTTGATTCTCACATGGAGTAATTGGCTGGGCTTGGAATGGCCCACATGGAGAGTTAGCCTGGTACTAATTTATGAACTTATAGTCGTATGAACAACTTTACACATAGTAAATAAAATAGAAAAAATATATAATCATCTGACCTATAAATTAATAAATATGAAAATAATAACTGACTTCCTCCCTACATAGCCCAGGGAGATAATGTGAGGTACAGGGAAAGGCAATTATAGAGTTAAGTGTGGCAACTTATAATAAAAGTTCTGAACACCTGTTTAACTTTTCTTATTAATAATAACTCACTGATGGGCTATCATTAAGATGATGCGTACTAAAAATATGAGACATGTTAATATGAACCAGAAGCATGAGCTAAGCTGTTGGTCTACTGGAGAGTTTGAGAGGTAGGTTGTTCGTCTTTCAACAAACTAGGAATACATTATTCCAGAGTAGAATGTTTTAGGGTTATAGTAGTAGATTATTTTTATTTGTTTCAAATGTTTTGTCTATTGCTGAAAATTTCATATTGTTATATATAAAATATATAGTAAGTTTTGTACACTTGTTTTTTTTCTTATATAGGTGTCTGATTTTAAATGTGTATCTATTAATATTAATGGATTGAATAATCCATTAAAGAGGGGAGAGTCTGTTCAAATTCTTGCAGTTACATAAAGCTCAGATAGCATTTCTACAGGAAACACATTTACTTAATAAAGATGTAAAGAAACTTTCATTAAAGAATTATTTGGTTTTAGCAGATTCTAGCCTTCAAAAAGAAGAGGCGCATTCATTTTATTGAACTCATCAGTAATGCCAAAAGTAAAAGATACCTTTGTTGACAAAAATGGTATGTTAAACATTGTTATAATTGAATGGAACAGAATTATATACATTGGTGAACTCTTGTTGGATTCCTGGGGTTGGAGCGAATGATGCAAAAAATTACCTAGACAATGTAGCCTATTATATGAAAAGTGAATTTATAATGGCTGGTGATTTTAACTGTATTTTATCAGACAAAGATTCCATTGCAGATAGAAGGCTGAGAATCTCATCTTCAGCCAAGCACTTAATGAATTTTATAAATCTAATGAATTTAAAGGATATATGTGAGCTGAGGAAAACAGACTCGCTTCAATTTACTCATTATTCACGTAGATATGGAACATAAACGGACATTGATAACATTTTTGTCTCAATCTGTTTTCACATATTAGAGAAATTTCAATAGTTTCATGTCCATTTTCAGACTATAATGCTGTAATCTTTAATATTATTTGAAAAGCTGACAATCTAATACATCACATGAGATTACCAGTGTACATTATTAAAATAAAAGGGTTCAAGGATTGGTATGTAAAGAGATCAGAAACTTCCTAGAAATAAACATGAATGGTGAAGTAATTGACATTGTCCTGTAGGATTCACTAAAGGCTTGCTTAAATGGAAGAGTTACAAGGTGGTATATTAATAGGACAAAGAAGTGAATGTACTACAGGCCAAAATAGACACAAAGTTAAATTTAAAAACAAATGGCGTTATCAGTCAGTCTAAACTTAACTTGAATACAAAATATGTCAAAATTCTAAATCATAAAGTTTCAATAAACCTGGAAAAACTTAAACTTCAGGCATATTCAGTAAACCCTTTAAGCTTGCATAAACTTGCTCTTACATCAAGGAAAGTGAATAACCTAAGTCATATCAAAGAAAATTTAATGTATATAAATAAAAGAAAGTAGAACAGATATTAAAGGTATTCTTGAGGGCTTTAAAATATTTTATGAAAATATAAGTAATCCAAATAACCTAGATAATATTATTGAAAACTAAAACTTTTTTAAGGGAAAATGTAAACAATAAATGAATGAACAAAAAAAATTGACAGACCATTCACTTTAACAAAAATAAAAGATCAAATAAAAAAGTAAAAAAAAAAAAAAGGCACCTGGCTTAGAAGATCTTATACCACAACTATATAAAATACTTCCGGATGATGCAGTTAAAATTTTAGATAAGGACTATAGCGAAATGGCAACAACTGCTGAAGTCCCCCCATCATAGAAGTATTCCCTTATATCACCTATTTTAAAGCATGATAAGGATCCTACAAAGTGTTCATCATACAGGCCCATTTCACTTTTAAATGTGTACTATAAGATGTTCATATCTATTTTAGCTAACAGAATTGATCTACTTATACCTAAACTAATCAACAGTGATCAAACTGGGTTTATTTTAAATAGACAAGTACAGGATAATGCAATAAAAATATGTACGTTGATAGACTATGCAAATAAAAATAAAAAATAACTTTCTATCATTTGTCATGATTTAGATGAGGCTTTTGACTTTCTTTATTGGTTGTACTTGTTTAAAACACTTAGTGTATAATTTCTCACCTGAGCTAATTGCATTAATTTCTGAGTTATACAATAACGCTTGTGCTTATGTTAAACTAGGTTATGTTCTTTCTGATTCCTTTAAATAACAAAAAGGCACCAAACAAGGCTGTCTATCACCTTTACTTTTTGCATTAGTTATAGAACACTTTGCACATAGTATTAGATCCAATAAGAAAATTAATGGTATCAAAATAAAAGATTTTGAACTAAAGATTCGACTGTTTTCTGATGATATTTTATTAACAACAGGAAATATAGAAAATTCATTAGAACATATAATTAGCTCTATGAGTCTGAAGTAACCTCAAACTTAAAATGTATTCATAATAAAACAAGTGTATTATTATACAAAAATTAAAAATGCATACAAAAATATTTTAACTTCAATTGAAATAGCAATCACACATGGAATGCTCCAAGAACAGCTCCAAACTACCCCTCCACAAATTTTCTAATCCCAACTGTGCCCATCAGATCCAAACTTCCCAGGAGTAGCCACGTAAGAATTGACAGTCCTGTCAACTAAGAATGTGTTCTTTACTCTTTTGACTTCCCTTACCTTTGGCTTGGGAAGAGTTGTGGTGCTGAAGCATCAGTGTTAGGGTTTGAAGCATTGAGTCAGTACCAAAACTCTCAAAGCAGTCTCTCACAAACTTGCTTAGTGCCTGTGCACTAGATAGCTTGGCTCCAATATTGACTTCAGATCCAGGGTGAGTCAGCTCGTGAAGGATATTAAGTTCATCTTGTCATGATGGGGCAGGAGTCTTTTTCAGCTTGATCTCTGCCTCCGCATTTTAAGGCTTTCTAAAGTTTTCTTGCTAGGCTAAGAGAAGAGGTGCTTTCCCTACTCTTGGCTCCATCCCACCTTTTGGATATTGCATCTGACTCCATACTTCCTCATCAACAGAAAGAGTCCATCTTCCTGTAGTCTGGGGGCTGCTCACCACGCGAGTACCCCATCTAATTCCAACCCACCTCTGGGAGCCCCACTCAAGGCAGGGTCCTAGGAAACAGATATGTGAGATCAGATATTTAGATTCCTCTCTGGAATATTCCACTGAAGACCTAGACTCTAATTACGGTGATGGGCCACCAAACTCCCCACTGGAGAATGTCAGCTTTGGTGACTTTTTGAAATTGATGAAGCAACGAGGGGGTTGGACTACTGGTATCCCCTCCTGTGAAGAGTCTATGTTCCTTGAGGCTTTTGGAGCTGGCTTTTCTACCTTCTGGGTGATACCACCTGCTGATATACTACTCATAGACCTGGTAGCTCAGTGGGCTTGGAAGTATCCTGACATGGTGGATGGAACCAATCCCTAAAAAGCTAGACAAAATTTTAGTTGCACCTAAAGATAAAGCACACTGGAGCAAGGGTCCCACTTGGGAGGGAGAATTTTTGGCATTCTAAAAATTCATAAAAATACGAATAATCCACCTTTTATGCCAGTTGTGGCAGCTGCTAAATGTAAAACAGAATGTTTGTCAATTTATTTGGACAAAATGTAAATCCTGTTGTACACGAGACAAAATGTTATTTTAAGGATCAATTTTTTGGGGATTTACTTAATAAATACACCTTTTTGGTACTGAAAGTTTTACATTTCCATGATGTAGCTTCTTTATGCACTTGTATTGTACAAGAGAATGGTATAGAATTTGAGGGACCATATTTAGGTAAATTTACCAAAATCAGAAATAGCTGTTAATATTATCTGTCAGTTACTGAAATTAGTTTTATCCAAAATTTGTATTCGTATCAAGATACTGTATACCATCAAATCAAAGGCTTGGCCATGTGTAAGTGTGGTCCCCAGCCTATGATAATTTACTCAAAAGTTGGTGGGAGGATGAGTATTTACTTCCAATGGAATTATACAGAAAATACATTGATGATCTGTTTTTAATCTGGAATGGTTTAGAGACTGATTTAACCAAATTTCATTTCATTGCTATGTTAAATAGTTCTACTTCTTTTTTATTATTTTCCTTGGTTGAGAAAGGTGATGGTTTAGATCTTCATATCACTATGAATCATGAGGCAAATTGTTTTCATAGTAGTATTTATAGAAAGAAAACTTTTGTCAACAATTCTTTGCAATTTAAGAGTTTACACCCTAACTTAATGAAGTGGAATATTATTAGAGGTCAGTTTATCAGACTTAGAATTAATACTAATTCAGTCTTTTAGAAGAAGTTAATTTTTTGAAGTCACTGTTTTAAGGGAGAACCTATCATGCTGATAAAATTGACAAAACGATAAGTGAGGTTTATTATGTCAACTGGTTTCACATTAAAGTCAGTTGATTCTAGTAAAAGTTTTATCAAAGCTTTTCCTATCTTTAAGTGTTAATGCCGATGGTATTAGAAGCATCATTTCTGGCAACTGGAACATTTCAAGGAACTAGGATTTGATTAAAGCAGTAAGCGAAGTTCTTCGGTTTGTGTTTAAAAGACATTTGACTTCCATTTAGATCTTTCAAAGCATTTTTATGTTGGAACTGGACTATTTGGTACATGTTTGTGTAAGGACTGCAAATTATATAGACAATTCAATAATGTACATTGTGTGACCTTCAGAGATGGAGGTCAGTAAATATTTAACAGTTGTATATTTAATTGCAAATCAACACAAGTTGTTTATTTGGTAACCTGTTGTTTTTGCAAGACTGTCTGTGGGTAAAACCACTACAGTGCTCTCTCAAAGGGTAAACAAGCACAGATTAGTTATATTGAGGTGTGATGGTATCACTGCTTTAGCCAAGTATAAAATGTCATGTAAGAATTTCAAAATGTTTGTATTTTTTGTGTTACAACAAATAACTATTGATTTTAATATGGGAGATTTAAACAGCATTTTAGAAGTGCACAAGGTTAAATGGCAACTTCGTTTGACAGCTGAAAAATTTCTTGGTTTGAATGAATCAGGTAACATCAGATGTTAAGTTGTCTATCTCGCCTTCATTCTTGCTTGATGGGTTCGTAGCCGATCCTCAGCTCTGACTCAGCAATCTACTAAAGCTCGAGAGCTATTTACTGGCTCGAGGCCCTCCCTCCCTATATCCCATAATGCTAGGTGTCAGATCTCGTTTGCCGCTTCAGCTACGAGGTTGCAATTTACTTGGCTCCAGGTCGTATTAATCTTTTTTCATATATTTAAAGTTAACTTTAGTTTTTAGATCTTCAGGATGCATACTACCATATAAAAATGAACAGGCGCTCCAGAAGGTTTCTCTGCTTCCGGCTGAGAGCCAGTCACTATCAATTCAGGGCCCTGCCCTTTGGTCTCACCACAGCCCCCAGGGTGTTCACCAAATGCATGGCAGTAGTTACGGCTCACCTTAGACGGCGAGGATTCCAGGTGTTTCCATATCTCAACGACTGGCTCCTCACTGCTCCCACCAGGCGTCAACTAATGCGAGCCAGGGATTATACCATCCAAACTTGCACCAAGCTAGGTATATCAATAAATTTTGAAAAGTCTGCATTGTCGCCTTCTCAGTCTATTATCTTTATAGGCACAATCTTAAATTTAAAAGATCTGTCTGCAAGGCTTCCTCTCGACAGAGTTTCAGAAATCCGGCGACATGTGCAAGTCATACTACAGTGCAACAGGATTCAGGCCAGAGTTCTACTAAAGACCTTGGGCCTCATGGCAGCAGCAATCATACTAGTTCCCCTGGCTCGCTTTTACATGCGGCTTCTTCAGTGGATGCTTTTTACTCAATGGTCCTTTCAACAGCTTCCAATGTCTCACAAGATAATAATCACTCAATCATGCAAAGACCACGTAGCTTGGTGGATGGGCTCCCCTCTGATACTCCAGGGCAGACCGTGTGTTCTTCCTCCTCCTGTTGCCACAGTGACCACGGATGCCTCCCTGATCGGGGGGGGGGCATTTTCAGGGCAGGACTGTCCTAGGCACCTGGCAACCTCTAGAGTACCATCTGCACATAAATGTCTTGGAGATGAGAGCAGTGCTTTTGGCATTGCAAGCTCTTCAGGACTCTCTACCCACTGGGACTATTGCAATTCAGACAGACAATATGTCTGTAGTGTGGTACATCAACAAGCAGGGCGGAACCAAGTCCTATCCCTTATGTCGAGAAGCACTCAGACTCTGGCAGTGGGTGATCTCCTCTCAACGGTTTCTGATAGCAACGCACATCCCTGGGAGGTCCAACGTCATAGCGGACAGGCTAAGCAGAGCTATTCTCATGCCTCACGAGTGGTCTCTCAATCAATCAGCGGACAAAATCTTCCACAGATGGGGTCAACCTCGCTGCGACCTTTTTGCAACCCCTCTCAACAGCAAGTGCGATGACTTCTTCACTCTCTTCCCCCTTCCCGGCCACTCCCCCAGAGATGCTCTAGTTCACGATTGGCCCCGGGGTCTTCTGTATGCATTTCCACCTTTACCCCTAATTCCCAAGCTAATTCAGAAGGCAACCGCTTTGGGATCCAGGATGATCCTCATTGCCCCTTACTGGCCTTGACAGATTTGGTTCCCCTTCCTGCATCACCACCTGCTGGAGCAGCTGTGGAATCTAGACCCAGTGCCAGACCTCTTGGTCCATCAGTCGGGCGGGCTGCACCCGTCCCTTCAGTCTCTCAACCTTACATCTTGGTTGCTCCACTTCCAACTTTAGCCAGGCTTCCACTAATTTCTCAGCCGGTGCATGAAATCATCCTTTCTTCTCACAAATCTGCCACCAGGAAGACTTATGCTAGTAAGTGGAAACGTTTCTCCTTCTGGGCAGAGGCTAGGAATATTGACCCTTTTACAGCCCCTGTCCATCATGTTTTAGATTTTTTAGCAGAGCTCTTTCAAGCTGGTTTCTCCTCAGCCACCATTATGGTCCAGTTAGCTGCTATTGCAAATTTCCATGCTAGCCTGTCAAAAACCAGCATCATGTCCCACAAACTTTGCAAGTCCTTTCTTAAAGGAACTTTGTTACTTAGGCCCCCAGTCAGAGATCCCCCCCCTCCGTGGGACTTAAACTTGATATTGGCTTCCTTGATTCTCCTCCCCCCCCCCCTTTGAACCAGCAGCTTCCTGTTCCTTAAAATTGCTCTCCTGGAAGACTCTCTTTTTGGTAGCCATCACATCAGCTAGGAGAGTTTCGGAACTTCAAGCCCTCTGTATTCGTCCTCCTTATCTTGTGTTTCATAAGGACAGAGTTTCACTTAGGCCTAATCCTTCGTTTTTACCCAAGATACCCTCTGAAACAAATCTGAATCAGTCTGTTGATCTGCCCGTATTTGTTTCCTAACTATTCGAACAAAGCTGAACAAAATTTGCACCGCTTGGATGTTCACAGGCAGTTATGTTTCTACTTGGACAGGACCAAGCAAATAAGAAAATCAGACCAACTTTTCCTATCCTATGCTGAGGGCAAACAAGGACGGCCAGTTTCCAAAGTAACCTTATCCAGGTGGTTGTCCTCTATTATTACCTTGATTTATCAACTCAGACATAAACAACTCCCTGCTAAACCTAAAGGTCATTCCACCAGAGCATTGGCTACATCGGCAGCCTTTCAAGCAAGACTACCAATGGAATCTATTTGTGCCACAGCCACTTGGGCCACTCCTCATACATTCATTTCGCATTATAAGTTGGATGTTGCCTCTAGAAATAGAGCTGAGTTTGGTTCCACTGTGCTCAAGAGTCTGTTCCGATGAGTCACTCAGGACGAAGGTGCTAGGGACGCTGTCCCATCCAGCAAGAATGAAGGCGAGATAGACAACTTAACATTAAGAAGTTATGTACCTACCATAACGTTCCATGTTAGTTGTCTTCTTCTCGCCTTCTTTCTTGTGTCCCACCCTCCATCCCCCTAGCCTGGACAGACTGAGAAGAGTCCCCTTTTGGGGCCTTCTTCCGCTGGACAACTCTGATGTACATTGGATCCTCCTCTGTCTTTGTACTATAGTTTTTCCTGGTGGTTGGACAGGTGTCCTTGAATCTTTCCTTAGTGTTAGCTCTGCCAAACGAGATCTGGGGATCTGAGGCCTAACATTGTGGGATATAGGGAGGGCCTCGAGCCAGTAAATAGCTCTCGAGCTTTAGTAGATTGCCGAGTCGGAGCCGATGATCGGCTCCGAACCCATCCAGCAAGAAAGAAGGTGAGAAGACAACTAACATGGAACGTTATGGTAGGTACATAACTTCTTAATATGTTTTAAAGGCAAGAAATATGCATTTTGCTTGTTAATATTCAGTTTTTTGCAATGTTTTTGAATTATATATATAATTTTTGTCTTGTCTTTTTAAGTTTTATGTAATTTCATGAAAGTCAGCTGGTTAGTGTTATACAATAAACTAAAGAGTTGTATACGGCTGTGTTATGGTGCTGATCGTTTCTGATTAAGTTCTGTTTAGTAATAAATGAACAAAAGCACTAAATTTATCTGACTAGTCTGCTGATCTTCCTTTAAAAGGTGTTTCTTTTTGTATATACACCTTCTTCAAGCTTTACAGGTAGATTTCCATTCCAGAAGTAGTTCAGATTTTGCTTTTGCAGTTCAGTAGGGCCTGCTGCAGCCTTCCAGCCAGATCCAAAATTCTTATTGTGAAAGCTTTTCAGCAGAGATTAAGATGAACATAGTACAGATGTGTGATGATACTCACCATGTCCGTAAATATTTCAGTAGGTTTATTGCTGCAGTAAGAGGTGCTACCCTCCTCTTTTTGTTTTTTTTTTTACTTGCTCTGTCTGGCTTCACTGAAATACTTTGGGAGATGTTTATCCTTTCTGGAAATGTTAAGTATTGGGTATGAGATTTGCATATTTATCTGTGGCAAAGGATAAGGGGTAGGAAATAGCCGCAGAAGCTATTCAGTTAAGCACCAATCCTTTCCTTTGTTGCACAGATGGAAATTTAGTTAGCTAGTAGTCCTCCTTCCCTCTAAGGTGCATATTGGAGGGTTGCAGCAGCATTTTGTCTGACAGTTCCAAAAGGAACACAGTGGTTCAGATTGTGCTCTCATTTACCGTGCAGCTGTCAACACCTTTGCTGAAGAGTTATGGATGAATCCAGAAATAAGTGACAGTTTCTAAATATTGTTATAATTCACTTAAAATTAATTTGCTGAACAATAAGATGTATGATGCACTAATATCTGGCATGACTGATTGACTGCAATCTTCAGTAATTTACCAGAAAAGCAAATATTTTATAAAGGGCAGGGTAAAGTTAGTGGCTATTAAGAACTATTCTTTGCAGATAATCTTCCTTCCACAGACCACAGCATAAGAGGTAAATCTGGCACCTTTCCGGGGACAACAGACACTGTACATGCCTGTTTAGTAGCCTGGTGTCTACCTGCAGTTTATTCGATTCATACAATGAATGCAGTGCTGCAGTTATACTGTTTTGATCATATTTAATTATGGGGAGTACCCTCACAGAACCATACTTTTTACTTTTTGAACAGTTGATTATAATAAAAGTAACAAAGCTAATTACATGTTGAAGCTTGCCTCGACCTGTTTTAGTTATTCATCTAAGATGGCATATATAAAATGGGATTATTTGTTAGTTTTAGGACTGTTTCCTCACATTTGGTAGGGTACATATCTTAGTGAATATGTCTGATCATCAGACAAATGAATATATGTTTTATTTGCATTTTATTTGTATAGTGCTTAGGATTAGTAGTGATTCAAGTGAAAAGTGTGAAGTTAACAAAAATTAAATTCTGTTTTGCTTTAGTATTATGCAGGTGCTTGGAGCTTTTCCACCCCCTAGTGGTCCTGCTTCAACATGTAGTCTGCTTAATGAGGAGACTCTAATCAAGTATTCACACCTAACCACTACCAGTTGGAGTAACTTCCGCTACTTTGTCCTTGACAACAGCGTCATCATTGCTATACTGGAACAGCCACTGGGAAACGAACAGAGTGAGTGTTTACAGAGTTACTTAAATAGTAGCCTTACTGCTAACAAGTCTAAGCACAGCAGAATGATGAACAATAGCTGATGTAATCCTGATTTAAGATGTATGCATTCTGTCATTAACAGGTACTTCAGAAGAAGGTGCTTGGTCTGTTTATATTTTATTGATTTGAAGTGTCATTAAAACTGCATCATATGACCTGATTTTTTTTAAGAATTTATTTTCAGCCTTAAAAGTTCTGCTGGACAGCATCATTTTCTAGTCTTTGTTTAGTCTTGAATATTTTTTTAGATATGTAAGGTCCGAATGGGGAGATGATAATGGGTCCAAAAGGAGAGATGATAAATCAGCAAGCAAAGGAGAGTGTTATTGCTGAAACTGAATTCATCCTAAAGTCTTGGTGAGTACCTTCACGAGGTGGACCCTGTTTTTCACAAAGTCTCACCAAGACAAAACTGGTATATAGACTGTATTTTATGTAGCATTTATGATGGACAGAAGTAGGTCAAAAATTAAAAAAAGCTGAGTGCAGAAAACCCAGGATAAAATGGTGCCCAATCATGGTAGGCGCACTGGTGCCTGGACTGGAAAAAATGACAGCATAGAATCCTCAAAATATGGAAACATTCGTACAATGGGGCTAGGCCAGGCCCAGGTGGAGGATGCCCTCCCTGTTGTAGAAGGAAGTAGGAGTCCACAAAAATCATAAAAATTGATAGGTCAAAGAATAGCCATAAAGATGATAGAGTGGACTATTGAGGATAAGAAAGAAATTTATTGTTACTATTATGCAAAAAGCCCAGAATTTCCAGACAAAAGATATACAAAAAGATTAAGAGAGGAATTACAGGAAAGAAAAATACTTCCACAAGAAAAACTGTTAGAAGCTTCAAGTAAAGATTTGTGTTCATTAATACAGCAGATTTGTGAAAAGCATTATATAGACAAAGAAACTTTGATCTGTTTGGAAAAAGAAGCATCTGAGGAAGTGTGAAAATATAAACAACAAAACAGAAATTTTTGAAAAGTATAAAAAAGAAATATGGTCATGAGAAAGAAAGAGAGATTTGATATGGTACAATATTTATGAAAAATTGAAAGCCAAGTTAATCAGTACAAAATAGGCAGCCCCAAAGATATTCGAAGAGAAATACAGGCAAAAAGGCATCCAGATATGGAAAATTTCACAATAAAAAATATCACAAAGAGGGATGTAGAAAAGAAGATTAGTAAAGTAGAAATGAAAAAAAATAGAAGTTGAAGTTATGGAATGCCTGCAAAGTGAAGGATTTGGTGTAGAAGGTCTAACACAGGTTACATCACAGTGTGATGGAACAAATCCCCAAAGTAAGCAGAAACAGAGAAGATTAAGAGACATTTGAAGAGGAAATATGGACATGGGAAATAGAGATTTAATATGGTGTAATAGCCATGCAAAGGAGAAAGCAAAACTAATCAATACAAAAAGAGCAGCATGAAAGATATTTGAAGAGAAGTACAGGCAAAAGAGTCCAGACATGGAAAACTTTACAGTGCAAAAAATAAGAAAACGGAAGAAAGGTAGAAAAGAATATTAGCAATGGAGAAGGTAAAGAAATAGAAACTGAGGTTATGGAGTACTTGCAAAGTGAAGGATTCAGTGTAGAAAATCTAACTCAGAAAACACCACAGTAGGGTAGAGCAGTAGACATCCAAATTAAGGGGAAACCAGTGGAACGAGAAGCAACAGGTCAGATGCCATATGAAGATATTTTAGAACCTTTCACAGGAAGCCAGTATAAACGTTCACTTGAAGCTGGACAGCAAGGGAAGGAACAGGCAACTGTGGCAACTCTGATGCAGTCAATGTTGAGGAGAGACTGGTAGTGAGTTGTCATATGAGAGAGCAATGGATGACACAAGATGAAATGGAAGAGAATGTGCCACAGGAAGATGCTGTAGAACTTTCTGTAGAATGCCCACAGGAAATGGAAAACAAAAAATGTACCCTCAGTTTAGAAGTAAATGAGCCAAGTTGCAATCAAGTTGCTTGATTTAATAGAGATAGATATAAATACTAAGATCAATGAAAGAAATAGACTGCAGAAGGTCAATAAAACTCAAAAAGTCAGAAGTTTGATAAAATAAATGAAGACAATGATTAGGAATGTCCATAGAGATCCATGCGATATAACAGAAGTAAACAGGATATATTACTATGCAGCTAAATTAATAACCGATAAAATTCTACCACAAGAACACAGGTTAGTAAGGGAAAGGAAGGGGAGAAATTGAATACCATCATGAAATTATCGAATAGAGAAAACTATAAAGCAATTAAGACAAGAAGTGTCACTGTTAGAAGAGTATAGAAGTGAGAACAGATCAACAGAAACAATCAGAAAGATAGACATGATAAAAGCAATGCGCAGTATTATAACGGATCAGGATCTATCATGCACTATTGCAAGTAATAAATTGAAAATATCAGCACAGGCAGAAAAACTTAGAAAATTCACACAAATGTAAAGGAAAAGTACAAACTAACTTGAGTGAACCTGCAAGCTACCCTACAAATTATAGACCAATAACTTGCCTTCCAACAACGTATAAACTATACACTGGAGTTACACTGGAATTGATGCTGACAGAGTTTGTAGTTATTTAGAAGAAAACTCAATTATGCTAATAGAACAAAAGGGCAATAAAAGAAAGTCACATGGTACAAATGATCATTCGTTGTTAAATTCAGTCATATTGGAGAACTGTAAAAAGGGGAAGACCCTAAGTATGGCATGGATTGACTAAAAAAAAAAGTATTTGACAGTATCCCGTATAGAAAACTCTTTGAAGAACCTCTTGTTGATCAGGAATCGAATGCAGGAATAATTAAGGAGAGGTGAATTCAAGCCAAAAGAGGAAAGGTTAATATTGGTGGCCCAAGATAGTTGGCTTTGTACACATTGGTTTGCAAAGTCCATTGAACATGGAGAAACAGACATGTAGGTTTTGTAAAACAGAATTGTAAACAGTCGCACACCTTGTTGCTGGCTGTGATATACTAATGACAGAAGGACTGTATACTGAAAGGCATAATAATGTGGCAAGACTGTTGCGCTGGGGATTGTACAAACATTAATATATTGAATTAGAAGAAAAACATTGGCAATATGAGCCACAAAGCCTCATAAAAAATTATGTTTACATCACATGGGATCACCAGTTACCAACAGTTCAGAAGACAGATGTGAAAAAAACAGATATAGTGGTTCATGAAAAGAAGACAAAAGCAGCATTGATCATTGAAATCATTACACCCAGTGATTACATTGTCTTGCAATTAGAAAAGTCGCAAAGTCATAAAATACCAGGATTTGCAGGCAGAAACAAGACCAATGTGGAAGAAAGATGCCCATACGGTTCCGATAGTAGTAGGAGAAACGGGTCTTATAAAAAGAATACACAATCATATTTAGATATGTTACCAATAGACAACTCCATACGAATTGCAGGAGTCATTACTGGACACATTGCAGGTGCTGCAAAGAGCACTTCTAGCTGACATCAAAGATTGAAACAGCAGTACTAATTTATGAATTTTTAACATATTTTTACTTAGGAATAGGGTCCATTCCCATCATGGTATTAGAAACCCAAAAGATTTGGAGAAATTAAAAAAAAAAAAAAAAAAAACACAAAAGCTTTGTGGTCAAATGCTGTGGTAATGGAATTGGCATTCCATTTGGGGGCATGGTAGTAAAAGGGGATTATAACTGTATGCTCAAATTCTTTTTCAGTTTGGCATTTTACAGTATAGCTCGTTACTCTATTCTCCTGCTTATCATGGCAAGTACTTTAACAACTTAGTAGTTTTTTTTCTGTATTTTATTAATTTGTTAAGCGGGCACAAGAATCTCTCTTCAAGGACAACTTTGACAGTACTGTCTAGTTAAATGCTTTCCAAGGGTCACACATAAGGCAAGTGGAGGGGGAGGAATCGGCACCTTATTAAAATCTTAATCCTGAATGAAAATTTTGCATATTTTGTTTTTTACCACATTTTCTTACTTTGGAAACCACTGCAAGTCACACCAGCTGGGTTAAACAATGAATTAAAATGAATAATGTGTTCTTTCTGAAATCCATAAACGCATTTCAGAATTGTATTTGGTACCTTTCTTTCAGTTATGCCTTGTATTCAGTACCTGAACCCTAGTCACTGGAGTGTTGTAGTACTAATGGAGTGTTTGATTCTGGAATGGCTATAGTGGACCATTTTTCTTAATGGGTATGTTGAAGCACGGATTCCTTCTCCCCCCCCCTGTGGTCCCCATTTGCTGAGATATCCCATGAACTTCATGTCAGTATTATCAGCATTCTGAGATTCATGTCTATTTTGCATTCTGCCTTTGGTTCAGAGGCATGGTGTCTGTCTTCACTACTGTTGACCTGAAATCTGTTTGAAGTTCGAGTGAGAGAAGAGAGAATGGGAGAGGAGGAGAATAAGTGCCCAATGGTCTGCTTGCTTTTCTTAGGGAGGTCACACTTTTGTAGTGACTTGGGGTCAGCTGTTAAGGTGCTTGCTTTCAGAGCATATGCTTGGAAGGCTCTTAGTGTAGCATGTGAAGGAACTCCCATGCCTGCATTACCCTTGACTTCACTGCATGCTACACTCATTGTCTTTTGAAAAAAAAAATAGTTTTGGTAAAGAAAAAAATTAGTAGAAGAGCTGATCTACTCAGGATGACTGCCCATCACCACTCTACTATCATCCCCACCAGCACTGGTTACATCCAGCCAGAATAAGGAATAAACAGGTATAGTGAACAAGACTGGCTAAATGGTCAAGTGGGAGGACTCATAAAGAATATAAAAATACTCTGTTTTAAAATTGAATAGCAGTTATTTGATATATTTAAAAGGCACAGAATGGCTAACTTAACAGGTCTCAATGAAAATGCTGAGTAGGCACCCCTTTTCTCAGTGAAATTAAAAGATTCCATTTGTTAGCTAGCACTTAATGTCTGAGTATTTCTGTCTTTTTGCTGAGGGATATTTTCTTTCTATTCCTGTTTATCATTTATATTTCGGGATAGCTCATTACTGACTTTTTCTCCCCTCACTTTTTATTCTATATTTAGCTATGCTTGTATTTCCTAGGAGAGTGCTGTAGGAGATGTACAAAATTCCCAGCAATCCCTTGCAAATAGGTGCAACTGAGTGGACTGCGGTATTGCTCCTCCAGCTTTTGCCAACACCTGAACAGCTGCATGGAAAAGTCATTTCCCATCCACCCTAAATGTATTGTAAATTCCGAAATAAAGATCTCCAGTTTAACTCCCATATAAATAAGTTGTGTAGCAAAAGAAAGGAAGTGACAAAAATTGCAAGAAATTCCTATCCCCTACCTCAAGACCACTTGTACATTCAAGCAAGGAACTTTAGAGTACTGTTAAAAATGTAAAGCGGAATACAAATGTGAAGTTGCCATAAGTACCAAAGGAAACTACAGATCTTTTTCCAGCTATGTTAGAAGATTGAGAAATAATGTCCAACGCTACACTGAGCTTATGCATTATATCGCACATTCTGATCCCAAGGATCTATTCGATTTACTACCAGACACATTTGTTTACCCTGAAATCACCTTTGAAACAAGTCTTAAAATCCTTGTGAAAGACCAAAAATAATACTTTTATGGGACTAGACAACATACCAAGATGGTACTCGTCAGTACCAATTATGCACTATCTGAGCCTGTGCTTAAAACTGCTCATCTTCAGCTGTCTACAGGGTTTGTGCCTGATGACTGGACAACAGTCACTGTGACTCCCCTACACAAGGATGTCCCCTCAACATACCCAGGTAATTGTAAGCCATTCAGCCTCACCAGCCATATATGAAAAACCTTGGAACGTGTCATAGCAGAACTTATATATGCATACCTAGACAACTTAACTGAATGAGACCTGACTCTGTTTTGGTTTTGTGAATGACAGCTCCTGCTTTCCTAAACTTAGTAAGCTTTTTTGAAAAAGTTACAGAGGCTGTGGACAATGGTCAGTCTGTGAACACTGTTTATCTTGACCTAGCCAAGGATTTTGATACTATTCCCCATTCTGGATTTATTGAAAAATTCTATAAACTTAATGTATGCCGCTATGTTGTCTACTGGATTGAAAATTGGCTACCCAACACATCCCATGTTATAAAAGTTGCTGGGACACTCACGGAATGTAAAATTGTGATGAGTGAGGTGTCACAGTAATCCATGCTGGGCCCTTTTTGTTAGGCATTTGTTTTACAGACATGCCATTTCCCAGAAGTGTGGTTGACCCAGTTTGCTGATGACTGCATGTTTGTTGCTGTTATCCACTCATCCACTGATACTAAACAGCTCCAGCAAGGGTTGGAGCATGCACATACCTGTTGAACTGAAGATAAATGCAAATAACTGCAGTAGAGTTTGGCAAAAAAGCTGCTTCCACCTCTTATATTATAAAAGGTACTCCTCTTCAGACAGAGATGGTCATAAGAGATCTGGGTACTTATGTAGACAATTCTTTCTTTATTTGGTTATCATGTTTCCACCATAATCAAAAAGTCCTATCTGACCCAGTTAATTACCAAAGGAATATCTTCAAGAACCAAAGAAGTCATCCTAGCACTGTAAAAGTCAGACCCATCATCGAATACAGTGCCCTCTTTGATATGTACATATCCAAGCATATTGCTCAACTGGAAAGGTCTCTAAGATTTTTAACCAAGAAAATTGAAGTTCTAAAATCCTTCAGTTATCCCAAAAGATTAGCATGACTCTCCGTACACTGTCCCTAGCCTGCCGGTTGCTCCAAAGTAACCTGTGTCTGGCTTTTATAGCTACGAAAGACCCAGTCCAAATCTTATCCAATTTCTTCACAAAACCAGTGCCTCTACAAACACCTGCACTAGGGACCTAGATGTGCACTAAAATATTCACTGGATTGGATAAGTTCCTAACATACTGCTTTCCCAGGCTATGGAATAAGTTGCCACAGCAGGTCAAACAAAGTACTCCTTAGGCTATCTTTAAGACCTGTCTTGATGCATGGATGGGTAGACAGTCACATATGCGCACACATTTACACAAGAGTTGTCATGTAAGGCCATGCTCACTTAGGGTAGTAAGCAGTACTAGGTACATGACAAGGATGACTAGAACATTTAAGTCTGTATACTTAAAAGTGTATATGGTTAGCCATCTCATGGTTCTCATGATTGCTTGCATAGTATTATTCCTGTGTCTGTACCAAATTTGTTTTAGACTTTAGATGCCCATTTTATGTTTGAACAGCTTGAGTCTGTGGGGAATGCCGAAATTACTTCATGTCTCCCCTAGACTGCCTTGTATATAATAATATTTTAGAATATAGTGAAAAGATGCTACCTTTTTCTTAAAATACATGTACTGTGGGTTTTGTTTCTGTTTTTATCATTGCTATCTATAATTTATTAGTTACTTATTTACATTTGTTAATTGGGAAAGTCCAGCCAGGAAGTCCTTTTTCCAGTGGAGTCCCAAGGGAAAAAATCTTCAACTCAGAAAAGTGCATGGCAATATAGATAGTATATAATACTGGAACTCAGTATTCACTGCACTTAAAGCTCATCACAAACACAGTAATTTATAGTTACATTATAGAATACCTAAGGGAAGCAAAAACTAATCTATACTGTAAATGGAGTCTACACAAGATATTATGTAAAAACACAGAAGAAACATGATTTACTTCGCACAAAAAATGTGAGTTTCAGTACAGCTTCCCTCAATACAGTTGGACATTTGTGACATTTGTGTTCATTTTTGTGAGTTCAGCAGTATTTATCTTGCCACTATGGCACAGGGGACTTATTCCCAGGCCACCAGGGTTCAACTAGCAGCCCCTGCACTGGAGAAGCCAGACAGCAAGGGGGAAGCAGTAAAAGTCTAGCCCGCTCACATCTCCTAGTAAGACAGGAGTTGTGCATACTGTAGTGCACACTGGGATGCTCACTGCTCATCCCTCAAGGGGTGGAACATGGATACCTGGAGGGAATGTTCCTTGAGTAAGTGGGGGACTTCCTCTGATGCCATCCCATTAAATGCCCTTCCCCTGTGCTCGCTGGAAGCATCCGATAGGAATGAGGAAACTAAAGAAGACAATTTCAAACCACCTGTAATGGCTGTCTGAATGATGGTCTCTCCTGGCAAACGCTCACCATGGTGATGGAGAAAGAATAAGCTCATTGGTCATAGAGGATAGCTGATGATAGAAGTGAGTCCAAAAAAGAAAAAAAGTTCAGCAGTGTTTATGCTCAACTCACTAATTGAGCTGCTAGTAAGCATTGAAAGACACTGGAAAAACAGAAGACTTACTATGGTTTGTAGCAAGTTGGTTATCCAGAGCAGGGAAACCAGGTAGGAGCTGTGCATTCTATGTATTCTTTTTTTTTTGGGGGGGGGGTATATGTCCTTCTATTCCAATGTTGCAGTATTATCCATCTGGGTTTACCCTTTTCCTTTTGTGTACGTCCGGCCAGTATTTCAAAGTTTTTCAATCCCTCAGGATGCATCGGGCGTCTGACTTGGCTGTAGGAATATAGGCCATAAAAGTGACGTGTGCACACAACATCCCTCAGAACTTTTCAGCCACCAGTCATATGCCAGGTGTTCCTGCTACTCGCTGATGTCGGATTAGAAATAAATAAGTACCCCGTTGGGGAACCTTTCAGTCCTTCAATTTTTTACGTATAGTTTGCTCATGTCATCCGGAAGGGGCAAGTGTAAGTGTGGCCGGCAGATTCCCCACAAAGACACCCAGGATCAGTGCATTTTTTGTTTGGATAAAGAACACGACCACGAGAACTGCCCTATTTGTCTGACATTCATTCCTAAGACCTTACATTGCCATTTGCATGCTCTGAACCTTTTCATAGAGAACCAGTGGTTAAAGCAACTTGCATTAGGGATGGAAGGCGCTTCTGACTCCCTGACAGAACTGCCTAAGAAGAGGGCCAAATCCATGTGGCCTACCTTTTCTGCTGTGCCTCTACCGCCCAACCTCAGCCTATGGCCGACATCGGCATGGCAGAGGAATCAGCTTCCCCCAGACAGGATAAAGTGGGTACCTACGAGGAAGCCATACAATCCTGAGTGGACGGCACGTCCGTAGAGGCATTACTGCCGTCTGCCTCCGATGCCAGGGGGGAACCAGCGCTGTCTGTGGGCCCTTCTGATTCCATCCATTCTCCTGACTCAAGGCCTCCTACCCGGACACCAGCTAGGCCTCTAAAGAAGAAACAAATGACCAAATGTCTCTCTCCACCACCTGAAAGCATGCCTGATTGGCAAGCCTTCAGCCAAAGCCTATTCAATTCCTTCATGACCCTACGCCCTCTATTCTGCCGGCATTTCTGGATGCCTTTTCTTCAGCATCCCTTAACCCTGACTCATAACCACCTGCCCCAAGCAGGTCTGACAGATTGTACAAGGTTCCAGAATCTGAGAAATTTCTCCTTAAGTGCCCTCAGCTGACCCAGCCACTATTTCCATTTCCACTGATAGGGCTTCCAAACTTCTGTCTACTACAACCATACTTCCAGCCGACAAGGAAGATCTGCACTTCTGCCACCCTGTCTTTCAGGGCAACAAATTGCCAGACTCACATAGCCATGTACTTCTCAGCCCTGCTGGACAAAGCCACCAAGGAATTGGCCGACATTCCAGACTGCGCAGCCAAATCCTCACTGTTCTCCCTCCTAGCTCTCACCTCTCAGGTGAGCAGACAGTCCATAAGGTGCAGTTATGATGCAGCTGAAGGCTCAGCTAGGTCAGCTGCATCACGTTCTGCTTTAAGGAGATACTCTTGGCTACTTCTACAGCCTCTGCATGACGACTTCAGGGCAAAGCTTATTGATGCCTCTTTAGATCATTCTGCCTTGTTTGGCTGTAAAGTAGCTGACCTCTTCAAGTCTCTACAGCAAAAAAGAAAAGAAATGCAGGACCTCAAACACCTGCTAATTTTGCCCATTCCTATGTTCCATGGGAACTACCCTGCCAAAACTCAATTCATAAGGATACAATCTCACCCTATGGCTCCCTTCAGGCCCAGGAGACCAACTAGAAAGCAGCCCCAGTCAGAGGCCTCCCTTTTAAGATAGGGCAGGTAGCGTCTGACTACCTGCCAGCCTTACAACCAACCCCTCTGCCTCTGTCTGCCCATCTCTGTCACTGTCTCCCTGTATGGTCCCACATTACCTCAGACAAATAGGTTCTTTCCATCATCCAGAACGGTTACTTTATGACCTGGATCACCCCCCAGTACTCAGGCACTCCTCAGCCCCCCACCAGTCAGCTGCACCTCCTGCAACCTGTACTGCATGCTCTGCTGACTCAGGCCACCATAGAACCTCTAGAAGCAAAAGGAAGAGGATTCTGTTCCAGAATTTTTCTGGTACCCAGAAAGGATGGACCATGGAGACCTATACTAGATCTCTCGCATCTCAACCTTTTCCTAAAGGTCCCTACCTTCGGGATGCTCACTCTCCCCACCCTCTTCCCCCTGCTCCTTCCCTGAGGGTTCATGGCAATCCTAGATATAAAGGATGCTTATCCTCACATCCCAATAAAACCCACATTCATGAAATACCTGAGGTTTTTGGCAGGCTCATCCCATTTTCAATTCTCCGCCTTGCCCTTTGGGCTTTCCACTGCACCCAGTGTATTCACAAAATGTCTGGCTCCAGTCATCGCTTATTGCAGGACAAAGGGTATCTAAATAGTCCCCTACCTAGACAAACTGCTGATTCAGGCAGTCAGAAGTCCCTCCTTTTTTACACTTGGCTTCTGTCCCTATTGCAGTCTGTAGGTTTTCAGATATATTTCCCCAAAATCTCACTTGGAGCCCACACACGTCATTGTTTTCCTGGGGTTGCAGGATTCACACAAACCTCTTGAAGGCCTTCCTGCCGCCAGACAAGGTGGTATCCTTGACAGACCACCTGCTTTGAATCCTCCAAAGATCAGAACTGACAGTAAGGCAGTACCTGAGACTTCCGGGTTACATGGCAGCCACTATACCCATGCTCCCCTTAGCAGGACTGCATATGAGAAAGCTACAGTGGTATCTTCGGTCAGTCTAGGCCCAACATTCCCATCCCCTGGAATTCAGGGTCCCACTTCTACCTTGCTTGAAACAAGAAATTCAGTGGTGGCTGGTACAAGTGGCCAACAACCCAGGCCTCCCTCTTCAGCCACCCCCATCCAAACAGATCATGCATACAGACGCTTCAGATCTGGGCTGGGGAGCAACTCTAGGCCAAAGACATGTGCAGGGTTTGTGGCCAAACACACACAAACTAGAGCACATCAGTGTCAAAGAGGTGAGGGCAATTCTCCTTGCTCTGCAAGCCTTCCTACCTTATCAACCAGCAAGGCCCACTCAAGACTTTCATGGACAACACCACTGTTCTGTGGTACCTCAACAAACAGGGAGGGACCAAATCCTACCTCATTTGCAGACTAGCTCTGCTGCTGTGGGAGCTGGCCACCTCACAGGGGATTACCCTGCAGGCAGTTTACATCCCCTCCCTTCACAACTGCCAGGCAGGTTATCTCAGCAGAACCATCACAAACAACCACGAATGGATGCTTCACAGAGATGTCTTCCTGGATCTGGTCCATTGGTGGGGTACACCTCAAATAGACCTGTTTGCCTCCTCCATCAACAGGCAACTTCCTGGCTTCTGCACCAGGACACTAGACCTCAAGGCACTGGCAACATATGCCATCTCAATTTCTTGGAAGGGGAAATTTCTGACCTCATCCAGGAGGGTCTCAAAGCTACAAGCTCTGATGGCTAACTCACCATTCCTAGTCTTCCACCCTTGACAGGGTTACTCTCAGAACTAACCCGCCCTTCATACCCAAGGTGGTGAATGAGCTATCTTTGAACCAGGCCATACACCTGCCCACCTTTTTCCCCAACCTGCAGGGGGAACGTGAGAGAGTACTCCATTCCCTAGATGTCCACAGACAGCTTAGGTTTTATCTCTATAAAACCAAGCCCATTAGAAAATCTGACCAGCTGTTGTCTCCTGCCACCCCAGACCCCAGGGGAAAGTAGTGACCAAACAGATCATTTTGACCTGGATCTCCAAGGCCATTTATTTCTGCTACATATACCATGGGAAAACGTTGTAGGGCAATATTAAAACCCACTGCACCAGAGCTGTGGCCTCTTCAGGAGCCTTCTTTAAGGAGCTAGACACCAACTCGATCCTTGAAGCAGCTACTTGGTCCTCAGTGCACACTTCTACCAAACATTACAAGCTGAACTATATCTCTAGGGTCAGGGTGGGTTTGGCAGGGCTATCCTTCATGGATTCCTGGAAACTTCAATCAGACCACCACCCCATTCACAGTGAGCTTTGGTACTCACCCACATGTAGAATACTGCAACATTAGAATAGAAGGACACAGAAAAGTTGTGTAAAAGCTAAACCATAACCATAGATGTTCTTCCCTTCCATGTTGCAGTATTCCTTCCCACCCTCCTTCCCCTCCTGTCGGGTTGCACTTGCTCTTCTGGGTGTCACTGGATGGGCTATGCCCTTCTAGGACTGGCTCTGACTGGGGCCTTCTATTCTGAGGGCTGGTGCATGCAGACGTCACTTTTATGGCCCACATTCCTACAGCCACGTCAGACACCCGACGCATCCTGAGGGACTGAAAAACTTTGGAATACTGGCCGGACGTACACAAAAGGAAGAAGGGTAAACCCACACGTAGAATACTGGAACATGCAAGAAAAGGACATCTGTGATTATGGTAAGATTTTACACTACTTTTCTTTCTGTATCTAGAGATAGATTGTGTGTGTGTGTGTATATCATTGTTCTTGTTCCTGGAAAAGCAGAAGCCATGAATGTTACCAATTTTGACATGATTCCATATGACAAGTACAGCAGGTAGTCACTAATAGCATCTGCCATCACAGCACCCACCACAGTGCTATGAGAAGTATTGTTAGAGAACCAGTGAAGTACTTTTACCCCTAGATTTTTTTTTGTATTGGTTCTTGTTTTGAGCATTATTGTTTGACTTTGACGATAGAACTGAACTAAATGGTGAGAGGTTTCAACAGTGAAGTGTTTCCAGTCTGCATTACTGTCACCCAGAAGGAGTTCTGAGGTAATATTTACAAATAAATAAATAAAAAGATTCCATCAGCAGATCCACTAGGAGAAATTTGATTCATAGGGTCCTGACAACAAATTAGATTAGTCAAAGTTCTCAAACAAATCTTCCATCAAAACTGCAGGTGACATAATTAAAGTTTCTTTTTTACATAGGGTAGTAAGCCCCCTGCTTCACTGCATTTGGGAAACATTACCCTCACTTAATCTATGAAGCAGTAAATCTCAGTTGCTAAAGAGGCTCTCCCTTGAGAGATATCCTCAAAATTTGCCTGTTACATTAAAAGTAATGGGAGAACTTGAAACAATTATGTTTTACGGGGACATAATCTCCCTGTAATTGGTTCTTCTGATTATAACTTGGATGCACTGTGAATACTTAATGCCACAAGATTCCGACTACTATTTCAAGATAACTGTTTATTTAATGCTCATGAACAGTCTGTACCTAAAACAAAATCTACAGTGTAGTCCTCCTTGTTAGGGGGGAGGTAGCTTCAACCCAAGTGAATGCTTCTGTTTTGCACACAGGATAAAGGAAGCTGGCATATACTTTTACTAATCAGGATATATACCCTTCTAAAAAAACATTGCATCATTTTAAGGGAGAAATAATACCTGGATGTATTCTAATTTGACAGTGAGAACTGGCCTAAATCTGCTTGGATATCTTCTGCAGATGTCTTTCAGTTATTATATTACATAAATCTTTGTAGCTTTTCTTTTTCTCTGTAGATAGCTAAAATATTCATAAATTGTACAGGTTATACAAACTGTTCAAGAACAAACTCTGATCATAAGTTTCTTTCAGTGTGTAAGACGGACTATTTACTGCATGCAAAGTTTATATAGTTAACACACCAGCACTGTGGCCATTCAGAATCTGCAGTCAAGAATGAAAGTGCATACGGAAGATGAATGTAAGCGTAAATATTGTTTAGCCTGCTCTAAAAATTATGGTCTAACGAAAACAACTTGCCTTATCTGTTCTAGTTTGTTTCCTCAATGTAGTGTCCCACGTAGTATTCATCATATTGATCACTGCTGCAATAGCCTTGGCTATATGAATTTATATCCTGCAAGGATATAACAGCTGGCCAGCTTCCGGGAACCTTCCCATTGCCCAGACTGTCGAGCAGCACAAGCTGAGCCGACTGAAAGATAAGTTTGGGCGAAGCCCTTCAGAGCTTTACTGCTGCCAAAGAGTACTCTCCTCTGAGGCTTTTGATGATTGACGGTTGGCTTGTGCTTTTCTTTGCTGGGCAGGTTTGGGAAGAAAATTGCATTTTTTCATTTTGTTAGTGTTTTATCTTCTTCCGGAAAGTTTTTTTCTTTTTTTAAAGCTAAAAGTTTTGTGTTTTAATGAAGTGTCTTGAGACTTTAACATATGTTTCAATGGAGTACTCTCTTCTTCATTCATTTTAAAAGTAGTGTAAAGTAACTGAATACATTTTTTCTGCAGAGAAAGTGTGCATATTTTTCTTTTGTGGGGCTGGCATAGTATTTTAAAGTGCTTTTTACTGTGTTTTTTTCTGTCAAAAAAGTAACTTTTGTGGACTGGTAATGTTTACTGGCAATTTCTACTAGTCTTTTATGAGAAAGAGGCTCACATTTTGGCTTGACCATGGAACAGCTTAACGGTCCCACGATTGATCCTTATTCGAGCCACAAAAAAGAAAAAAATTAAGTAAACAGCCTTTGCCAACCCAACAGGCTAGCAAATTGCCACAGCCACAGGTGGGTGACTGCTGTAGCCATTTGTTATACCTCAGACCAATCATCTTTTACCCTAAATCCTTTTGGTATAGCACCACAGTAGACAATGGGTTAGCTACAACCTCTGCAGTTGTTGGGGGCCCCTCACTGGGCAAGAGAGAACTACTGGTGTTGGCCGTAGGAAAGGGACCAGGGAAGGTTTCCCTGTTGTTTCTGAATGCTGTGCCCACACCTGGGGAAACAGCTGCTGCCACTAGTAAAACAGTTGGAGTTGGCCAGTTTTTCCTGCCAAAAAGAAACCGAAAACCAAGAACATAGCTGCTACTCCTCAAATTTCATTGGATGGAAGTACTTTACTGTGTTGGCTCAGGGTTTAAGTTAGACTTTTGGTCCTTCTTGTAAAGTAGTTTCTGGTAAAAGAAAGAGGATAACTCTTTTCTTGAAGAGATTCAAGGTTCTGAATCTGAACAGGAATATGCAGGGACAGATGCAGGGTTTCAGCTTTAGATTTCTGATTCACATTCAGAGGAGAGCTCAGTTTCTGATTTTCCCTATGGTATTTTCTCTTTCTCTAAGACTATTGCTAGAATGTGCCAGTATTTTCAGTGGGTCACAAATATAAAAAATGAACATGCATAGGAATCTGTCTAGTTCCAACCTCACCACCACAAGTGTTGAGGAAAAAAAATAAAAAACAGAGAAAGTAGTGGTTTTAAAACTTCGTTGATGAGCTCAGTCACAGTAATTTCCAAAAATCATGATAGCCAGGTAGTGTTCCAAAGCAACAAGCCATTATTTGTCACAGACTAAAATGAATTAGCAGATGCTGTATGTTCATTGATTAGTATTAGGCTAATTGCCTTTGTGGGACATTTTTAACTTGGTCAATTACCCCATGTGAAAATCAAACCCTGCACCCTGTGCCTGTAAGGTAAACACCTTAACCATTATGGCAGTGAATAAAGGCTTGTTGCTGGGTGTCATGATTTTTGGAAATTGTTGTGATTGAGCTCATCAGTGAAATTTTAGGACCACTAGTTTCTTTGTTTTTTAGTAGTTTCAGTGGGAGAACACTGAGGTTTCTCAGTGCCTCAGAAAATACTGTGGTGGTTGCAGAAAGTTTTTCCAGAACCTACACCCATTCCACCTGTTCTGTCTGCTTTAGAAGGGTGTGTGTGTGTCTGTGTCTGTCTGTGTGTGTTACCGCCTGCAGATGTCCTTCAAGGATGCATCTGCAGTCCTTACAAATGGGTTGTCCTGTCGTCAGGCAGCCCTTCGGTCGGCCGGATTCCAAAGTCTGGGTCTGGCCTCGGCTGGTGTCGCGCTTCACCCGATGTCATAGCTGCAGTTCTTCGGGTGTAAAGGCATCAGCCTACGCCATTTTCCTCAGTCTTTCTTGCCGCGTGGCGCCCGAAGCAGAAGCTGTTCGCAAGTGCCCGTCGGTCAGAACCAGAGATTACTACTATCGAATACTACTTCGAAGACTTCTAAAAAGCTAAGTACCCCGTTGGGGACTCTTTCTTGCCTCAGCCGATGTCAGAAAAAGTGAATAACTGTTTAACTTACAAATACCTCATAAAGATTTCCACTCTTACTGCTTACCTTGTTTAGGCCCAGACCACGACATAGCAGCTTGTCTAGCCTGTGCTTCTTTTAACCGACGGACGCTTAGACGCCGGTCGGAGTTTGCAGAACAGTTTTTCGGCTCTGATTCTGCTTATATCATGCCGTCGGATCCTCCGACTTCACAAATAACCAAAAAACGCAGGGAAAAGGACCGACACTCACGGTCTGCGGTTGCACGTGGAGCTGCTAGGCCTCCTGCAGCCATGTCTATTAAGGCCTTTGCCAGGCCTAAAGCAGCTAAAGCTTCAAAAACGGTGCCTGTCAAGCCCCCCTCTCACAGGCCCAGCACCAGTTCCCATATGCTTTCTTTGGCTGAGGATCTCATTTCTTTAATTCGTGGATCCCAGCCTCATCCAGACAGGACCTCTCATCCACCTCCAGAGAAGAGGCCTAGAGCAGAGCCCCCAGAGCCAGTATCCACTGATGATTCCTCTGATGACTCAGAACATACAGACCCTCCTGAGGCTCCTTATTCTCCTTACGAAGACTCTGATGCTGAAGAGTCCATTCCTTCAGCCTCTCCACCTGAGGAATTTTCCTTTGGGGAAACCTTGCATGCTATGAGGGAACAATTTCAGTGGCAGGGCCAAGATTTCTCAGACTCCAGAAAAAGGCTTAGAACCTTTCTACATTTGCCACAGCATAGGCCTTTAGCTATACCTCCAGTTCTTTCTGTTGTAGATGATGCATTTAATGATGCTTGCACTGCTCCTGATTCATTACCTCCGGCCCCTGCTAAGCCCGATAGGTTCTACAGGGTCCCAGACACTCATCACCATTTATACAAGGCTCCTTTCGCAGATCCAGAGACTATCTCCCAGGGCCCTAAAGCTGTAGCAACTACATCTACTAAAAACCCCCTCCCCTCTGAAAGGGAATCCAGGTCCTTAGAGCGATGGGGTAAAAAAGTTTACACCTCTGCTACTTTGTCAGCTAGAGCTTTGAACTGCCAATTTCATATGATTCAATATCAAGAGTTTATGCTAGACCAGTTAACTAAAAAGCTGTCCTCTGAAGAATCTTTAGATAAGAAATATGTTCAGGAAATGGTACATAACATACAGCAGGTTAGTAACCATTCCTTAAAATGCGGCTATGATGCACTGGAGGCTTCCTTTAGATCAGCCATGACTGGCACAGTTATCAGGAGACATGCATGGTTGAAAGAGCAGGCATTACCAGACCATGTCAAATCAAAGCTTTTAGATGCTCCCATGGACAAAGTCAATTTATTTGGTTCCCCTGCACAGCAGGTACTAAAAAAGATGGAAGAGAAGGTGAAATCTGTACAAACAGTGAAAGATTTCTTGCAGGTTCAACCTCCAAGGTTTAGCAGGAACTGGCCCTCCAAAAATTGGTCCTTTCCGGACTCCTCTAAGACACAGAGAGGCAGGAATAGGCGTTCAAGAGGCAGAAACCAATCCAGGGGTGCCTACAGGGGACGCCAGTGGCAAGGTAACAACCAGCGAGGCACAGACACAGCCACTACAACAACACAATCACAGTGACTTGGCTGTGACACCGCCTACCAGGGAACAACTGGAAGCACCCTTAGGCGGAAAGTTAACATTGTTTTCAAAAAACTGGCATTGCATCACAAGGGAAAAATGGATTTTGCAAACTATAGACCAAGGTTACAGGTTCCATTTCCATACTCTACCAGCAAAGAGAGGAATGCCAAACCTACCACCTACTCAAAGGGTAGAAGCTCTAAAGCAAATATCTCAATTATTAAGAATGAGAGCTGCGGAAAAGGTACCATCTATGGAGCAAGGAAAGGGATTTTACTCCAGACTCTTCCTGGTACCAAGAAAAGAGAGCAAATGGAGGCCTATTCTCGACCTGTCCGCTTTAAACACATTCCTCATTGTTCCAAAATTCAAAATGCTGACCCTACAGCAGCTTCTTCCCATGCTGGGCAAGGAGTCTTGGCTGGTAACTCTAGATCTCAAGGAGGCATACCTGCACGTCCCCATACGACCAAATTGCAGAAGATACCTCAGATTTCTTGCAGGATCAGAGCATTATCAATTCTCAGCATTGCCCTTTGACTTATCTACTGCGCCCAGAGTGTTCACGAAATGCCTGGCATCAGTAATTGCTCATTGCAGACTTCAGGGAATCCAAATTTACCCCTACCTGGACGACTGCCTGATACAAGCGGACAACAAAAGCAAGCTAACAGAAGACTTACAAAGAGTCATTTACCTGCTGCAAGCACTGGGATATACAGTCAATATAAAAAAGTCAAGGCTGATTCCATCCCAAAGAATAACCTTTCTGGGTGCAGAGCTGGACACATCAAAACAAATGGCATTCCTAACTGCAGAAAAGAAAGAACAACTACCTCTCTACTTCTTGGCATTAACAAAGCAGAACCATCTAACTGCAAGGAAAGTACTGCAAGCCCTAGGCTTCATGGCATCCTGCATAATTCTGGTCCCTCATGCCAGGCTGCATATGAGAAAGCTACAGTGGTACCTAAAGAATTTGTGGTCTCAACACAAGCACAGCCTAGAAACCAAAATTCCAATAATCCCATGCCTGAAGCAAGAGTTCCTATGGTGGTCTCAGGCATGTCAATCAAACACAGGATTGCCCTTCTGCAACAGCCAACCAAGCCAAACCATCACGACAGATGCATCAGACCTCGGTTGGGGGGCACACATGCTGGACAAGTGCATACAAGGCTTATGGACTCAAGACCAGCTGCGCCTGCACATAAATCTAAAGGAAATGCTGGCAGTAAAATTGGCAATCCAGTCATTCAGACCATTTCTCCAAGAAGGTCAGTTGATGATAAGGACAGACAACACCACAGTTATGTGGTACATCAACAAACAGGGAGGCACACATTCATACCCTCTATGCTGGCTGGCACTGGACCTATGGAATGTGGCTCTGAGCTACAACATTCAGTTACAAGCAATTTTTGTACCAGGAAAAGAAAACATCCTAGCAGACATACTAAGCAGAACTACCACGGATGCCCACGAATGGATGCTGCATCCGGACATCTTCAAAGCCATCACAACAGAATGGGGACTACCACAAATAGACTTATTTGCATCCCCACTCAATCACCAGCTAAAGAGATTCTGCACAAGGACGTACCACCCACTTGCTTGGAAGGTGGACTCCTATCTTTCAGTTGGAAGAACCTGACAGCATACGCATTCCCACCACTTCCTTTGATGCACAAGGTGCTTTTGAAGATCAAAGAGGAACGTCCGAAGATCATTCTGATAGCTCCAGACTGGCCAAGGCAACATTGGTACCCATTGCTGAGGAGCATGTCTCGGGAACAAATATGGGCATTACCTCTGATCCCATTGCTGTTAACACAGAACAACTACAACATCCTGCATCCAAACCTGAAAACTCTGCAGCTAACTGCCTGGAACATTACATAAGAACAATTAACCCAAATTTATCCCAAAGGGTTAAAGACATAATCCTTGAGGCTCATAGACCTTCAACACGAAAGAATTATGCAGCAAAATGGAAAAGATATCTCATTTGGAGTACTGCAAAGGGAGAAGATGTGGCACTGGTAAACATAGCCAACATCCTGGAGTACTTGGCAGAGCTCTTCCATACAGGCCTGTCCTATTCTTCCATCAAGATACATGCATCAGCCATTTCAGCAGAATACAGCTTGGATCCTCCTGTCTTCTCTCATCCTCTGCTCAGGCAGTTTCTAAGAGGAATTAAAAATGTAAAACCTCCCAGGAAACCACCATTGCCAGCATGGGACTTGAACTTTGTGCTAGAAAAATTGACACTTCCTCCTTTCGAACCGGCAGCAACAGCAGAATTACAATACTTATCCTGGAAGACTGCTTTCCTGCTGGCAATCACCTCAGCAAGAAGGGTCTCTGAACTACAGGCATTAATGGCAGTGCAACCCTTCCTGATCTTCCATCAAGATAGTGTCCATGAGAACAAATCCTACATTTATGCCTAAGGTGGTATCCAGAGTGTCTTTAAATCAGGCTATCCACCTACCTACATTCTTCCCCAACCCTCAGAACAGGGGAGAAAGACTGTTGCATACCTTGGATGTACATAGACAATTACGCTACTACCTGGACAGGACCAAGTCCAATAGAAAAACTGACCAGCTTCTGGTAGCATATGCAACAGGAAAGGAAGGAAAACCAATTTCAAAGCAGACAATCTCCAAATGGATAGGAAATTGTATTAGATTTTGTTACTCCTACCATGGAAAGAAAACTCCAGAGAACATCAGGCCTCACTCCACAAGGGCTACAGCCACTACCACAGCCTTCTTACGAGGAGTGGCTACCAAGGACATTATAGAGGCTGCTACTTGGACCTCCGTGCATACATTTGCCAAGCATTGCAATTTACCTTTATACTCTAGATCCCGAGCAGGTTTTGCCACTGCTGTTTTGCAAGGGATCCTAACTACACCATAATCTTTCATTTTTCCTCCTCCCCTAGTTTAGCTATGGTATTCTACCCATTTGTAAGGACTGCAGATGCATCCTTGAAGGACATAGTACAGTTTTGTACCTACCATAAATGTAGATGTCCGATAGGAATGCATCTGCAGTCAGGATTACCCACCCACCTTCCCCTCTGTGGTACTCCTAGGGTATTTGCCATCCTTCAGCTAGCTTGGGGGGGATCTGTTATGGTGTATTTGTTTGTATATATGTACATACATGCTTATTTTATGTGTTTGCTCTCTACTATTTGGAAACATTGGCATTTATCCAAATTTAGCCATCCAAGAGGGCACCTGGCATCTGGGGCAAGAAACACAGAGGAAAATGGCGTCGGCTGATGCCTTTATACCCGAAGAACTGCAGCTATGACGTCGGGTGAAGCGCGACACCAGCCGAGGCCAGGCCCAGACTTTGGAATCCGGCTGACCGAAGGGCTTCCTGACGACAGGACAACCCATTTGTAAGGACTGCAGATGCATTCCTATCGGACATCTACGTTTATGGTAGGTACAAAACTGTACTTTTTCTTTGATAGTCGGCCATCTGCCCAAGGCAGTTAGGATGTATAAAGTTCCTCAGTATTTTAAAGCTTTATACTCTGTTCCCAAACCTGATCCAGCAGCTATAGCTTTAGTTGAGCCCACCTGTGCTAAGCACTTAGTTAATTTCAATCCTACTCTTTCTGATAAGGATGGAAAAATTATTGATAGATATGGGAAAAAGTGAAAACCTTGGCACTAGATGATTGTCACTATTGAAGTGACATGCTGACCCCATGTGTAAATCCCATGGGAAAAAGGTACATACTTCTGCAACTTTGATTTTCAGAATTTTGAATTGTCAGCCCATGTGTTCCGACAAATTGTGAAAGAATGAGGAATGTAGATCTGCAGTTTCTTCCTGTGAGGAAAAATGTGCTTTAAATAGCTTAGGTTCTTTTGTTACACAGGTCACTATTCATTGTTTGCATTGTGTATGTGACTCTGTTGATACGTCTTCCATGGCTATGGCCACTGGTACTGTTTTGAGTAGGTTTGCATGGCTGCACATTCAGAACCTCCCAGATGATGATAAAATTGAAATTTGAAATTCTCCCTTGAATAGAGGTTTAATGTTTGGGCCATCTACTGCAGTGGTGATCAAAAAGTATGATGAAAGGGGTAAGCTGATCTTGGGAATCTCTAAGATTTTTCAGCCCCCCCCCCCATTCCAAATTACCTAAGGGGTGTTTTCTATCTTCATCCACATTTGGCAAAAAAAACAATAAAGAAGACAACAAAATTCAGGTAGATGTTTAAGAAGAAATAGTAAGGGGTTCCAAAAAGAAGTCTTGATACTCCCAAAATCATGGACAGCCGAGCAAATATGAATTATTATACAAAATAAATTGTGACCCCCACCCCATGCACACAGAAGCACACTCCCACCCTGATCCCTTTTTTTTCTTCCAGAAAGCCTGAATCTCCATGTTTCTCTTTTACAAAATATTGTCTCAGACAAATGGGTTCTAAAAATCATTCATCAGGGTTACAGATGGCAGTGAAAACAAATTCCTCCTCTCCAGGCATTCATTCATCATCCTCTAGATCAGACTCTTATTTCCATACGTTCTTCATCACATGTTGTCCCAAGTAGTGATATAACCTTTTCCTCTTTCCCAGGTAGGGAAAGGATTTTTTATTCAAGTATGTTTCTAGACTCAAAGAAAGAAAAATGCATGGAGACCAGTTCTTGATCTTTCTTTCCCAAACCTGTTTGTGATGGTGCCCAAATTCAAAATGATGTTACTTCACAACCTGCTACCTTTTCTTCCTCTTTCAAGTTTCCTAGTAACACTAGACTTAAAAGATGCTCATCATCAGATCCCTATTCATCCAGACTTCAGATATTTCTTAAGGTTTTGTGTGTCTGGATCACATTATTATTTCTCAACTATACCATTTAGACTATCCACTGCATCAAGAGTGTTCACAAAGAGTCTGGCTGTAGTTGTAGCTCATTGCAGGCTAGAGGGTATCCACTTTTTTTTCACAATTAGATGACTTGCTAATCTTTGCAGAGTCTATTTTAAAGCAGCAGGAATCTCTTTTGGGTGAGAGATCTCTTGTACAAGCTAGGATTCCAAGAGAATATTCAAATGTCTTTCTTGATGTCTTCACACAGTATTGTGTTCTTGGAATGTCAACTAGACACCTCAGTTCAAAGAGCTTTTCTTCCACAGGAAAAAATATAGCTATTTATTTAGATCTATTTCTAAGGTTTTCTACTCAAGACTTCCATTACTGCAAGGGAATACCTCAGGAATTTGGGTTTCATGGCATCTATGATTATCGGAATGTACCCGACAGGACTTCTCTTGAGATACAGTGGTATCTGAAATCTATGTGGCCCCAACATCAACACCATTTATCTTTACAAATCCCAGTTCTGGGTTTGTCAGAAGAGAAATCTTTTCATGGAGTCAACAAATATCCTTAAATCCAGGTCTCTGTCCCTCCCTCCCTGCTCCAAAGAAGTCAGTCATGACAGATGCTTCAGACTTTGCTTGGGGAGTAGCTTCAGGAGGGATAAAAATGCAGGTGGTGTGGAACACCAAGGGACGGACACAAGCACGTAAATATCAAGAAGATGCTTGCTCTGTTCAAGGCACTCAACTGTCTCAACCATCTTTGGTCCACAGGACCTCTTCAAGTGGTTACAGACAATACCACAGTCATGTGATACATTAACAAGCAAGGAGAGGCTAGGTCTTGCCTCCCTCCTTGCAGACTAACCATGTTACCTTGGGATGTAACTTCCTAGCACAATCTCACTGAGCAGACTTCCTGCATTCTGTCAGAGCAAAACTGTGTGCCAGGCAAGCTGACCAGGACCAGTTCAGACCCTCACACAGGAAAACTAGGTCAAGTTTTTTTCCAAGATTTGATCCATCTGTGGGGAGTTCCTCAATTAAACCTCTTTGCCTCCTCTCTGAACACTCAACAGGCAAGATTCTGTTCTAGGACTCCATTCTAGAAGACAGATGCCTTTTCTTTGCTTTTCTTTTCCTTGGACAGAAATATTCCTGTATGGTTTTCCAGTAATACACCAGGTACTTCTGAAGATTCTGAAGGAATCCCTCAAGATCATTGTGGTGACTCCTTTTTGGCCCAGGCAACTGTGGTTCTCCCTTCTTTTGGAAGTGGCCATGGGTGATTACCACAAGCTTTCCTCGCAGACTGAATCTACTCACACAAGAACAGACAGGGGATGTTAGATAACACCCCAACATAAGTTATCTTCAGCTGACTGTCTCAGTGATATGGTCTTGATTCCTTTAGGTACCCATTTTCTGAGGATGTGCAGTAAGAACTAATGGAAGCAAGAAAGCCTGCTTCCAGAATATCATGTAAAAGCAAATGGAAAAGGTTTTATATGATGTCCTTTTCATTCTTCCTCACTGATGAATTATGAATCTAATCCTCGGATCTGAGTCAGCCGCATTTTCCAGACTTCAGATCCTAGTCTCAAGCTCTTCCCTCTTCTCATAATCCACCCCACCACCTCTAACTTTCCAGATCTTGTTTGCCACTATCCTAATCATTCAAAATATTGAGCTGTAAAAAAAGGTATTTTTAAATTTTAGTCTAAATGTGTCTGTTTTTCTTTGGTCTGTTATTTCCTGTTGTTTCTTTCTCCTTCAGTGGCCGTTCACGGCTGTAAGTACTTTTGCCCGTTCTGATCTTCTCTTGTGCTAGATCTCCTAGTTGTTAACCTGTTGTAATTCTCCCTTCTATGTATTATGTCTCGGCTCTAGTTTCCATAGTAGACTGATTTTTGTTTTATATGGCTTTACATGTAGTCACTGTGGTTGTTCTGCTGTTATTGCTCTCCCCTTTTCTTCGCAGACCTTATTTTTGTCTCCAAGTCTCTTCTTTAGAAAGCCCATGCTGGGCTGGCCTATTGCCTATCAGCTTGACTGCTCGGAAGGTTTTCCCTCCAGACTTGCCTTCACTGTATTTTTGTTTTCAGCTAATTCACTGACAGCTGTATGTTCCATGGCTGTAAAAAAAAAAAAAACCTTCACAGGGTGAGAGGTCCTGAATTCACTGTCTTATAAATGGCTTTCATTTTTTTTTCTTTGGTACATATGCTGTTGTTGGGAGAAGTCTGAGAATGGCTGCAGCAGATTGTCAGGTATTGCCTTCTAGCTTTATCCAGATATTTCTTCGTGCCACATAGTCTGCTGTGTTGCAAATTGCTGGCTTTTTCTGTGATCCTGCCATATCTCTCAACTGCACAGTTTTTCATACTGGGATATTCTAAAGTCGCAGGACAGGGGTCTATTCTTTACCACCCTCTACCTACTCCTACCAAGCTCACTCCATTTTGCAAATGTCAATCATTGGTGGATGCAGTCAGATGACATATTTCTGGACAGGGCATTCTATTTTACCACTCCAGTACCCACAGTCATCACCCTGGACGCTTCCAAGTTGGGGTGGGGGGACATTACGAGGGAAAGATGGTCCAAGGCCCACAATCCCCTTTGGAGATCAAGCTACATATTAGTGTCCTCGAGATGAGACCAGTCATTCTAATGCTGCAAGCCTTTATGATGATCTCTGTCTGGGACTGTTGCAATCCATATTGACAATGTGTCATTTGTACGGTATGTCGACAAAAATGGGAGAGCCCATTCCCACCCATTATGTAGAGAGGATATGAGTGTCTGTGAATGGGTGATCTCTTCAGATTGCTTTCTAATTGCAGTGTATGTATCTGGGAAAACCAGTGCTCTAGTAGACAGCCTCAGCAGGCCCATTCTGATACCTTATGAGTGGTCCCTCATTCAGTTGGTAACGAACATGTTTTTCAGTCAGTTGAGCCAGCCTTGCTGCGAACCTTTTGCCTGTTCCCTCATCAACTAATGCAGCAAATTCTTCACTGTCATCCCTCCTCGGGGGGAATCATTCAGGGATGCTGTGGTTCTCAATTGACCCCAGTTCTCCTATATGCTTTTACACCCCTTTTCCTCTGATCCCAAAGTTCCTACAGAAAGCAGAAAGGCTGGAGAGCTCACTTACACTCATTGCCCTTTTTTTTTACTCTTTTTTGTTTTGTTTTGTTAGTTGGTGCCAACAGAATAACCAGCACACATTCAGGCCTAGTTGTTCTCATTTTACAGTATTTGTGTGAGTTACTATCCTGTGACCTTACATGAGGTCATACTCTATGTAAGGTTAATTTTTTGGCCATTTCAGCATGTCTGCCCATGTATTCTCTTTCGTTGCAGTCTCACGTCCAGATGTTCTTGAAAGGGGTTTTGCATAAGAGGCTTCCAAGAAAACCAGTGTCCCCTCTTGGGATCTTAATTTTGTGTTAGAGAAACTAATACTTGCTCCATGTGAACCAAACTAATCTGTCTTACTTGAGGCTCTTAACAAGAAAAAAATGTTTTACTGATCGCTCTGATCTCTGCAATAAGGGCTTCTGAGTTGCAAGCTCTTATGGTGAGTTAGTTCTATCTCATTTTCCGTAGGGACAGGCTTTCTTAGAGAGTTAATCCTGCTTTTATGCCTAAAGTAGTATCTGAGTTTACTTTAAGCCAAGCTATCCAGCTCCCCGTTTTCTTTCCTGAACCGAAAAATGAGGGAGAAGGGATAACTCCATACCTTGGAATGCCCACAGACAACTCGAGTACTATCTTGACAGAATTAAATCTTTCACATCTTTGGATCAGTTCATTTCTTATGAAAGTAAAAAGGGACAACCTGTGTCAAAACAAGACTATTTCAAAATGGTTGTCTAAGGCTATTAACGTTTGATATACTCACCAAAACAAAACTGTTGAAGGCAGGGTCAAGGCCCACTGTACCAGGGCCCTGGCTTCATCTGTCCCTCTTTGGAAAGGGTCAGATTCTAGAAGTATTCTAGAGGCTGCTATTTGGTCCTCTGTGCATACTTTTATAAAACACTATCAACTTGATGATTTCCCTAATTCCAGATCAAGCTTTGCTAGGACCATTCTCCAGGATGTCCTGGACTCTCCTCCGTCTGCTTTCTAACAGATAAGTTAGTCTACCCATTTAGCTAAGATTACTGCAGCAATGATTGCCATAATTTCAAGGCTCAGCCTTCCTCTGTCTGCTTGCAGAAAACTCTGAAAGGCTTTGCTCCCAAACTTGCCTTTTAGTCAGCTCAGTTCAAGCTGCTTGACAGCTTGGGTGCGAGCAAGGTGCCCTGAAGCTTTGGAAGCTAGCATGCTCTTATATCCTTGGCAAGATATAACCCATATAGCTAAAGCTACTGCAGCAGTGGTTATTCATGCATCTACTATTATGGTAAGTTCATCTTACACACCTGTACTCTTTGGAATGTAATAGCTGTGTGATTCTTTTTGCTATGTATCATGTAATTTAATGATATCCATTGCTTCAAGGTGTCATTCCGTGATCCCTTGCCCAATGCACAGAAGCTTATTTTTTAACTTCTTTATTAAGTCATATTTTAGTACTATAGAAAAAAAAACTGTATATCAGGTTGCAAAGCAAAATCAGAAAGATAAAGAAGATGGTTAGGCACCCTTCAAAAGGAATGCCAGCAACAACCTGCTCTCACTAGTCCACAGGGTTTCAAGGACAGACGGAAGGAGTACTTGCAACAGCTTTTGAACGAAGAAAATCCAACATAAGCTGTAATGCAAACTTGAAAACCAAAAACTAAACACCGTATTACATACAATTTTTATTTATTTATTTTACATTTGTTGACTGGGCTAGTCCAGCTGGATATATGTTCATTTTCAGCAGAGGCCCGGGGAGAAAAGCTCCTCGAAGACACAGTAAAAAAAAATTATATATAAAAACAATATTTCACAGGTACAAGTACAATACATGATTAAGCTGTTTTATACATGATAGATTTTACAGATGTGGGTAGATTAATATAGAAGGAAATATGTTCACTCCAAAACACATTTGATTGCAGAATCATATGACATGTAACTTTTGTAAACATGGTAGGTAGTCAATGACATTTTAGGGATATTGATAGAGGATTAATCAAATGTAGGCCTGTTATATTTATGGTTTTCAGTTGTCAATTCGTATATACAGTTAATAAGACAGATGTCTTAGTAAATAAAAGTAACATGAGTAGTTAGTCTGGGTTCACACAGGGGCATAACCAATGTGATTTAAGGTAGGTTTTAAGCCAGATTTTGAATTGTGTAAGTGAAGAAAGGGAGGTCAGGTCATTGGGGACAGAGTTCCAGGTTTTACCCACAGTAGTAGAGAACAGAGTCACCAGCCTTATTGTAGGTTTTGCCTATTTGTACTAATATTTTATTAGATGAGCGTAGGGTCCTAAGGTTGTTGTAGGGGGTGATAAGGTTGGTAAGAATTGGAGTGTTAGTAGGCTGATACAGGATTTTGTAGGCAACTGTTAATTGTTTAAATAGAAGTAAATTTGGCAACTCTAGCCATCCTAGTTGTTCATAATTAGTATAGTGATGGGTTCTGAATATAGAGCCTGTTGCAAATCTAGCAATATTGTTGTAGGAGACAGCTAGTTTGTTCAATTTTTTTTGAGAGGTTAGTATATATAGGGGAAGCATAGAGGAGGGTGGAGATTAAGTGGGTCTGGGCAATAGTAGACCTTGCTAGTGTTGACTGTTTTTATGGTACTGTTAATGTGACTATCAAAGTTAAGGTTATTGTCAGTTAGTACCCCTAGGAGTTTTGTGGTAGAGTCAGGGGATATGATAGTTCCATTGTTTGATGTAACAGTAAAATGTAGTGGTGTGGCCATTTGGGTGGGAGTAAAAAGTAGGAGTTTGGTTATTTTGGGGTTCAGTGGTGTAGTAACCATTCCTCTACTATGTTAAACACTTCTTGGGTAAGGGACTGAAGGTCTGATGGAGTCAGGGCTGAGCATATTAATGTGGAGTCATCTGCGTATTGTATAACAGTTGCTTGAGAAATTACAGTATGCAGGTCGTTGATAAAAATAGAAAGTAGAAGAGGTCCAAGTATAGAACGTTGGGTAACACTGAGTGCAATGGGGAGATACATTGTTCTCCCACAGAGCTGCCCGTTGCCTATTGTTTAAGTAGGATTGAAACCATTGTATAGCCATTGCATCTAGAGATATGTTTTTGAGTATGTTTGAGAAGTTGGTGGTTAACCATATCGAAGGCTTTAGAGAGATCAATAAAGAGGGCCGAGGATAGAGTGTTGTTATTGTTATTTTTGTTTATACAGTCAGAGAACGATAAAAGGGCAGTAGTAGTACTGTGAAATGGCCTGAAGCCATGTTGGCAGTTAGCTAACAAGTTGTTATCTATTAGGTGTTTTAACAGTTGCTTATGAATGCATTTCTCCATGATTTTTGCCAGTGGAGATAGTATAGCAATAGGTCTGTAGTTGGATAATTCCCTAGAGTTTCCACCTTTATGCAGGAGGATAATATGCAAGATCTTCCAAATAGATGGAATGGTTCCCTCCAAAATTATTCTGTTAATCAGAATGGAGATGGGGTAGGCTATGGCATTTGCAGCTTTTTGCAGATATTCTGCAGGAAGGAGAGCAGCTGCGGTGGTGGTAGGTTTGAGTTTTAGTAAAAGGGTATGGATAAAGAATGTAGGAACCAGTTTGAGATGAAATGAGGGAGGTAAGGTAGTAGTAGAGGAAGTCATAGATGAGCTGTCTGGAGTTAGTTGATTGGCAAGAGACTGAATGGTCTCAGTGAAGAATGTGTTAAAGGTATTTGCAATTTGCTTTGGGCTGTCATGGTCAGTACCTCCTAGGGTGGGTGTGACAGAACGGCCTGGGTGTACGAGTGTGTTAATCCCTGCCCAGAATTTTTGTGGTTTGTTTTGCTGGGTATGTTGTAGTTGAATGTAATAGTTTCTTTTGTCTGACAGAATGGCTTTTTTTGTATCATTTCTTAGCTGCCTGAACTTTAAGTAATCCTCTGAGTTTTTAGTAGTAAGCCACTTGGCCCAGACTCTATTTCTGAGGAATATTTTTTGTTTGGTCCCTTTTGAGCCAGGGGGCAGGTTTATTCCTAGTTCTAATGGTCCTTTTTGGAGCATGGAGATCTAGAATACTTAACAATTTGTTATTAAAGTAGATCACTGCTTCCTCAAGAGGTAAGTTTTTGAGGGGTGACCAGTTGCATGCTTTAAGTTCAGTTTGGAAGATGTCAGGGTTAAAATTTTTGTTACTCATTCTATAGGTAATTGGGTTAGGGATGTCAGTCTTAAATCTGATTATGAAGGTGAGTGCATGGTCGCTTATATCCTCAGGGAGAGCCCCTACTTTGTAACTTTGGTGATGTCTATTTATCAGAATCCAGTCTAGGGTGCTTTCATTGTTATTGCATTTATTGGTCCTTGTGGGGGGAGCTAATAGTTTGAGTGAACCCATGTAGGTTAAGATGAGTAGAGGGTTGGTCAGAAGTACAGCTTTTCCAGTTGATGTTAAAGTCACCGAGTACTATTGTTTCTTGGGGATAATTGGTGGAAAGCCAATTTAGGATATTTTGTAGGGTATTAGAGTTATTCCTTGGGGGAAGATAGGCAGCAATAATATAGATGGATTTACAGTTATTGAGTTGAGTTTTGGAGATAAGTATTTCTTCATTACTAGTTAGAGGGGGTTTAGAGTTACTAGAGGTCACCTGTAATCCAGATTTATATAGTATAGCTACTCCACCTCCCTTCTTAACTTTTCGGTCTAGTCTTAAGATGCTATACCCTGGTGGTATAAACTCATTGTCTTGTATAGATGGTTTGAGCCAAGTTTCAGTGAGACACAGGATATCAAATGAATACACATCCATGAGAGCATGTAGTTTGGCAACCTTATTATCTATGCTCCTGATGTTAAGATGTGCTATCAGTAGTGAGCTGGGAGGTCTGGTAAGGAGTTGCATACTTGTGGGGGGGTTGTGTTATGGGTCTCTCTGGACTGGATAGAGTTTGAGCCTGGATTGGGATGTATATCTCCATCTATTAAAGATTGGAGTTGAATTCTAAGTGTAAGTTGCAGAGGTATACATGTTAGGAATAGAGATTTCTTAGCTTTTGGTCTATAGTATTTGATGTGAGACAGTCTGTGATATTTTGCTTGTAGGTAGGCTATTGTGCTGGGTGTGTTTGAATGGCTTTGAGTGTGAACTAATGGTGTTGAGGAGGTTTGCTTTGTTAGGTAATAAAGGTTTATGTGGTGGAGATGTTTATAAAATGTAAGTAGATAGGATATAGTCAGAATAGGTATGAGGGAAGATAGAAGTTGGATTTTCAGGTGTGAAGAGGTTGATATATATGACATTATGACAGAGTTTTTTATAGTGTAAAAATAAGGAAAAGTGTGGTGGTTGACTAGGTAAGACTTGGATGTGTTGGTTCTGGTGCTTTAAGGAGTGGGATGTTATGATTGGTGGTTATTGTAGGGGGTGTGGTTTGGGTGAATAAATGTAGGAGCACTGGGGGTGCTCAAATGAAAAAATAAAATGGCACAAGTAGGCTAAAAAATGGTAATTCAGCTTTTTAATATGTAAAAATAATAACCGGTAAGCGCTTTCATTTGTAAACAACTTTATCAGCCCTAGTTGTAAAAAACACATGCTCCTTCTTATAAACCATTAATTTGATTACACGGTCCAAAAGACATCAATGCTGTAACCCTTTCCTGTTTAAAACAACTTTAAAATTTTCTCTGTTATTCATACATAGATCTGAAACTGTATTCAGTCTCACTTGTCAACAATATTCTTTCCAGTTTGTCATCTTCTGCATTCCATCTTATTTCATAATTTGGGACTTGTTCTATCACTGAAAATTTAAAATCAGGTTTCACATTTTTATGTAACAATGCCACATGCCTTCACAGGGCATTGGTCATATCCATTTTATCCACTGCTCTCAAATGCTCATAGATTCTATAATAAAAACTACGAACAGTTCTCCCAATATAAAATGCCTGACATAAACTACAAAAAAAACTAAATAAACTATAAACTTCAACTTACAGTTAAAAATCACCTAATAATTTAATAGTGTAATCCCTGGCTGTAACATACAGTTCTTTCCCAACCAAAATATAGTTACATTAATTGCACATATTGCACTTATAAATGCCCGTATATGAAATATTACTATCTAATTTGGTGGTATGTAATAAATCTTTTAAACTACTCCCCTTTCTTGTTACAAAAAATGTTTTATCTCCAATTATCTTACTAGTGTCTTGGAAATTCTTTAAAAATTTCCAGTTCTCATAAATAATCTTTTTTATGCCAGGTTCATCCACCTGATACAATACAAGCCATACCAAAATTTTCTTCTCTCTGCTTCCTAACAATACTATTCTCACAGCGTAAATTTATTTTCTGCATTGTTTTAAACAGGAAAGGGTTAAAGCATTGATGTCTTTTGGACCATGTGATCAAATTAATGGTTTATAAGAAGCATCATGTGTTTTTTTACAACTAGGTCTGATGAAGTTCTTTACGAATGAAAGTGCTTACCGTTGTTATTTTTAAATATTAAAAAGGAGAAGTACCATTTTTTAGCCTATTTGTGCCATTTTATTTTTTCATAAGCTCTAATGCTACAGATAGCCTACGATGAGAGAAGAGGAGGAACCTACCAGATAAGAAGTAAGAACAGCACTAAAGAAAACAAAGTCAAGGAAAGTAGCAGGCCCGGATGAGATCACAGCAGATTTGATAAAGAAGATGGGAGAGATAGGGAGAAATGGCTCTTGAGAGTAGTCATAGCAGTGTGGAGAGGAAGGTGTATCCCAGATGACTGCAGAAAATGTATACTAGTGCCAGTGTTCAAGAACAAAGGGGACATTCACAACTGTAGGCAGTGCAGAGGTAGCAAACTCCTGTCGCATTGCATGAAAGTCCTAGAAAAGCTGATTGATAAATGAATATGCAGAGTAGCTGAAAGTAAGAGGGGAGATGACCAGATTCAGATCAGAATACCGCACAACTGATCCAATATTTGCAGTGAGACAGCTAAGAAGAAGCTAGATATGAGTAAAGAGTCCAACTTGGGAATTCCTAGACTTGGAGAAGGCATATGATAAAGTCCCAAGAAAGCTGATTTGGGTAGTTCTGCAGTGATTTGAAGTCACAGAAACATTGGTAGAATTAGTGTAAGCACCCAATGATTCAAATACAAACACTGTTCGGGCTCACAGAGGGGTTCCCAGCAGGAGTGGGTGTGCATCAGAATTCATCTGTGAGCCCACTGTTCATATTGGTGATGAACTACTTCAGTAAACAGGTTGGAGGGGACAGATCATCAAAGTTGCTGTATGCAGATGGTGTGGCATTACAGGCAGACGTTGAGTATGAACTTCAACAAAGGATAGAAGAATGGAATGCAAAACTGAAGGCACTTGGGAAGAAACTGAGTACAGATAAGGCAGTTGTAATAACAGCAAGTAGGGGATCAGAAGAGCTGAAAATTGAGTTAAAAATGAGAATAGTGGCATAGGTTAACAGCTTGAAGTATCTGGGAGGGGTGGTTGAGGAGAAGAGAAGTCTGAGGAAGTCAAAGCTAGAATCACAGGGGTTACAGCAAAATGGCATAAAATGTCAGGTGTAGTATATGACAAAAGAATGCCAAAGGAGCTGAAAAGTAAGATGTTCAGAACAGTGGTGCGATCGGTACTACCATATGGTACAGCAACCTGGGCCGTAAAGGCAGAGCAGTTGAAGCTAGAGATGGCGGAGATGAAGTGCCTGAGACAAGTGGTAGTTTGCATACTGTGGGATGCAAGAAGAAATGAGTATATAGGAGCAGAGTTTAAAGTAGCTCCAATTGCAGAAGTGGTCAAGGAGGAATGTTTACGGTGGTTTGGGCCCAAGTACAGAAAAACGGAAGAAGATCTGGTGAAGATGATTTGGGTCTGAAAAGAAAGAGACAAGAAGAAAAGATGGCGTCCAGCAAAGAGGTGAATGGATTGTGTTAGAGAAGACCTGCAACAGTCAGGCATGAGTGTCGAAGAAGGTGAAAGAATGGCATTGAATAGAGACAGATGGCAACAGTTGGCATGACACCCTGACCCCATGTAGAAAATGGGGAAAAGGGGGTTTAGTGGTGATGATTTTACACTACAGCATCGGTTCATATACATTAATATAAAAGAAAACCATAAAACTAGTTTCCAGTATTAATGCCATAAAGAAAATGTTTTCTTTTTAAACAGTTATTCACTTCACTTCTACATAAATTGCTCAATTCCTGTCTTCCCTTGAATCTCACTCCTCCTCCTGAACATTATTCTGCATGCTTTGTTCCCACAAATTCCAGTTATTAATATGACATTTTCTCCTCCTTTCTAAGGATCCCAATTCCAGTTCCTTTATCTCCTTTACAATACTCAATGCCTGTTATATTTGGTATAGATTTTTCACAGGTTCACAAGTAAGTACTAGGCTAGCTGCCCTTGCAGACCATTTTAATCCTAGCCAGTTGCTTTCAAAGGTGAGACTCAAATCCTCTGCCTTGTGTCTTTGAGGTAAACACAGTAACCATTATGCCAGTCTCCTTTTTTATTTCCATTTTCTAATAATTGCATTTTTGGCAGTCAGTAGTATTAAACTTAGTAAGGTTATAATTTTGTCTAGGCAGTTGAATTTTTACATCCCATTTTAATTCATGTCTTTCTTTAACATTTCTGCCTAATTTTTAATTTTTTAAAACATCTGCCAACTTGTAATATTCCCAAAAATATCTTCCAAAGTACCTCTCACTCTCCTCCATTGCATGTACAGCATTTGCTATCTACTAGAGGAAAAATCATTTAAAGTCTGTATGGAATACACAAATACCTATGCATACACTTCCATGTAAAAATCCTTAAAACGTCTGGGTTATGTTGCATAAGTGGGAACCATACTGAGGTCCCCATTCATTGTTCATTTGTAAATTTATTTTCTATTCTCTCTCTTCCCATTTTATCTAACTTCTTCTGATTGAATCTTATAGTTATTATACAGTATTTTATATGCCCTACTAATTATCTGTTTTTAACATCATCTGTTCTAGATTCAGTCAAAACTCTAACAGAGCTAGTCTTTCACTTAGCATTCCTCTGTTTCTTTTCTCTTTGGCTATACGTTATCAATCCCTAATAAGAAAGGTAGTCTCTAACCTGCAGCCCAAGTACTTGCTTAGCTTCTTCCCATTATTTTACCTTTCCCTCCTTGATCATTAGCTCCTGCTCTATTGGTTCCTTTGCTAATATTCTCTAATATGTCCTACACTCTAGATATAATTATTTGTGCCTCTTGCCAATTTTTCATATCCCTACTTACAGGACAATTGGTAAAGTCTCCTTTCTCTTTTCCCATACTGGCTTAGTTCTTGGAATGCAACACAGTGTTTTCGACTTCTTATTTTCAAGCTTCCTTCAGCTGCCAACAGCTCCTGTCCTTGTTTACTGGCCCTACCTTAGCCTCCCCTGGCCTCTACCCAAACCTTATCTGGGGGTCATTGAGGAGTCTGAGGATGTTGGTACAACTTCATACTGCTGCTGTGTGGAGTATGCCTTAACCCCACTACCACACAGCAACCTTGTGAGCTCTGCTGTGACTGCCTTCGGGAGGAGCATGCACAACCTCCTGATAAAGCAGTACACTGCCTGTCAATCTGTATGCTGCAAAGCAGTACACTGCTTGTAGCATATAGATTTACAGGCTGTTAGTGCTGCTGAATCAGTGAGCCTAGGCACCCCCCCCCCCCCATGATAGGCAAGCCATCATTGGATGCGAACTTTCATCACCCTCTTCCCAGTCCCTCCAGCTCCCATGCTGATAATTGAAAACAGGTAGTCTGTGTGCATTCAGGCTTTATCCTTCTGTGCTTCAGGACCAGATTCCACATAGTGGCTTCTTGAACTAAATGCAGTGATCATGTGCTCATCTTACCCTGGAATATTCCTTTGTCTAACAGTCGCAGGTTTAACATGTGCATGCACAGGTCCAGTGTCAATAGTGCAGGTCTGCATCTTATTCCAAATCTGTCAGTCATCATATACTCCCCATAGGGGGTCATCTGTGTATTTTCCATCCATTTTTCTGCCAGTTTAAATAATCGTGATGTCAACCCTTTGTATATAGCTCAGCTGTTGGTATAGATGAAAGCTTTTTTTTTCTTGGTGTTAGTTGCTTTATTACTAACTTAACAGCTTCAAGTTGAATGTGGTTATTCGAACCAGCTTGTGCCTCATCATACAGAATTATCTCAATCTTTGGGCAACATGCAACTTATTCCATGATTTGCGGAGAGTCACTTTTTTGCATATCCATTTGTAAGCCACTTTTTTGCATACCATTTGTGGGACACACTTTTGATTGTTTGTCATTTCAGTTATTCAAAAGGCAGTGCTACCAGTATTAGTGAATTTTCTCATTGCTGCTAAATTATTTCAGAAGAGTCCTGTAGTGTTGTAAGAATGCTAGCTAACATATGCTGTATGTTATGATACTACAGGTATGATAGTTGCTCATTCTTGCAGATAACACCTTGATTTCTGTACTGTGAAAGTCTGCATAGACAGTTTTGACATCAGTGTGTTGTTGTATAACCATTCCTGAATAGTTTCACACTATTTTTGTTTCTTTAGTCCTTCTGTATGCAGATGTGGTGTGTACATTGCCATCATATGTTGTTCCAATTTCCTGTATTGTACTTGTGAATTAGAGAAGTGTTTGGACTAAAATTTTAAAGGTCCCTCACAGTTAGACGTTGCACGTTCGATTCTCAGTTAGAGCGTCTTCTGTGTGTCGACATGCGTGAATGGGCGTTACTTCGTTGAAGGTTGTGCGTTAGGCCCGGCAAGCCAACACGTAAAAATCTACTTCCAATCATTAGCGGACCGGAGTTCCGCTGTGGCAACCCCTAACCGGGAAAAGCCGAAAGACACAAACAAACTTTAATTTAGAGATGTCATCTTGTTACTACAGTCCTCACGATATAATAGTCATTCAGTCACTTTTTTTTTAAAATGCCTTTCTTAAGGTATTACTTAAGACACAAATGTACCTATGTTAATAGAAAAGAAAAGAAATATTGATTTTTTTTTCATTTACATACACTATGTATTACTTGTATGTTTTCTTTCTTTAAAACTATCATTTAGTTCAATGATATATAAATTGCTCAATTTCTACCTTCCTTTACACCTCACTACTCCTCCTGAACATTATTCTGCATATGTTGTTCCTAGAAATTCCATTTATTTCTGTGTAGTTTGCTACTTCCCTTGCTGAAGAGCCCATTTACAATTCTTTAATCTCTTTTGCAATATTCAGTATTTCATTTTCAGTCTGTTTAGATTTTGATTTCTGTTTTTTAGTAATTGCTTTTTTGGCAGCCAGTAGCATTAAACATTATACTTATTATGTCTTAGCAATTCAGATCCGGAGTCCCAGCTAAAAAAAATAATTTATTTAATTACAGCCATTTGCTCCCCCTGTATTTCTGACATACTACTCTGTAGGGAATTTTTAAAATCTGCCAACTCATTACATTCCAAAAAAAAATGTTAACAGTCATCCTTTTCTACCCCATCACACCTCCAACATTCGCTCCCCCAATATTTCTTATAGACTACTCTGTATGATATTTTTAAAATTTGACAACTTATTACATTCTCAAAAAGTTAAATAATAGAACGTTCTGAAGAAGTCTACTCACTGTAGATGAAAGCGCTTAACTAGTTATATATTTGTCAATAATAAAAGTTTATACTTCAGTTTGTGTCCAGTTCGTGCTACTCTGCAACTTATTGGGACTGTGATACTTTCTCAAAAAGTGTTACCAGTTATCTACCTAATAAAAAATTGTTTGAAGTCTGCTTGGGATAGAAAAATATGTATGCAAACATTTCACAACAAAAATGCATAAACCTTCTGGGCTTTGTTGCATACGTGAGAGCCATTCATATGTCCTGCTATTATTCCTTTGTAAAATGCTTTTCCAGTCTCTCTTCCCAGTCTTTTTTAACCACCTCTGATTGATTCTTAGCAATGATTATGCAGTATTTTGTATGCACCACTATTACCCCTTTTTAGTGACAATGTTCTAGACTCCACTAAAAACTCTCATCAGAGCTTGGTCTTTCACTTAGAACCACCCATCCCTTTTTCTTCTGATATCTTTCGTAGAGAAGGCAGTCTGTAACCTGCAGTGCAAATTTCTTCTTGGCCTCATCCCAGTGTATTACCTTCCTCTTTCTGATTATTTGCTCCTCAGTACCTTGGTTCCTTAACCAGTTTCTCCATTAAATTCCAAATCTCTTCTTGCCTGTTTTGTATTTCCCTGCTTGCAGTCATCCCTTCTGATAAAAATTCCTTTCTTCATTTCTGTGTTGGCTGTTTTTTTTTTTTGCTGCTTTATTAGTATAATGTGCTATATGGTGGTGGTTCTTCTTAAGGGTCTGTATTTTGAATCCCAGTCTGTCCTTATTTCTCAAACCCCCCCCCCCCCCCAATTTCATCATCATCGCTTTCTGCTTTGATTTATAACCTGTGCATCAGCCACCTTGGCCTTCATGACTGTAAATTGCCTGATCTGTTTTATTTCAATTTGTTCACAGGTGAAATCAAATGACTCTTCTCAATCATAGCCTATGCCTTAAGACAAAACAGTGTTATATAAATGAATTCCAGTGAAATTAATGTAATGGTATAAATGAATTACAGTGAGATGAAAACAGTTCAGAAAAAAAAGCAGGATAAATATTTAAGGTAATCTACTAAGAAAGCTTTTTACATTTACCTGCTCTTGGGAGGTATCTGTAGTAGCCACTGGCAAATAAGAGTAGTTCTCTCAGTATTAGAAGGATAAAGTTTTATAGTGTAGACTTTAGATTGGTGTACTTTGATGGGTGTAAGTGGTTTCCCTTTATCAGTGAAGCATTTGCATTTATTTTGCTCTTAAGTTATTATTAAATTGTTTGCAAAACTAGAGAATATCAGTTTTTTTGTATTACAGCTGGTAGGGCATTCCAGGTTGTGGGTGCTGCTTACAAATAGACTTTTTTTCCCTATTAAAAGATAAGGGAGTCTAAGAAGTGGTACCAAGTCCTGATTTCTATGTGAATAGTCTGTAGAATGGATGGATAGAGACAATCTAAGATGAGGGCATTGTGATTCATGGTGAATTTTAAAAGTGAAGGAGCAGAGTAAGAAAGCTCATCTTTGGAAGCTGGCTAATCGGTTTGCTTTTTGAATAGTAGAACAGTTATGTCCCTGATTAGAGGCCAGATAAATAAACCAAAGTATCTTTTTTTCAGTTTTCTGAAGAGTATTTATGTTTGGAGTAGAATGACTGACTATTATTGGTAAGGCATATTCTAGCATAGTAATGAAGACAGTAATTGCTTTTGATTTTTCATGATTTGAGTGTTAGTAGATGAGAAATTTTGTAGGCAATTGTATGATAGCTCCAAAGAAGTGTAAAGTTGCCCTGTAAATGTTTTTGGAAGACTTTTGTTTTCTTTTTTTACTAGAAACTGATAGCATAATCTGTATAAAATAATATATCTGATGTTGTCAATCTTCATTTATCCTTGATCTATGGGACTGTGTTCCGAGTCTTGGAACTGGCTCGGCCGTTAAAGCAGCTCGCGCAAACTAAAAACTCCTGAGCCATGTTCCTAACCAGAATACCTCTCTCTAAATTACCTCAGATATCATTTGCCACTCTTCTTGTAAAGACATGTCAGCTGACCCTCCCTGAACTAAGTAAAAATTTATTGTTTTCTTATACTATTTCAGATTTTCTAGAGCCCCTTTTTCTCCTACCCAGTTAGCTTACTTGTGTCTTTTTCTAGTAGTCTCTCTCTCTTAATCTTTACTGTTTTTTGAGTGAGTGTACTATCTCTCTCTTCCTTCTTACCATGTGGTATGTGTCTTACAATTGCTGATAGTGCTATCCCTTTCTTTTACTTCTGGTAGTTTTTGGCTTACTATCGTTACTCCTCTTTCTCTTGTGTGTGTGTGTGTGTGTGTGTGTGTGTGTTTTAGCGTGTTTCTGCCGTTGATCTTTTTTCCATTCAGTTTGGCAGATAAGAGCAAGGGAATGACTGGTTTCAAACAGTGTTTTGGTTATGGCAGAAAAATGCCAAATTCAGATGGCCATGCTTGTGTTTATTGCTTGGACCTGGCATATTTAGAACAATAATGTGATATTTGTCAGGCTTTTAGCCACTGAGCCCTAGTAGAGAGGAAAAATAAACTTATTCTAAAAGGTTTAATAAAAGCACCCTTTGAAGAGGCCTTGTCCGGTCTACCTAAAAGTGCTAAATCAGAGGTGTCTTCTCCTCCATCATCCTCTTCTTCAAAAACTAAGCATAATAAAAAGAAAAGCCTCTTGGTGTTGGTGTCACCTTCAGATCCAGCTCATAAGAAATTGAAACCTTCTGCTCCTGAAGCTTCTGTGGAGCTTGAAGGTGTATACTCAAACTTATGGAACCATCTCCCTTGGTTCTGATAGCAGTTACTGTCTCAGCACCTCAAGTTTCAGCACCATCCACCTCCGCACAAACCTTTGATATCACTTCCCCGTCCTCTGTGCCAGTTATGGTGCTGACAGTTTTTTTTTTTTTTTTGGAACTATTCCTTCCCTTGGTACCTATAGCACACAGGCACCATGGTTTCTTCGGTTCCTAGAACCAGGTATTCTCCTTTGGTAGACCCTTTTGTGGGGCATCTGCCAAGTCCCTTTTTGGAGAGGCCAGAATCTCCTTCAGCCTTTTTGGTATGTTCCACTAGGAGTCTGACAGAAGTCGACATTGTGAGGTTGGTGGATCAGCTCTTCGTGGTGAGGGATCTTCCCAGGGTTCACTCACTCCTGAACATGGGCACTTTTCTCCAAGGACTCCACCAGACATTCCTTCTCTGACTACTGTGACTTTAGAAACCTCGGCTCCAGTCTCCCTGACTCTGGCTGTCCTGGTGCCAACAGCTGTCACATCTTCAGCCCCAGTCTCTGCCCTAATTTCATTGGTGACGATAGACTCCCGGGCTCTTAGCTCCACTATGCCATTTGTGGGCTCTTCCTTGGCTTCAACTTTGATGGCGGTTTCCTCAGAGTGGGTGGGATCACTGTCCTGAGGTTGTTATTCTCTGTTCTGGGCTCTCATCTCTCTTCCAGGGGATCTGTCTTTCAAGTTATGGAGAGGGCCTTGGTCTCTGCAGGCTCCCAGCTGGTTTCTTCCCCATCAGAGCATCTTCCTGGGACCACCTCTGGTCCAAAGCTTCTACCAACCTCCATGTCAAGACAGCGAGCACCAAAGCTGCAGGACACCCCCGTACAGGGCCCCACCTCTTCCAATTTCTCCACAGAAGCTCCCACTGAGGAGATGCTTTGGAAAAGGTTGTGTAAGAAGGAACACCTTGATTCCCTGGGGGAATCTGTCACAAAAGACATGGACTTTGATGACTGGGAGGGTTCCCCCAGGTCACCCCCAGAAAACGTCTCCTTTGGAGACATTCTGGAAATGTTAAAACAGAAGGGTGGCTGGAAGTCCCAAAACCCTTCCTCAGAGGAGTCTGTGTACCAGCAAGCCTTTAGTGCTCACCCATCTACCTCTTGGGTGACCCTACTGGCTTATGATCTTATTAAACTGATCACCCAGAGGGCATGGAAGGTACCTGATTCCGCAGAACCAATCCCCAGGAGACGAGATAAAATGCTTTCAGCTCCAGAGGACCATCAACACTGGGCCAAAGGCTTAGTAGTGATTGCCATGGTGGTTGCAGCAGCCAGCAAGAAAGAACTAGCAGAAGAAAGTTCCATTGTTCATCCCCCTAACTGGGAGTCTACAGCAATGGACAGTTTTGGCAAGCAGGTCTACCCTTCTTCAACCTTTGCCTTGCGGTCATTGAATTTCATGGCACATTTCACTAGACTTCAGAAGGTTTCTGATCAAGGGAGCCCTCAAATAACCTCACAGGAGCTGTGTCTGATGAGGTACAAGATAAGTTAGCCTCCCAGTTTGCCACCCCAGAGTCTATTTCTAACTCGTCCATGAGGCTTATTGCACATGCTACCGAAAGGAAGACTAGGGCAAGCGGGTTCAGGAGTAGCCATAAGGAGGCATGCCAGGATGCACTTGTGTGAGTTCAAGTCTTTGTTCATCAGTCCTCTGTTTGACGGATCTTCCTTTTTTGGCCCCAAAGTGAAAGATACATTAGCCAGGTATAAAAAGGCTGGAAAAACCCTGTCTGCCATGGGCGTACATTTTTCTGCTTCCAAAGATGTTCTTCGTGTTTCACTGTTGCAGTCATCACATTTAGGTTATCTGCTTGCAGGCTCCCTAGTCAGCTGATTATTAAAGTCTTGGGTCCTCCTGCCAGCTGTTTGTCCATCTTCCATGACGCCAGGATAGTAGTCAGGGTATAAAGCATGCAGCCATTTTCCATACATCAGTCTTTCTTACCGTGGCAGTGCCTGAGTTCGCGTAGTTCGGTCAGCCGACTCCTGAAATTTTCAATTTCATTTTTCAGATCCAGTTGCCTTCAACTTCAAATTAACTGGGGTACCCTGTTCCTTCTCCTTCTTTTCCATCTTCTTAAAAGTAAAAGTAAAGTTAATGGCTTTGTGTGGAAAAGCAGATACCTCATAATTATTTTCATTGCGTTTTGTGCTTGCTCTGACCATTTACATACCTCGGGCCGCTGTCGCTTTTGTGCCTTATTCAAACCTCGTCGGTTGTCTGTTCATTCTTAATATTTTTTTTTTGGTTCTTGGTTGGTTTTATCCAGAATAGAAATGGTAAACCGCCCATTACCGCCATTCTGAAAAAAAGATAGACATGAGAGAGAGAAGCTGCAGATGACGCTGTCTAAGCTGGTAGTCACCAGTTCTTCTCAAATGTGGCGCTTTTTTTTCACCTGATACTTCATCATTTTAGGGGCTCTGCTTGCAGTAGCCCTCAGTCAACTGTTATCAAAGTCTCTGATGTTTCTCCAGTTGCTGTCTCATCTTCCATGGCGTGACCATGTCAGGGTTCAGTCTCAGCAGGCACCAGCATCTGAGGGTGTATTCAGGCCTACTGACTTGCATATTAAACCGACACCATCTTCTTCAAGGCCTAAAACTTGATCCATACCTAGAAAACTGACGCCCAGACCACATGGTCAGGCCCCTATGCCTAAAAAACAAATATTGAGAATGGCTGAAGACCTTATTACTTTAATCAGGGGAAGCCACCCTTCCCCCTCTAAGAGACCTAGGACTGATTTTCCTTCCGATTCTTCTGATCAGGATTCTGAAATTTCTGTTTTCTCTGATGACCAGGGTTTGCCCTTATCTACCTATGAAGATTCTGATGCAGAGGACTCCATTCCCTCTGCATCCCCTCCAGAGGATTTCTCTTTTGGTGAAACCTTGCATAGTCCTAGGGAGCACTTCTGCTGGGAAAGCCAGGATTACTCTGACTCCAAAAAGAGGCATAGGGAATTCTTACTCCTGCCTCCACACAGGCCTTTAGCTATCCCTCCTGTACTGGACATTGTAGATGCCCTATCAGAATATCGCCTGGCCCCTGACACTTAACCTCCTGCTCCCAGAAAACCTGATAGGTATTACAGGGTACCTGACTCTCACAAGTTCTTCTTTAAAAATCCTACTGCAGATCTTGAGACCATTTCACAGGGACCCAAGGGCATTAAGGCTACTACTGCCAAAAATCCTACCCCCTCTGATAGAGATTCCAGGATGCTGGATAGATGGGGTAAGAAGGTATACACTTCTGCAACTTTAGCCATTAGGGCCTTAAACTGCCAGTTTCATATGTTAAAGTATCAGCAGCATATTATTGGATTGCTTAAACAGAAAATGATGTTGATTCCTGACTGTGCTGAAAATAAAGAAATACAGGATTTAATGCATTCTGCTGAATAAGTTGGAAAACATACTTTGCAATGTGGTTTTGATTCATTAGAGGCATCTTGCAGGGCTGCTGTCACTGGGTCTGTACTTAAAAGGCATGCTTGGCTTAAGGATCAATCTTTGCCAGATCATGTTAAAGCTAAATTACTGGATGCTCCCTTAAACCAAGACCGCCTGTTTGGCAACAAAGCAGAAGTAGTACTTAAAAAGATGGAGGAAAAAGCTAAATCTATGCAAACTGTTAAAGATTTCCTGCAAGTACAGCCTCCCAGATTTAGTAGGCATTGACCCTCTAAGAATTAGTCCTTTCCTGCCTCTTCCAGGCCTTCTCGGTCCAAACCCAGAACCAGCAGAACACCCAGGCTTCAGTCCCAAGGTACTCACAGGCCTAAGCAGTGGGGGGCTCCCACTTCCAAAACAGGGAGTAGTAAGACTCCCCGTTATGGTAAACTGTCTCAATGACTTAACTTTAACCCTTCCAAGCCCTGCTCAACTGACTGTTCCTTTAGGGGGAAAGATTACCCTGCATTCAAAAATCTGGGAACTCATTACCCAGGACAAATGGGTTTTAAATGTAGTTTCCCAAGGATACAGATTCCACTTCCACTCCTTACCAACCCCAAATCAGTGGGCAGAGGCTCAAGAGCAAGATCTCTCTCTTTTAAGCATCAGGGCTATTCACCCTGTCCCAGAAGAAGAATGGGGGCAGGGTTTCTACTCAAGACCTTTCCTGGTACCCAGAAAAGACAATTCCTGGCATCCTATCCTGAACACATTTTTGGTAATCCCAAAATTCAAGATGTTAACTCTTCATCAGCTGCTTCCCATGCTAGACAAAGATGCCTGGTTGGCAACACTGGATTTATAAGAAGCCTACCTGCACATCCCAATAAAGGAATCTTGCAGAAGATACCTACGCTTCAGAGCAGGCTACATGCACTGCCCTTTGGCTTATCTACTACACACAGGGTATTCACAAAGTGCCTAGCTCCAGTCATTGCATTTTGCAGGCAAAGAAATATTCAAATTTACCCATACCTGGACGCCAAATATACCCATGCCTGGACGATTGTCTAATTCAGGCAGAAAGCCAGGACATATTATTAAATCATCTGGCATTTGTAAAGAAATTGCTACTTCTGTGGGGTACACCATAAACGAAAATAAATTGCATCTTGTACTCTGCCAAAAAACTGTATTCCTGGGAGCAAGCCTGAATACAACTTCCCAGATGGCCTACCTCACGCCAGAGAAACAAGTTCATTTGACAGCCTACTTCAAACTACTGGCCACAAAGACCCAGCTATCTGCAAGGAAAATACTGCAAGCCCTGGGGTTCATGGCCTCTTGCATTCTACTAATTCCATATGCAAGACTGCATATAAGGAAACTACAGTGGTATCTAAAAAGCCTATGGTGTCAACATTCTCAGGATCTAGAATCAATGATTCCTATCATACCTTGTCTACAGATAGAGTTCCTTTGGTGGGCAGAGACCTGCCACTAAAACAAGGGACTGCCATTCACTCTACCCCCTGCTTCCCAAACCCTAACAACAGCTGCATCCGACTATGCATGGGGGCTCACTTGGCAGGGCAGTGCATTCAGGGCAAATGGAACCCAAGTCAAATGCACCTGCATATCAATCAAAAAGAAATGTTAGCTGTACAGAATACTCTGACAGCCTTCAAGGACCACATTCTTCCAGGACAATTATTGGTAAAGACGGACCACACCACATGTGGTACATGAACAAGTAGGGGGGAACCCACTCATACCCTCTCTGCAGACTAGCCATGGCTCTGTGGAACACAGCCTTGAGCTACCAAGTGCATTTACAGGCTCAATGCCAGGAAAGCTAAATACACTGGCAGACGACCTAAGCAGAAATCTCATGGACCCACACGAGTGGAAACTGGAACCAAAGATATTCAACATGTTGAGAAAGAAATGGGGGAGCCCAGAGATAGACCTGTTTGCTTCCACCCAGAACTGCCAATTGGACAAATTCTGCACAAGGACTCCCCACAAACAAGCTTGGAAAGTGGATGCCCTGTCCTTCACCTGGAAAAACCTATCAGTTTATGCCTTTCCTCCTCTGCCTCTCCTCTCCAAGGTACTACTAAAGATCAAACAGGTCAAACCAAGGACAATACTGATTGCACCAGACTGGCCATGCCAACACTGGTACCCCCTCTTGCGCAGTGTGTCACTGCTTGCACCATGGCACCTGCTGTCCCAGCAGGAGGGCCAGATTCTGCACCCACAGCTTCAAGCCCTGAATCTGGCAGCCTGGCTAATTACCTGATCTCTCTGTTACCATCCCTCAGTAAGCAAGTGATGGATGTCATTCTGGAGGCAAGGAGGCCTAGTACTAGAAAATCCTATGCTGAAAAATGGAAAAGATTCTGTTCCTGGAGCCAAACTCAGGGGATGGGCACAGCAGCTCCAGTTTACCTCAGATTCTTCAATACTTAACTAAGATGCTTCACAAGGGCCTTTCCATTTCCTCCATCAAAATTCATGGCCACAGTCATTTCAGCTCATTACAATACAGAACCCACCCCTCTTCTCTCATCCACTGCTGAAGCAATTCCTCAAAGGGGCCAAAAACTTAAGACCACCCAGGAGAGCCCCTACTCCAGCCTGGAACCTTAACTTTGTATTAGAAAAGTTCACTCTACCTTCCTTTGAGCCAGCTGCAAATGCAGAGTTGAAATTCCTTTCTTGGAAAACAGCTTTCCTTCTAGCCATCACTTAATCAAGAAGGGTGTCTGAATTACAGGCCCTCAATGCAGTGGAAGCCTTTCATCATCTTTCATGCAGGCAAGGTGTCCCTCGGGACCAATCCCTCCTTCATCCCCAAGGTGGTATCCAGTGTGGCCCTTAATCAGTCCATTCATTTGTCAACCTTCTTTTCTAATCCACAGAACAAAGGGGAACGAATACTGCACTCCTTGGACATGCACAGACAACTTAGATTTTATTTGGACAGGACTAAACCTCTCAGGAAATCTGTACAGCTGCTGGTTGCATTTGCTGCAGGGGCAGAGGGGAAGGCCATCTCAAAGCAAACCATTTCTAAGTGGATAGGCCATTGCATTCATTTCTCCTATAAGCACCATGGAAAACCTACCCCACAAGGGATAAGACCACATTCAGCCAGGGCTGCATCTACCTCTACAGCCTTTCTCAGAGGTTTTCCTACCAGGGACATCCTAGAAGATGCTACCTGGAGTTCTGTACATACCTTCACCAAGCATTACCAATTGCCAATTCTTTCTAAATCCAGAGTTGGCTTTGCCACTGCAGTCTTGCAGGGCCTTATAGCTGGTCTTAATGCTATTGAATAACCTCCTCCCATCCTTAGCTTTGGAAATCTACCCAAATGTGATGACTGCTACAGAGAAACATGAAAAACATAGTACAGTTGTGTACACTTACCATAGATGTTGATGTTCGAGTGTATTCACTGTTGCAGTCCTGGTTACCATCCTTCCAGCCCCCTGACTTCTATTGACTATAACTCTATTCTTGTTTACTATGCTTAAAGCTTTTTGGTGTATTTGCTTTTTTGTTGAAGGTGTAACCTTGTATATAATTGCTTCCCATTATGGGGGCACCTGACATATGGGGCAAGAAAAACTGATGTAATAGCGTCGGCTGCATGTTTTATACCCCTGACTACCTGATATCATGGAAGATGAGACAGCAACCGACGCAGGACCCAAGAATTTGGTAATCAGGCCGACTGAGGACTCCTGCAAGCAGATAACCCAAATGTGATGACTGCAAAAGTGAATACACTCGAACATCTACATTTATGGTAAGTGTGCACAACTGTACTTTTCTAGTCCAGGAACCAGAGATGTGGGAAAATGTGGTTCATAAAGACCCAAGGGCCTTTCCAGGATACATGTGGTAATAAGCCCCTTCCTGGGGTAGAGGGGGGAGCCCGGAGCTATAATGGAAGACGCTGAGCACGTGGCAGAGGTGGCCCACAAAATCAGGGTTCCAGCGATTCCTTCTCAGAGAAACTCTACCAGTGCTCCTGAAATGACTGAAAGGATGCCTGATTGCTTGCCTCTGGAGGCAGTCTGGGGAAAACTATCCTTGCACCCACTAGCCTGGCAAAAGATAACCACAGATGCTTGGGTGCTAAGGATCATTACCAGAGGTTACTATATTCCATTCAACTTTTCCCCAGAACTAGGAAGAAAGATCTTTCATGTTCCACACAATCAGAGGGATCAGGCAGCTCTGAAAATTCAAAATCTGCGAGAAAAAGAGTTATCCAAGAAGTCCCGCCAGACCAGATAGGATCTGGATTCTACTCAAGGTTCTTTTTGGTGCCAAAAAAGGGGACTGAAGACCAGTTTTGGATCTCAGTGTTCTGAATAAGTATGTTCAACAGCAAAATTCCAGATGGTCACACTTCAGTCTGTTCTTCCCTTCTTAGGGAAAGATGATTGGATCTGCTTTGTAGACCTGCAGGATGCGTATTACCACATAAAAATGGACAAATGCTCCATGAAGTTCCTCCACTTCTGGCTGGACGCCAGTCATTATCAGTTCCGAGTTTTGCCCTTCAGTCTCACCACAGCACCCAGGTGTTCACTAAATGTATGGCAGCAGGAACAGCACACCTGAGACTGCACAAATTGTGTTTCCATATTTGGATTACTGGCTCCTTACCACACCCACTCTGCATCTACTTGAACAGACAAGAGAGTTCACCCTATACATTTGCTCTTATCTAGGTGTACCGTTGAATCCTGCCAAATGTCAGCTAAGCCCAACCCAGCAACTGGAATTCATAGGAGCCTGTCTGAATACGACCTCTTGCATAGCCTCCCTTCCTGTTTACAAACTGCAGAATATAAGATCACAGGTAGACATTATTTTCTCCAACGACAATGTTCCTGCTTCGCTAGTTCTACAGGCTCTTGTATCCATGGTGGCAGCCATTACTTTAGTACTGTTAGTAAGGTTCCACATGAGAATCCTACAGTGGCTTCTATCCTCCCAATGGTCTGTTCTCACTCATCCGAATTACCTGCTGTTGCAAGAATGTTTTTTCTTGGATGGAATCCGAGGAAATTCTTTTGAGAGAACTGTTTTTCCCTTCATCCCCAGGCCATAGTGACCACAGATGCCTCCCAGATCGAGTGGGGGTGGAATGTTCAGGGAAGGACTGTCCAAAGCGCCTTGTCCCCAACAGAGGCCAATCTGCATATCAGTGTTCTGGAACTGAGGGCAGTGCTCTTAACATTCCAAGCCTTTCAAACTGTCCTCCCTCTAGGGACAATTGCAGTTCAGTCAGACAACATTTCAGTAGTCTGGTACATTAACAAACAAGGCGGGGCAAAGTCTTACCCCCTTTGTCAAGAAGTCCTCAGAGTATGGTAATGGGTGATGTGTTTAAATTGCTTTATGTTAGCAATGCACATCCTGGGGAGCTTGAATGTGATAGTGGACAAATTGAGCAGATGCACAAGTGGTCTCTCATTGCCAGAGTGGCAAAGGAAGTTTTCCATTGCTGGGGCCAGCCTTGCTGTGACCAATTTGCATCCCCCCAGAGCAACAAGTGCAGCAGCTACTTTGCAGTAATCCTTCCTTGGGGGAGACCCCGGGAGATGCTTTCCTTCACAATTGGCCCTTGGGACTACTCTGTGCCTTTCCCCCAATTCCTCTAATACCCCTTTTCTTGAAGGCCGTAAGGTTGAAGAGCAAAGTGATTCTAATTACCCCATTTTGACCTTGACAAGTCTGGTTTCCCTTTCTTTGGCCTTATCTACTTCAGTGTCCATGGACTCTGGACCCAGATCCAGATGATCTGTCCCATCCTCGAGGACTAATGCATCCCATCCTAAAAAAACTCAAGTTTACAGCTTGGTTGCTCAAGTTCCATTGATTGCCAGACGAAATAACTTATCTTCCCCAGTTTGAAAAAAATTCCTAGCTTCCCATAAACCTTCCACAAGGAGACTGTACCTCAGCAAATGGAAATGATTTTCCATATGAGCACACAGTAACAAACTCTATCCTTTCTCAGCACCAGTTGAAGAGGTCTTGCAATTTTTGTCTACACTCTTAGAACAAGGAGCTTCTTACTCTACTGTCGGAGTTCAGCTTGCTGCTATTTCTAATTTCTATAATGGTTTTGAAGGGCAGTCCTTAATTTCATATAGGCTGTGCAAGGTTTTTCTAAAGGGAACTTTAAGGTTAAAGCCTCCTTATAGAGAACTCCTTATCCCCTGGGATCTTCCTATGTTTTTGCAATTCTTGTTCCAGTCACTCTTTGAGCCGACGGCTACCTGTGATTTGAAATTTCTTTCATGAAAGACCATTTTCTTAATAGCTATTACATCAGCTAGGAGGATTTTAGAAATGCTTGCTTCATCTTCAAAACCCCCGTATTTGATATTTCATAAAGACAGGGTATCACTGTGAATCAGTCCATTCTTTCTTCCAAAGGTCATATCTGAGATTAACATTAATCAATCCATTGACTTTCCAGGGTTCTTCCCTAATTTTTCCAACAAGGGAGAATACTGTTGGATGTTCACAGACAATTCCATTTTTATCTTGACAAAACTAAAGATTTCAGAAAGTCGGACCAGTTATTTGTTTCTTTTTCAGGTCCTTCCATAGGTAAATCAATTTCTAAGGTTACATTGTCTAAATGGTTAAGAGAATGTATTACCTATGTCTACAACAGGAAAAACCTCAAATTGGCAGCTCCAGTTAGAGCACACTCTACAAGAGCTGTAGCCACATCTGCTGTTTTTCACTCCAAGGCTCCTATGGATGACATGTGTGCAGCTGTGAATTGGGGTACTCCACATACTTTTATTATTCATTACAAAGTGTATCTGCTCTCCAGGGGAAGAATGTCATTTGGTTCTGTGGTGCTCAAGAATATCCTTCCGTAAGGCCTCCCAATATACAAGGTAGCTGGGGACTCTTTCTCATAGTTCAAGGATAAATGAAGATCGACAACACAAGATGGAACTTATGGTGAGTACATAACTTCTTTTTCAAGATATTGATTCATCAGAAGGAAGTTCATTTCAGTGAAGAGTGATAAAAAGAGGTACAAGAAAATAACCTTGTGGAAGTACCCTAGGTGAGTATTCCTGTTTTTGGGAGAGATTGCCCTGAAGCAATTATGACTATTCTTTCTGCAAGGCAGAATTTAAACCACACACAGACATAATCAGAAAAGCCACTCACCTGACTCACTCACCTTGGTGATTAGTAAATTGTGCTTAACATTGTCAGATGCTTTAAGATCTAGAAATAGTTTCATTGAGTTATCATTTCTCTGTGTTCGATAGAATTTTATCTCTGAGTGAGGTAACAGTGATGGTGCTGTACTTTACATACATACAAATATTTCAAGAACAGGCATTAATGCCCTTCTAGCTTGCCAATATACCAGAACAGTTGTTCCCATAAGTGTCCAGGCTGTTAAAAATATCTGAGCTAGTGCTTGATTTAATGGGATTTGGTGGTCTGTTCCATGCATCAGCTGCTTGCACAGAGAACCAACTAGTACACTTCTCATTCCTTTAGTCTTCTACATGTTGTCTGATTATTCTCTTCTACTTTTTGATAACTGCAAACATTCCCAGAGAAAGCTGTCTCCGAATTCCCTATATACCTGAATAATATCTCCTCTTAAGTATCTATAAGAGATGCATGCTGTACAAGTTCAGATATTTTAGTCTCTCATAATTTAAATTGTCGCATCCATGGATGCTCTTGGTATATTTCTGCTGTAGTTTGCTCATGCTTGTTTTCTTATAAGGTTTCCGTAGTGTTATTCCATACTCAAGTTTGGGTCTAATGTAATTAACAAAAATAACTGAATCATTTCTGATTTTCTAGACTCTAAGTCTTTTTATGCAACCCATAGTTCTGTAACTATCATTAACCAATTGGTTGATAATGATTAGAAAAACTCAAAACTGAATCTACCTAGGTCCTTAAGAGAAGCTGCAGTTTCAATCACTGTGTGCTGTATTAAATGTTCACTTTTCAGTTTATCTCCTAAATCTCATATGCTTATTTTTTATGCATTTATCAGCATGTTATTTTCCTGTGCCCAAATGGTCAATTTTGTCAAGTTATTTTGTAGACATGCCTTATCTGTAACATGTGTAATAAGTTTTCCCAATTTCAGGTCATCTGGATACAGACTGTAGCTCACTTCAGATGAAAGATAGGTCTGAAAGTTACATCTAAACAAGTAAGGGCCTCGGACAGAGCCCTGTCAGACACCGTAACTGTAACCAAGAATTTCACCTGTCCAGTTGCTGTGTATTTGCCATGTCCTGTTTGTAAGCCATGCAGCTACCCATATTATCAAGAGGAAATCAGTACCTAGTTCTTATTTATTGATCGGTGTTTTGTGTATGACCCTGTCGAATGCTGAAGTTAAATCTATATAAATTATATTACATCACAATTTTTCATTCATAGCTGCTGTTATATTGTTAAAGGACATCATGTTACAGGTGTGGTGTTAGGTCTGTTTTCAGCATATGCATGCTGATATATGGTTTCAAGTCCCAACCTTTCCAGTTTTGATAATAAGTTATCCAGTATTACCTTCCCCACTATTTTTCCACAACATGAAAGTAGACTTAAGTATTTATATGACTCACTATCGCACCTCTTTTAACAGTGAAGGTCAGTAAATCACAAACCAAGACAGGATTGTTTAGATAAGCTCTGGGTATTTTTCTCAAAATCAATGCTGTTTATAGGACAGATTATTGTATGCCTGGGCATTCTCAATAATCTCTTGGTGTAGAAGTCTTTCAAATATTTTTGTCTGTGGGCATATTAGAAATCAAATCTTTGGCCATGGATGCATTATTCACTTTTAGTGTGGTTATAAAACAGTGTTTGAAGCTGTAAGGGTTTTTAAGGGTTATTGGTGGTAAGTGAAAGATTCATGATGTAAATAATAGGTTTGGAGAAAAGCTGAGAACCATGGCATAGGATTTTAGGGTATAATGTGTGAAAGTAGTGATGTGAAGTTGTTCTGTCTCACCTTCATTTTCACTAATGTGTTCGGAGCTGATTCTCGGCTCTGACTCAGCCAAATACAAAACCTCGAGGTCTTCAAGCAGCTCGTGCCCTACTCCCTATCCCATGATGCAGTGGTGCTTCCCTCAGATCTTGTTTGCCGCTGCAACAGATTGGGAGTTCTTTGACAGCTCTGGCCAGTATTAATGAACATTTCTTTTATATTTCTCAATAGTTATTATATTCCTGGATATTTTTCTATAGCTCTTGCTGTTTTCTTAGTTTTTAGTGAGCATTAGATAGTTAAAGCTTAGAGAGTGCATTATTGGTTCTGTTAATTAACTTTCTTGGGTGGTGTAAGCCAGGGAACCTTGCTGGCTAGGCTTATTTAGCCCTTTGGGCCGATAGCCAAGTACCTACCTATGAACTATTGTAATACAGACGGACATCATGTTGGTGGTCTGGTACATAAACAAGAAGGAACTAGATCCTATCCCTTATGTTGAGAAGCCCTGAGAATATGGCAGTGGGCAATATCCACCCAGCGCTTTCTGGTAGCAATGCACATTCCCGGGACATCCAGTGTGATAGCAGACAAGTTGAGCAGAGCAATTCTGTTGCCTCACAAGTGGTCCCTGAAAGAAGCAGCAGCAGAAAGGATGCTCCACAGATGGGGCCAGCTTTGCTGCTTCCTTTTTGCAACCCCCACCAACACCAAATGCAGCAACTACTTTGCCCTAATCCCCAACCCGGGGGTTACCCCAAGGGTTGCAGTTGTACACAGTTGGCCCCCAGGTCATCTTTATGCTTTTCCCCTGTTTCCTCTGATACCTACAGAAAGCCAGGACTCTGGGAAGGACCATCATTCTAATAGCCCCTTACTGGCCTCGTCAGCTTTGTTTCCCCTTTCTTCAGGTTCATCTACTGGAAGAATCATGGATCCTGGACCCAGTTCTAGATCTTCTGATTCATTCATCAGGGGTTTTTCATCCTGCACTTCATACCCTCATATTGACAGCTTGACTGCTCCAATTCCAAGAAAAGCCAGGTTCCACAATCTCTCACCTGCAGCTCAGAACATCCTAATCTCCTCTCATAAATCATCTACCAGGAAGCTATACCTTAGCAAATGGAAAAGATTTTCCATATGGGCATCCCAGCACAATGTTGACCTATGTTTGACTTCGATTTCATCCATTTTAGAGTTTATGACCAAGCTATTTAATGAAGGGGCAGCTGCAGCAACCATTAGGGTTCAAATTGCAGCAATTTCTAATTTTCATATTGGCATTCAGGGGACTTCTATCATGTCCCATAGACTTTCTAAAGCCTTCCTTAAAGGTACTATTAATTTGAGACCACCTATTAGATCCCCAGCTGCACCATGGAACCTAAATGTTGTTCTTTCTCGAATCATCTTAACCCCTTTTGAACCATTATCATCCTGTGACTTGAAATACTTATCATGGAAAACCATCTTTCTAGTAGCCATTACTTCTGTTTGAAGGGTCTCATAATTACATGCCTTGTCCATCAAACCCCCATACTTGATTTTTCACGATGACAAAGTCCTTGCTGAGAGCAAATTCTTCATTTCTACCTAAGGTTTGTTCTGAAGCAACCCTCAGCCAGCCTATATAATTACTTGTGTTTTTCCCCCAAATATACTAACAAGATGGAACATATGCTCACAAACTTGACGTCCATAGGCAACTTCGATTCTATTTAGACAGGACTAAGGACTTCAGAAAATCAGAACAACTTGTTGTCTCCTTTTCAGATTCAAAGAAGGGTACTCCGGTGGTAAAAACCACTTTGTCAAAATGGTTGTCAGATTGCATTTCCTTCACATATAGCTCTGGGCACATGCCACTAAATCATAAAGTTAAGGCCCACTCAACTAGAGCTGTTTCCACATCTTCAGCCTTTCTCGCAATGCTACCTATAGATGCCATTTGTGAAGCAGCCATGTGGTCTTCACCTCATACCTTTATCACTCATTACAAATTGGATAGGGCTTCCAGGGACAGGGCCTCCTTTGGTCCCATGGTTCTGAGGAATATACTTCCCTGAGCCACTCAAGAAGATGGTGCTTGGGATGCTAACCCATCAGCGAGCATGAAGGTGAGATAGAACAACTTCACATAAAAAAAGTTATGTACTCACCATAACGTTCCATGTGAGTTGTTCATCTCGCCTTCATTCTTAAGTCCCACCCACCAACCCCCTACCATGAATTTCTTGAGGGGCCGGGAAGTTGAGACAAATCCTGGTGGTAATCCGTCCTTATCTACTATATTCTTATTTTTCTAACCAAGGTAGTTTAGATATCAGTATAGTTGGCTGCAAACAAGATCTGAGAGAAGCAACAGTGCATCATGGGATAGAGAGTAGGCCACAAGCTGCTTGAAGTCCTCGAGCTTTCATCTTGGCCGAGTCAGAGCCGAGGATCAGCTCTGAACCCATCAGTGAGAATGAAGGCAAGATGAACAACTCACATGGAACGTTATGGTGAGTACATAACTTTTTTTTTTTAAAGGATAGTCACTTTTTTCAAGAAGATCCTTTACAGATTTCAGTGAGATCATTTTAAAGTAGAATGAAGGCTTTTCAGTGAGGTTATGGAATAGAGTGTAGTGGAAGGTAACATGAGGAGGGTAATGCTTGTGTTGAAGTTGTTTGAGGGGAGAGAAAAATCCTTGTAAACTGTATGATGGGAGTTTAGGGTGTAGTGAATTGTGAAAGTGTTTCCTATCAGGAAGGAACTTGCATGTTGACAACAGATTTCTAAAGAGTTTTGGGTGACTAACATGAGATATCTGGATTTTCCTAACATAGGAAACTTTGGCTGTATTAGTTTTAAGTCTGGTGTTTGGCCAGTCATAGAATTCATTTTCCAGTTTGTCTATCTTGGGCACTGTTTTAAGAGTTGAAGAAGTTCATGTGTTATCTGGGGGACATTGTGATGCTTAAGAATTATCCTTTTAATGGAGGGATCCTGTTTTGAGTGGGGTTGGGTTGGGGAGAAGGATATTAAGTAAGGATAAAGTTGAAACTGCAGCTGAATATTGGAGACCAGTAGAGTGATCATAATTCTTGGCTTATAAGATCATCTGCTGAATCTGGCATAGACCTGATGAGAATCATTTTAGGAGGTGATTGGGAAGCTCTGAAATTCCAACTGGGTATCAGTGAGTTGTGATTACCTAACGTAAAAGGTAAACACGAAAAACTGTGAAACCTGTTTGAGATGTTATAATGAATGCGATGTACTTGACCAAATGCAAAGGAAAGATAAACAGAAGGCTTAGTGTAACCTTGTAGAATGAAGATCTGAAGAGGTACATTTGAAGACTTGCCCGTATTACTCAAAGTGAGGAAGCACATAAAGTTTGACTGTGACATGATTGCTGCAGCATCCGGGGCAGCTGCTTTTCAATCCATTATAACATTATGCTCTTGGATGAGGATTTGTACATTGAAACAACTTATAAAAGTAGTATTACTCACTGCTCTCCTGGGCAAGGAGTTCTTGTTTGGGAACCCAACACAACACAAGGAATGTTCAAGACATTATGGAGGAAAGGCAGTGTGATGGAAGCATAGCTATAACTAGGTCGGTTGGCAACATGGGCTATCCCCCAGGTAGAATCCCTCCAACCACAGTTGAAGACTCAAAAAATAAAGTCCTCCAGGCAAACAGCTGTTATGCATGATAGATACTTCACTGTCTTGACACCCTTTTTAGACACCATCAAATTGTAACAGCAGTTCCTTGCTACAGTTTAATACACACATGCCTGTGCGCACACAAACACAGGCACATGCACATTGCAAACAATTGATTTAAGCAGCTGGAATCTCAGTGACAGCTGTTTAAATGAATACCGAAACTACATTTGTGCCCAGTTGAACAGCTGCCCAGCAAAAGTAGTAGTACCACCGATTTGCATGGATTGCTTTGCATGCCTTCTGTAGTTCTGATGATACCATCTAACAGCTTGGGTTTAGAGTAGCCACTCCTTTTACCCCATCCTAGCTATAGCTTTGGAAGCAGTAAAGCAACTTTTTCATCTTCCCATGGCCAGCTCTAGCAGAAATTATTTCTCCAAGTTTCATCCTTTCTACAAGCATCTTTCTAAAGGTCAGTAGACCAAGAAGAATAAGGCATTTCAAAAACAAAAATGATGGGGAGAAAAATAAGGGCAAGGCAGGATAAACTGTGGGCAGAAGCCTTGTAAGTCTTTCTGATCAGTCATGACACAACCAGAAATCTCCCAACCCTATGCCTCTCTCCAACTCCCTACCTGCCATCAACTTCTTGCTTGTGGGGGTGAAGGCTTGAAGCAATTCCAGGGCAACCGGTCAAGTAGTGTAGCAGGCATTTAGTATATTAAAGGTTAGGGTTTTTAGTCATGGCTATTTCTGATGCCAGAAATGGGCAGGCCTTTGAGGACAGTTTTAGACCTAAGGTTCAACATATTTTTAAAATACCAAAATTAAAATCATCTTACCCTGCAGAGTCATTTCCTCTCGTTGCCCGAAGTCTTCCTAGTGACATTGAATCTAAAGGACATGTACCTGCATATACTTATCTGAAGAAAACTGTACGTACCACATGTTGAAGGCAGGAGTCCACAACTTGCAATTTGTATCCTTGCTGTTTGAACCCTCTATTTCACCGAGCATGCTTACAAGATGGCAGGTACCTGCTGTGGCCCATTTTAAATGCAGGAGGTTGCATATTTATCCATATCTGGATAATTGCCTCCTTCAAATCCTGATAAAACAACATGTTCAGGAAAAGCTGGTGCTCATTGTGGACTGACTTCAGAAGCTGATGCTCTTCCTTTGTCTCCCCAAAATCAAGAATGACAACGTACAACCACAGAGTTTTCTGGTAGTCAGTATTAGTATGGCAGGAAGCAAAATATATCTGCCACAGGAGAAAGCCTTGTGGAGACCAACAGGTGTTAACAAGGGATTTCCTGAAAGCTTTCCCCAGGGGTACATGTCTGAATTGTCCTTAAAATCTAAAAATACTACTTGTCATGTATTTATTTATTTATTTATTTTACATTTGTTGACCGGGAAAGTCTGACTGGATGCATGTCCATTTTCAGCAGAGTGTCAGGGAGAAAAGCTCCACAGTTAAATTTTAAGGAAAATATAAGGTGTATACAGAAACATTCAAATTTATATAGTACCAAACTTAACATTGACTAGTAACATAGCATTGAAGTTCAAGATTTAACATATTTACATAGACTGAACACAGCTTTTATAGTTTTAGGTTGAAGCATTACATAATGGTGAACATTGTTATTAGGAGTTGCATTTTTTGCTTTATACAGTTGACTTGTGAGCAGGTTAGCCACAGTAGAGAGTATAGCAATAAAGAGAGCAAGGATTAGACATGGTAGAGAGTATAGTAGCCAGAGAAGAGACAGAGTTGGGAAATTGGTTAGCAGGTTAAGTAAGAAAAGCAGTAGTAAGCAGCTTACATACAGAGGAAGAGTAGAGGTGTAAAGAGAAACATGTAGTGGATAGATGAGTGTCCTAGCAGTGACATATGGGTAATGACTAAGGAGTTAGAATTAGAGGTGGAACTGGAAGGAAGTTAGAGAAGTTGCATTCTTTTGATGATGAAGCGGAAGTCAGAGGGCAAGAGTAAGGGGGAGGGGGTCAGCCAGGTGGGGAACATGTGCGCTCTAGGTGTTCTTTCAGGAGTCTCTTAAATGTAATCTTTGAGCCTCCTGTGGTAATAGCAGTAGGTAAGGTGTTTCAAATTTTGCCTATGTAGTTAGGGAAGGAGGTGTCCCCTGCTGTGTTGTTGATCTTTGTGACCTTGATTAATTTTTTGTCGCTAGAACGAAGTTGTCTAGTTTTAGCTTGTAGTTCTAGTAGATTGCCAGAGCTGGAGTTTTGTCTAGGAGTAATAGGAGATTTTCGGCAAAGGAAAGTTGATGATAGTTTAGGAAATTCAAGCCAGCCAAGTTGTTTTCGGGAATGGCAGTGTTGGGCTCGGTAGGGGGCATCAGTAGCAAATTTTGCAATTTCATTGTAACAGGTGTTGAGTTTGACAATTTTGGTTTTGGGCAAGTTGGTGAGAATTGGTGAGGCATAAAATAGTGTGAAACAGAGGTGAGTTTGAGCAATTGGTATCCTAGCAGGTTGTGTTAGAGATAGTTTATTTTTATATAGACTGCCCAATTTTTTGTGGATATTTTTATTGGTTTGATTTCTGTGTTGTTGTGTCTTTTGGCTTTTCCCGGTTAGGGGTCGCCACAGCGGAACTCCGTTTCGCTAATTATTGGCAGTAGATTTTTTATGTGCCGAGTTGCCAGCCCTGACGCACAACCTTCAATGAAGGTACGCCCATTCACGCATGTCTCCACACAGAAGACGCTTTCGCTGAGAATCGAACAGGACAACGTCTTACTGTGAGGTGACAGTGCTACCGCAGCACCACCACCGCAGTTATTGGTTTGATTTATATGCTGATAAAATTTGAGGTTATTAATGGTCACTCCTAGCAATTTAGTGCGAGTGTAAGGGGAGATGACAGTCCCAACCCTGGACACAATATTAAATGGGTTGGGTATTGTGGTAGATTTGTTAGGTGTAAATAACAGTTTGTTTTTTTGGGGATTTAGTGTTAGGTTTTTCTTAAAAAAAAAAAAACAGTTTTCAGTGGTATTGGAAGGCTTTTTGGGTTATAGAGCGGAGTTTCCGAGGATCATTGGCTGAACAGACAAGTGCTGAGTCGTCAGTGTATTGTATAACAATTGCATCTTGAGAGATGCTGTGGAGGTTATCGGTGAAAATGGAGAATAGGAGGGGACATAAAATGGAACTGTGTGGGACTCCTGTGGTGATGGGTAACAGTGTGGATAGGTTGTTGTCCCACTGAACTGCTTGTTGTCTGTCTTGTAAATAGTTCTGAAACCAAGCTAATGCTTGGTTACTAAGGCCAAGGTCAGTAAGGGCTTGTACTAGTTTAAGATGGTTGACCATATCAAAGGCCTTTGATAGGTCCACAAATATGGCAGAAGTTAGATTTCCTGTGTGTTTGTTTTTAGTTGATGAGGTTTGTAAAAGAGAGCAGGGCGGTGGTTGTGCTATGAGAAGGCTGAAATCCATGTTGGGTAGGAGAGAAAAGTTGGTTGTTAAGCAGGTATGGCATAAACTGGTGCTGTATACATTTCTGAAGTATTTTAGCTAGTGAAGGTAAGATGGCTATGGGGCTGTAGTTGGAGTTACCACCTTTATGGAGGGGGATAATATAGGAGGTCTTTCAGATGGGTGCTATTGTGAAGTTTCTGAGGTAGATCTGTTTAGAAGGATGGATATAGGGAAGGCAAGTTCATTGGCAGCCAACTGAAGGTATTCAGCAGGTATTCCATCAGCTGTTAGTGTAGTAGATTTAAGTCTGGATAGCAACCTTTTGACATAGTTGGTTGGGATGGGTTGAAATTGGAAGGTTGTTTTGGGTCTGTCTACAGGTTCTGGGTAATTAGTGGTAGTGAATGTGGGCTATTTTTTAACAAGATTAGAAATAGTTTCTATGAAGTATTTGTTAAATGTGTCTGGTATATTTGTGATTTCACTAGTGGAGGTTGGAGGTGGGGTGGTGGGTCTGCCAGGGTGGAGTTGCTTATTAATTCCTGCCCAGAATTTTTTGGGGTTGTCGTGATGCTTGTTTTGTAGTTATAGGAAATCATTCTTTTTATCTAGGAGGACTGCTTTTTTTGTCTCCTTCCTAATTTTTTAAATTGTTCCTTAGCTGCTGGGGTTTTTGTGTCTCTCCAGTGATACCAGACTTTGTTCCTTTCTGATATTGTATTTTCAGTATCTCTGGTAAGCCAGGGGGCTGTTTTCATTTTGAGTTTAGTGGTTCGGGCTGGAGCGTGGGCATTTAGGATTTGTAGGAAAGTGTTACTGAAATGGATTATGGCTTCTTCTAGAGGTAGTACTTCTAGTATGTTCCAGTTATAGTGCTTTCGCTCGAGTTTGAATTTGTTGCGGTCAAAGTTTTTCGTGTTACGGGTTATTTGTAATATGGGGGTTGAATTGTAGTAGGAAGGTGGGTTGATGGTCGCCAAAGGTGTCCGGGAGGATGCCTGCTTGGTAAGAGGTGTTGGTCTAATTTATTAAGATCCAGTCTAGGAGGCGTTCTCTGATTTTTGCATTTCCTAGTCTAGTGCTTGATTGGATGACTTGTGAGAAACTGCAGAGGTTGATATGGTTTGTGGGGTTAATAGCTGAACATGTGTTGAAATCTATATTATGTCACCTGGGGCTGGTTTTGTCCATTGTAGGAAGGCTTCCAGGGTAGGGATGTTGTTGCCTGGTGATATATAACTTGTGATAATGTTGATTGACTTTTTGTTGCCAAGTTTGAGTGTAGCGAGGAGGAGTTCATAGTTTTTGAAGGCCTTCTTCTATTTTGTATATTGTGGTGTATTTTCATGATACTGTTTCATTTGTATTCCATTTTCTATTACATATTTAAGCTAGGAAAGAGACCTGAGCTGTGTCTGTTGTGAGTCCCACAAAACTTAGAACAGGTCACTTAAGGTTAATTACCTGTAAACTGAGAGAGTAGCTAGGAACTAAACCTTGTATTTAAGTGGTAAAATAAAATATTTCAAATCTTTATTGGAAAAGCTCACTCAGATGCTGCAATAGACTGCTGTGAGAAAAAAAAGTTTGTTTTTCTTCTATTGCATTTGTATTGCTTTATTGCCTTCTTCTGTTTTGTATATTGTGGTGTGTTTTCATTACATTGTGTTATAATCTATGGCTAATTTAACTATAAAAGAGACAAGAGCTGATGAATTACACAGAAATTAAAATTTTCCCGTCCTCCCACCATAGTGTTGTGTTTTTAAAGTCATCTGTGTCTCTAGTTGTTTGCCCCTTATGTTAATTTGACAACATATTTCTTTCCCTCTCCTCTCCTCTTTGATTGGCTACTGTAAGTACAAAATTATCATTTTGTGAAGTCATTCCCCCTTTGGCTGTTTAAATTTATTGGCCCTCCTACTATATTCCATAGTGCCAGAATACTAAATGCTCAACTTCCATGCAGTCTGTCTTGCTCTTATAAAATTAGTGGTTCTCCCCATAGACTACTAAAGCTTGAGTTACCCCCACTTTTATCTCTAACTGCTTAGTGCGCACTGATCTCTTGGTATAATGCCCTATTGTCCCATCTTACCTTTAAATCTGCACCATCTGGACCAAGTCCACCAGTCTTTACAGAGTCCACATGCTACCTCTAAGTAGTCACATTGGGACTAGTGATTCTGTTTTGCTTCTGGTGAGAGAAGAAGCATAAGGACATTATTTCTTGGATATTGCTGATTGCTGATCACCAGAAAGCCTGAAAAATGCTTCATAAGTGCTAGCTTGGAATTTGCATTTTAGTTTTGCTCCTGGTGAGAGAAGGAACAGAGGGCAGTGTTTCCTGACTGTCTCTGACTGGACATTGAGTGTCTGTGTGGAACTTTTCTGATTTATCTGGTTGCTATTCAATGCATCTACTAGGAAAAGACTATAACAAGCCTACAGATCCATGCATCATCTGGGATAATACTGTGGATCACCAAAGAGCCTGTGACCTGCTTCTCAACTTGGGATTGGTGATACTGTTTTACCTCTGGTGACAGAAGAAGCAATGGAGCACTTTTCCCAGCAATATGAAGATGTGTTGAGCAGAGCACTAGCAGTTAAGCTGATTACTAGTAGCGAGTTACCACTGTTTATTCATCGTTTATGACACAGCTATTTTTTCTTCTTTTCAGTAAGTACTGCTTGATTAGCTACTGTCTAACCTAACTTCAGAATATCTCCATAAATACTTCATCCGTAAATCAAGTCTTCTTTATTAGTATCCCCTCAAGTGTTTGGTAGTGCCCTGTATAAACGCAGCCACCTTGAGTTGACATTTTTTTCTGTAAAACCACATTGAAATTTCACCGTGACCTATTTACAAGACAGGGCAGCTAGTTTACAGTGACAAGCACTGACCCCAGGGTTGCAAACCAGGTACTCACAGCATTATTTTATATTTTCATCGCAACCATCTAATCAGTGAAAAAGGGCCTGTTGCCATAGATATGTGCTATCTGTTTTACCAGCTTGGTGATGTGAGCATGCTGATGCAATGTAGAAATTACATCATATTAACCGACAAACCAGCTCCTTCTCAAACAAATAAGGTATGTGAAAGATGTATTTATACAGTGTCACTAGAGGCAAAGCTGTCACATAATAGCACTCCTAATGAGGAGGTTGTCAGTAATACAGAAGCTGTGCAAATCACACCACAGTGCAAAGTAGACACACACATGCACAAAAGCTGAGGCATGTAAATGTAACCTACAATTAATAGGCCAACTAACTCTCTCCTAGTCTGTCATCTCAATATTAGAAGCATTAATAACAAGGTACTTGAATTGCATGCACTTCTGGATGTCCACTCCCCTGAGATTCTCTGTTTATCTAAAACCTGGTTAAAACCTAACACTAAAGATAATGAAGTGTTACCACCTGGGCACAACATACACAGGCTGGATCGTGCTTCGAGGAAGGGGGGTGGGGTAGCTGTACTCTGTAAATCTGAGTTGAATGTCACCATAGATGTAATACAACCTCCTCAGATTAATAACTCTGAGATTCTTGCCACCAAATTGCAACTTAATAAAAATAAATGCATTAATATCATCTGTATATACATTCCCCCAGGTAACAATATATCTACATTTGAAGATATCCTGCACTGGTTATCATGTCACTACCCCCAAGAAACCCTACTACTTGGAGACTTTAACATAGACTGGGGCACCTGTTCCTTAGAATCCCCAACCACCCATATTAACCTGCATGCATTTACACAAATCATATCCACCCCTACCAGGATAGGTAAACCCAACCAAAAAGAAAGTATACTTGACTGGGTACTCATAAACAGTCACCCCCAACTGTACACCTCTGGTACCCTCCTTAATGGCCTAAGCGATCACCTTCTCACATATGTAATTAAGCACAAAACCATTAATTCCCAACAACCCTTACTCAGAAAGGTTAGAAACAATAAAAACTTTGACCCTGCCAAATTCCAACAAGAACTAAACTCATGTAATTGGTGTATTCTGAAACACCTCTCCTTAGAGGAAGCAGTAGCATACTTTAACAACAAATTCCTTGAGATCCTTGATTTGCATGCACCTGTTCGTTCAAAGAGAACCAAGGCAAAAACTGCACCATGGCTTTCTATAGAGTCTAAACTCAAAATTACCCTTAGAAACAAAGCATGGGCCTTATGGCGTTCTTCTAAAGACCCTCAAGATCACATTAAATACAGGCAATCCAGGAACGAAACCAAAAAATCAATTTTACAAGACAAAAAACAATACTACTGTAATTTACAGACAGTAAATCAAAATAACCCTCAGAAGTTTTGGGCAGGTTTAAATAATCTACTACATCCTGGACAAACTTCAACCCCAATCCCTGCTGCTACTATTGATAAAAACCCCTGAAGATGTTTCTGCTAGTTTTAACCAATTCTTTACTGAGACAATTCAAGCCCTAGCTAGCCAACTGCCTCCTAGCTCCCCTGGTCCTGAAAGTAGCATCCCTCGAAACCTACTTGCGTTCAGCTTCCACCCAGTCGCCACTTCACTTATCCATACCTTGATCAAAAAATTAAAACCCACTACACTTTCTGCTGATCAACTCCCTGCCGAGTACCTACAAAAATCAGCTGATGCTATTGCTTACCCCGTCTCAATACTAATCAATCGAACCATAGTAGAAGCTAAAATTCCCACCATCTGGAAAATATCCTATGTAATCCCACTTCACAAAGGAGGCAGCTCTACTGAATTCTCCAATTATAGGCCAATAGCTATACTCTCTCCACTTGCAAAGATTATGGAAAAATGTATTCATAGACAATTCATGCACCACCTAATCCAAAATCGCCTTATGGCAGACACTCAGCATGGCTTCCGTCCTCATCACAGCACTACTTCAGCCATCCTAGCCTTTACTAACACCATAAACCATAATCGCAACAATAATTATATATCCTCAGCCCTCTTTTTGGATCTTTCCAAGGCATTCGATATGGTTGATCACCAACTTTTAATCCACACCCTGCAAACATTCTGTCTAGATACTGGAGCCCTCCAATGGTTTCAATCCTACCTGAATGGTCAACAGCAGGCTGTCCTCTGGCAGAACAAACTCTCTAACCTTCTACCTAACACCCTTGGAGTACCACAAGGCTCTATACTAGGGCCCTTGCTGTTCTCCATCTTCATTAACGACCTTTATACTGTCATCCCAAAAGTCAGCTGTATCCAATATGCTGATGACTCTACTCTGATTTGCTCAGCCACATCTCCAGTAGAGTTATGGTCAGCTACCCAGACCACCTTTAATACAATAGAAAACTGGCTTTCTGAACATCGTCTGATCCTAAATCCCAAAAAAACTAACATGCTGTTATTTTCACCAACACGTAGGACTACCGCTTTCACCTTTACCATAAAATCAAATGATGGCACAATAATCTCCCCTGACCCATCTACAAAACTATTAGGTGTCATCATAGACAATAACCTCATATTTGACCTACATGTTAACCAAACTATCAAAACCATCAATAAAAAACTAGGGTCAATTTACAGAATAAAAGCCTTCCTAACCCCTCCAGCTAAAATTGCCATAGCTCGCTCTCACCTTCTTTCAACCCTTCTGTATGCATCCCCTCTACTCTCGAATTTGAACAAGACTGTCCTTAACAAACTCTCAATTTGCTACAACCACATTGCCAGGTTTGCCACTGGGCTGCCTTTTAGGACACATCATTGCATCAATCTAAATCAGCTTGGTTGGCTTGAACTACCTAGCCTAATCCAGTATAACCAACTGATTATGGCCTATAAAATCCTCTATAATCCGGACAATACTCCTGCACTTAAAAATATTATCACCCCCTATAACAATCCTAGACCGCTTCGATCCTCTAACAAACTACTAATTCAGACTAGCAAAATTAATAACACAGCCGGTGATTCTCTCTTTGCAAACTCTGTAAGTAGATCCTGGAACTCACTTCCAGCTGATATTACCTTACTTTCCACCTTAGGTCAATTTAAAACTAGACTCAAACAACATTTGTCACTTAACTGGCTATGTCAATGTATCAAGCCTGGCTAACTCGAATGTGTAAAAATCTGTTAACCAGTTGACTGTGTAATTTAATTTAATCCTGACTTGTGCTCAGGACTAACTTTAACCTGTGGAACTTGTTTATCTTGCTTACTTATGTAATCTCTGTAAATAATCTGTTTGTAATATGTAATGCTGGTATTATGTAATGCTGTATCTGCTTACCCTTGGAGCTTTTCTCCCCGGGCCTCCGCTGAAAATGGACATGCATTCAGTTGGACTATCCCGGTCAACAAATGTAAAATAAATAAAATAAAATAAATAACCTTCTGAAACCCCAAAGACCTCCTAGATGAAGCAGACATATGCCCTTAGCAGCCGCAAATGCACTCTTTCAAAACAGCACTCACGTCAACATATACAGCCATATCTCATGGTGCCTGTAAGCCCATAAGGCAAACTACCACACAACTGAACATTCTTTTCATTGGAGACCCCATTGTGAGACGCACTGAAAAGAAGAAGAAGAAAAAGAAATTCACTGTCAATTGCCACACTATATTACACACGCACTTAGATCATTGGACCATAAGTAAAAGATGTCAAACTTATATTTATATAAAAATAATCAAACCATATTAATAAGTTTACATTTATAAATGTATATCACTTGTATTGTTATATGCAATGTAAGCTAACCACCATTATATAAATTCAGTTCCTGCCTTTTTAATCCTTGTTCCTCCTCCAAAACGTTTTTCTGCATGTATTTTTCCCACAATTTCCATTTTTTCTGTGTAATTTGTTCCCAGCCTTTTCTAAAGATCCTATTGCCTTTTCTTTTATCTCTGTTAAAATATTCAGTACTTCAGGTACATTTGGTTTAGACTTTGATTTCTATTTTCTAGTAATTGCTTTGACTGCCATTAGAATTAAACTTAAGCTCTGACAATGTCTAGGCAATTCAAATCCTGTATCCCAGTTAAAAAATATATATTATTTCCTTAGTCATTTGCTCACATAGTATTCCTGACCAGGTACTCTGCAGAGAAGTTTTAAAGTCTGAGAACATCTACTCCAGGTCCCTCTTTCTTCCCCATTACACCACCACCATTTGCCATCTACCTGAGAAAAAAATTATTTGGAGTGTGCTTGGGGTATAAAAGTGCATATGCAAACACATCCAACCAAAAATTCTAAATCTTTTAAATTTTGTTGCATATTTGAGAGCTCTGCATATGTCCTCCCATTGTTTCTTTGTGAATTGGTTGTGTATCTCTCTTACCAGTCTTTTCTGTCCACCAATGATCAATTACTATAGCTCTTGTGCAGCATTCTATATGCCATACTTATTATCCCTTTTTCAACAGCAGATTCTTTTCTAAATTCAACTAAAAAGTCAACCACTGTGGGTCTTTTAGGATTCCCTATCCCTTTTGTTTTCCATATACTCTGATGCATTCATCCATCCACAACCCTTTTTCCCCACATGGGGTCGGGGTGTCACCTCAACAATTGTCAGTCATCTAGAGCCAAGGTTTATACTGCCAGGTGCTAGCCCTGCTGTGGTAGTTCAACCATGCCCCACCTTGCACATACACACACACACACACCCATGACTAATTTAGTGTGTCCAATCCACATACTGCATGCCTTTGGAAAGTGGGAGGAAACGGGAGCACCCGAAGGAAACCCACACAAACATAGGAAGGACAATGCATACTCCACACAGAAGACACTCCAGCCAAGAATTGTACCGAGGAACCTCTTACTGTGAGGCAAAAACACCCCCCTGCACCACTGTGCCACCCATATCAGTTGCTTATGGAGAAAGCAGTCTCTAGCCTGCATTTCAAATTTCTTCTTGGCGTCTTCCTATTGTGTTACCTTTCCCTCTCCAGTTACTTGTTCTGAATAGCTTGGTTCCTTTGCTAGCTTACTCCAGTAAATTCCAGTCCCCTCTTGCCTTTTCTGTCTCTTTCTTATTATATGTTTTGCTACTTTTTGAATATAATGTTTTGTATGACTGTTATTCTCGTTAAAGAACTGCAGCCAAAATCCCACTCTTTGTTTATTTCTTGAATTGCCCCCTGCTTCATCGTCATAGCTCCACTTTGATTTGTAGCATTGTGCTTGTGTTAGGTATAAGACCCTTAACTTTGTAGCTGTAAAATATTCCTTCAAATCTGGTAATCCTAAATCTCCTCCTTCTATTGGAAGGATCAACTTTATCCCACTTGACTCTTGCCCTCTTCCCCTCCCAGATAAAAACCCTTCAACTCTTTTAAGTACTACCCACAACTTCTCTGTTTGATAAATTATGCCTGACCTGTGTATAAAACTAAAGGAACTGAAATAATTTTACTGCTTGTGTATCTTGGCTATCAATATCCACAAAGAAGAGATTCCATTTTCTCTGTTTTTGTATTATCATTTGTTTTATCTTTTTCCATATATCCTCAGCTGCTGTAACAGAATCTTTTTTAACCCGTACTCCTAAATACTTCATTTTATCATGTTCCCATAAATATGGGTAGTGTTGAACCAATTTGTGTAGCTAGGCAATTTATACAGCTATAGCCGTTGTTTTATCTTCTTTAATTGTATATCCCATCCCGTCCCCCCAAAAAAAGAATGGTCTCATTATGTTCCAGAACACTGATATGTCATTTTCTGGTGCTATCAAAAAAAAAATTCCAAATAAAGCCAACTTTTCTTGAATACCATACTATTTAAATTTCTTGAGTTTCTGAGTACCTTATTTTCTTTGCCAGTGGTTCTAAGTGTAATGCAAATAACAAATGGGAAAGAGGACATCCATGCCTGGTTTCTCCATTCAGACACAACTCATCAGAGAAGAAACCATCCCACTTTGATTTTTGCCTCCAATTCCTCATATATCTTAATTAACCATATGACTGTATCGGGAAATGCAGGTGTTTACATTGCTCTGCTCATAAAATCTCAGCTTACTTTGCGCAATGCTTCCTCTGCATCAAGACCCACCATCAGCAGCAATATTTTCTTACATTCTGCTTTCCTGTGGATCATCATCGTTCTTTTAATCTTGTCAAATGTTTGCCTCCCTTCCACCAACCACATTAATTGATACATCAATTTTGGCAACACCTTTGCCATTCTTTTGAGCATTATAGACATAAACATTTTATAATCATTATTTAAAACTGAAATGAAACTAGATCTGATGTGTCTTTTCCATCTCTAGGTATTACAGCCATCATAGTATTTTTCCAGCTTGTCATTTGGTATGAGCCTGCACTGAGCAACATCCTACCCTTCTCCAGGGATGATGCCACATACGAACAGAATGACTTTAATAATTTTAGTTTCTGGTGTCATTCTAAGGGGGGTGCAACATTTCTCACCATGGAAGGAGATGGTCAGCAGACCACACTTTTTTTTGCCAGGGATAGTCTGCACCTCTCCCCATAGTACCTATTTTAGGCAATGCCAAATTGAAAATACTTGCTATAACATATCAAAACCAAGAAAATCTAAAGGTGCTACTGCTCAGTGCTGGGAGTCTAAACAAAAAACTCCATTCCTTACAAGCTCCCCTCACCCTAGAGAATGCTGACATCTATACCAACTGTACTTGAAGTTTTGAATATTGTAACAGAGATAAAAGAGTTGAAAGTTGTGTAGAAAAAAATGGAAATTGTGGGAGCAATACATGCAAAATGTTTTGGAGGAAGTGTGAGATTTAAGGGAGGGCAGGAATTGAGCAATTTATGTAAAAAAAAAAGTGTATAACATTTGTGACTGAACATTGTTGTATGGTTTATTTTATTTTATATGAATGTGTGTTTGTCTGTGTCTTAAGAGATAGTTCAATAAAGGTGTTTAAAAAAGAACAGATTAGAGCACTCATTCTGAGGATGGTGCCTCATGAAGAATGTCGAGACAGAGAGTATTTGTAAGGTGGCTACTTTTCCTCTGCCCACACCTTCTTCAAAGAGAATCCAAAGTGTGACTCTGAAGTCTAGGATTCAGAATTGGAGTAATGTAATAAGTGCTCATCTGAAGTTGGTCATCAGGGCAACCAGTGCCCTTTCCACATCCACATTCATGGTATAGCATCGCTCATCCCTACATAGATGATGAACAAGCAGGTAGTTCATTTAGATACACATCAGGATGGATAGCAGCATCATGAAATATAAACAAACTGTTTGCCAAACAGACCTTACAGATGTACATGCTTACATCTCAACAGCTTACTACCAAATGATAGTCAGGCTCGCATGTGCTCAGTATTCATACATTTGTGCAAGCCCTTGGATAGCTTCTTAATGGTACGTACACACACATTGATCTACATCCTTCCACTTAAAATGATTGTCCTTAGCTGAAAATAACATTGGATTTAGACATGTATTACTATAGACATTAGAAACAAACACAATGTTAATGTCCAAGTTGTAGTGTATCTAGAACATGGTTTGGAGATGCAACTGGATCTGGTAACATAACAATCTGGACTGGGTTCAGCAACAGGGACAGTCTTCGGTGAACAACGCGCATCAGGAACTTCTGGATTCATCACAGGAATGGGAATTTTCTCTGGACCTTCCTCTGGAACTGGAACACTGGATAACTCACTCTGAAATAGAGCCTTTCTCACAAGCCATTTCCTGTGGTATAGGCTCAGACACCGGCATCAGAGGTTTCCAATTCAGCCTAAACTCTACTCCTTGTGATTCATAATGTACGATCTCGGCTCTAAACAAATATTCTTCACAACTCCAATCCAATCATAACCTTTGGACATTTGCATCCTTGCCACTTCTCTTTCTTGTAATGGATTGAGCGGTTTGCTGGTCTTATTGTAGTAGGACTTCTGGGTTAAACGCTTCTTCAACAGATTGGTTTTCACTGACCTGTTCTTGACACACAGCACCAGCAACTTGACTACTGATTGGTAACATGGTTCTGGTTTGTTTCACTGACCTGTTCTTGACACACAGCACCAGCAACTTGACTAATGATTGGTAACATGGTTCTGGTTTGTCTTGACAGAAGTCTGTAGGCAGGTCAACCAAGATGTTTATCATGGGGAATATTTCTGAGATTCAAGAGATTCAGGAAAACATCACTATTGTCTCATTTTGACTTCTCTAGTAACTGTTCGGTACTTAGAACTGCACGTTCTGCCAAACAATTTGACTGTGGATACTCTGGGCTACTCGGGACATGAGCAAAGTCCTACTCTTTTGCAAATCTTTTTAACTGTTGGCTTGTAAACTGTGTGCCATTGTCAGAAATAACTTTATGCAGACTACCATGGACAGCAAAATGATGCTTCATGTTGGTGATGACTGTATTGGATGCTAGATTAGGCAGTAGGTCAATCTCGATAATTTGAATAAGAGTCTACTAACTTCATAAATGTTGACCATTCCATTTGAAAATGTCAGTAGCTACTGTTGACCAAGGTAGTTCAGGAATCTGGTTTAGCTGAAGTGGTTCTATGAGTTGATGTGACTTAGTAGTGTTGCACACAGAACAAAATAATAACGCACACTCAATATCTTGTGACATACAAGGCCAAAATGCTAGACCTCTCACCCTTTTAGTAGTCTGCTCCTGGTTGATCATGATGCAAGATAGTAATGTATTCTTGTTGCAAGGATTTTGGAACAATTACTTTCAGACCTTTCATAATGATACCATCGTCAGACAAAATCTTATCTCTGTATGGAAAATAAGGCTGCACTTCTTGAGGTAACATAGATTGCTTTGACGGCCATCCTTGTTGAATAAAGTGGTCGAGCCTCTGTAAAACTGCATCTGTGCTTGTGTGATTTCTCATTTCATCAAGACTTGTGGAAGACAAATTTCTCATTTCCATGACTTCAAAATCAAGGTTCTCATTCTCATGCTGTTCAGTGGTTTTCTGGGCGATCTGCAGAATGTATCAGCAAGATAAAAAAGTTTGCCTTTCTTGTAGATGAGTAAAATGATACTTCTGCAATCTCAACATCATACATTGCAATCTGCCTGGAGCTGTATGCATAGGCTTTCTCAAAGTAGTGACTAGAGGTTGGTGGTCTGTTTCGATCTGGATAGGTCTACCATAAACATAATCATGGAACTTTGAACATGCAAACACAATTGCCAAAAGCTCTTTCCTGGTCTGGGCATACTACAGTTCATTTGGGGTAAGAGTTATCGATGCATAGGCAACAGGTTGACCCTCTTGTAGAATGACTGCACTTAGACCAAATCTCGAAGCATCACATAAAAGAGTGACTGGATTGTGAACATTATAGTATCTGAGAGTAGCCGGACTGGCAGTTCTCTGTTTCATGAGATCAAATGCTCTTTGGTGGTGGTCCAACCAAGACCAGGATACATATTTACGTGTCAGCTCTCTGAGCAGTGCTAAAAGTTGGCTCAACTCTGGAATGAACTTGCCTAAATAGTTAACCATGCCAAGAAAATGTTGCAGGGCTTGAACATGTCTGGAGCTGACATCTCGAGAATGTCTATTTGCTTAGAAGGGTCTGCTTGTAGGCCTGAACTGGTAAATAAATAACCGACATAAGTAACTTCTTATAGCCTGAATTTTTATTTCTGTGGATTGAGCTTAAGATCGCTTGACGTGCTCTTTTCTGAGGTTTCTGTCATGCTCAGTTTCACCATTACCTCCTTCTAGTATGTATACTATAATAGCACAAGGATACTCAGGAAAAAAATTGCTCCATTGCATTTTGAAAGACTTCGCTTGCAGAATTTATTCCCAGATGGTATTCTCAAAAATCTGTACCTTCCAAACGGAGTACTGAAAGTAGCTAGCAATGAGGATTTTTTATCAAGTAAAATTTGTCAAAATGAACTCTCTGCATCTAAGACAGAATAAACAGTGGCATTTAGCATCAGAGCTGCAACTTCTTTGACTGCACATTGGATGATGAGGTCTTTTTAGTGCTTTATTAAAATCTCATGGATCAGTACTTATTCTAATGCCATTTGAGCTTTTCTTATGAGCTATAACCATGGAAGATACTCACTCAGTTGGTTCATCTACTGGGCTTATCGCACCTTGTTGCACCATTTTATCTAGCTGTGCTTTGACTCTGTCCTGCATAGCTATTGGAACTTTCCGGGCTGACCTGATAACTGGATTGACATCTGGGTCTAACTTCGTGGAGTACACAACTGGAAGCTTCGCTAGTTTTTCTTCGAAAAGGTCAGCATAGTTAGAAAAAAGTATGTTGGGTGAAATTAGGTTAGTGGTCTTTCAAGCTAACATGATGGACTTCCTTATTAAATGAAAGCAGTCCTGTTTTCAAACTGTCTGTGAGCCCTAATAATGATTGGATGTGCCTCTTGACTACATAAGGTAACAAGTCATAACTTCTCCCAGCAGAGTAACAAGAAAGCACTACTGAGCCTTCAGTGTGTATTTCTTCACCACCATAAGCAACACGCTTCACACACTTTGCCAAATCAAACCTATTACCATTACACACACTAGCAAATGTTTCTGTTGACATAACATTGCACTATATGTCAACTTTGAACTGTATGGGTTTTCCATTTATCCAAACAGTGCAAAATTCTTCATTCTTTGCCCATAAATCTACTGCATTCACTGTTTCATTAAGCACTGACACACCATCAACATAAAAAGTATGTGACATAGGGTCACAGCCTTCTAATTGATCAATTCATTTCTTGAAATGTTCCCTTTTAATAAAAGAATGTGTGCCTTTTGATTTACAAAACCTCTTGAAATCATTTTACTTATTGCATTTGTGGAAGTACTGACCAAAAGCTAAATATTTTTCCTTTTTAGATTCATGATTTCCACCACAATTACAACAGTTGGCAATGAAAGTAGGTTGGGGCCCATGCTTTGTTTGCTGACTCTTATGCTTCACTGAGACTGTGTGAACTATGGAACTTACTGGAAAGCTCTGGGGTTTACCAGAGTGCTGCAGGGGCTACAGTTGCTGCCAGGTGCTTGGACCTTTTTCTTTTAACCACATGCTGCATACTATCAACATGAATATTAGAAGTTACTGTAAGCATGCATCTCTCATTTGTAAGCATATTTGTGTGCTTTTCTATGAGCTCGTATATCTGACAAATCTCATTCAAATTTAAATTACTGTCACAAAGCAAAATCTTTCTCACAGCATCATCCTTAATACCACACGCAAGTATGTCGTTTATCAACTCATCCCTTAAATCACCAAATCTGCACATTTTAGCCTTATTTCTCAAATCAGTTTCCTCATTCCATAGCTAGAAAGTGGAATAACCTCCCCCAGAATGTGTCTTCTGCATTATCTATGTCACAGTTCAAAATATCACTTAAGTCACATCTTATGGATTCCTGGCTCTGTCGTTGCATCACCATAAATACTTTCTTTCTCTCTTCCACTCCTTCTTACCGTCCTCTCATCTGTCCTTGCTGTCTACATGTTACAGTGTTAAACTCCTCAGTTGATGGCCATCTGGGGTCAAACTGTCTGCAATTTAAGCTTGCTTGGAACGATCCATTATAAGTATATATTATTTCTTGTGTGATTTGTCTGTTTTGCTTGTCTTATTACCACTTGCAATTATTGTTTAACTAATGTGGAGCTTTCCTCCCCAGGCCTGCACTGTAAATGGACCTCCTTCCAGTCAGACTTTCCCGGTCAACAAATGTCAAATAAAATAAATATGCTGCAAAAGTTTCACCAAGCTTTTGATCCCTTGTATAAAAGAAGTGCCTTTCCACTGTAACGTTTGTCTGGGGGTTACACATTTCCCTAAATTTACCTTTTAAGCACTCAGGGTCCTCCCTTGACTCAGCCAGTACAATATGACGGTTTCCCCCTCTCCTGCAAAGATAGTGGGTGCATACACAAATGAGCACTCCCTTTCTATGGCTTCTGACCCAGCAAAATTAAGCAGAATAAATACCTTTGTATGGTCATCTTTATCAGAAAATGCAGCCTGTATGAAAATGTCGTACTCTTGCTCAAACTCTCCCCAGTATCATCAAACACAAGTGCATTGGGTTTTCGAAATCTGTCTACCATGCCAACAAAGTATGCAAAAGCACATTGAAAATATGGCTCTTGTAATTATGTACGAACAAGCTGTACAGTGAGATCTCATAACAACATTCAAATGCACAATAAACGTTTTGAAAGTGTACTTTGCCAAATATGCTTTGAAATGGGTTATATCTTGCAAAATAACTTTACTGTAATGCTGCACAAACATGCGAACACTTCGTACAATTCTGATAACTCAGATATCTTTAATACAAAAAATACATGCTTAGCGAAAATGTGGTCATTTCCTCTTATTTTATTCTTTTTATGCCATTCGGACTTTATTTCAAACATTTTTCATAGTAATTTGAATATTTTTATCAATATCAGACATTTCAGTTTATTTAAATATTCAGAATGTTCTGTATGCTTCTTTTCATATTTTGCGAATAAGAAATTATTTGAGCAAGTTTTAACATCTGAAATTCATTTGATTTGTTTTGCGAATTATACATGCAGTAGGGATGATTCACTCCTGTATATTCCTCCTGTCTTAACTAAGTACCTGTCGGTCTTGAACTGAAGAATCTGAATTCCATTCTGGCACCATATCGCTTGTTTCTCTCTAACATAGATGACAAACAGGCAGGGTAGTTCATTTAGATGCTTTATTACATAGAAACACATCAGGATGGAGAGCAGCATCATGAAATATAAACAAATTCATTAACAGTCAGACCTTGTGGACATACATGCTTACATCTCAACAGCTTACTACAAAATGGCAGTCAAACTCGCACATGTTCAGTATCTTTACACTTGTGCAAGCCCTTAGATTGCTTCTTAAAGGTACACACACACACACACACACACACACACACACACACACACACACACACACACACTGCTCTACAGTATAGCTTTGGGGAATCTTCACACATCTGTAATTATACTGTTTCACTAATCTGTGTCAGGAATATAGTGCAGTTATGTTTGACTATGGTCTGTGTTGCAGTAGTAACTTCCCCATCCTTCCCTTTTATTTTGCAGAAGTTCATTTGAGTTCCAAAAGTATGAGATGGGCAGCAACTAGAAGCAGGAAGTGCTCTCCTCTTACCTATGTCTCCATTTGTTTCCAGCTCCTAGAGCAGGGTACCTTATTGGAACTGTCTGAAATGCAATCTCTTCAAGATGGAAGGTACTTTCCTCCATAGAGAAAAGTTTTGCCTTTCAAGGGCTGAAAAGAACAGATGCTTATGCGGACTAATCATTTGTTTCTATTATTCAAAACTCAACTAAACATTGTTATGTAGGGAGGAGTTGAAATCTGCCCATGTGTTTATGGAGCTCTGGGTGTCTGGACAGAGAACTGGATGTCCTACGGCTGATTCTTATATGTCAGGAGTTACTTTACAGTAGTGACCCTACTCAGACATCAACTGTTGTGGTTCCTCATTGAGCTATAACTTTTATGTAATTAGTAACTTGTTAAGGGGAAAACACAGCTGATATATAGTAAATTGTTCACATGCATAGTTATAATTTTACATTTAACTTGGGTAGCGGATGGTATGAAAGGAGTTATTGTTGTCTTGTTATTAGCATTCATGCATACATACCTCTCTTAATTTATTTATTTGTTTGTTTTCCCTAACAGATCCTTGCCCATCAGCAACCATCCTGATTCGAGGAATGTCTGGAAGACATGCCTGGACCATGCAACTTCACCACCAGCCTAGAGGGACCAGGGCAAATCAGAAGGTAACCTAATGATGGAAGGCCTACAAACACTTTTATATTGTCCTGTATCAAGCAAACAGTTTCTAACAAGTTTTTGCAGATTCCTTCTACCTGTTAGTAATCTTCATAAACAGCCAAGTATAGTGCTGCATACTACCCACTCGGCCTTTCCTACTCATTTTCTTGGGAGAGTGTTTGCACCAGCTTACTTAATGAACTTGCTGCATCCTGAAGGGAGAAAATCAGCAGTAGCTTAACCGATGGTCTGTGACAGGTAGCAGTTTCATGCTTTTTGCAAAATATTCCTTCAATGGTTTCCAGTCTGATAGCAGACTTTCTTTGCTATTGGTCCACATCCACTTAGAATATGATTATTCTGACTCTCTCTACATTTATGTGCACTTATTACTTTGTTTTCGTTTATTTTGTTTTTGCTGCTTGGTAGGAACTTACATTGTTGGTTGCTTTTGAAGAGGGTGTGGATCTCATAAGCACTCAGCTCCGAGTACTGCTATGTTTTCTGGGTCATCCAAGAGTTTAGCTCCACTCGGTCAGGTTCAGTAGCTGGCTAAACTGGTGACAGTGAGGTGTACGTTGAGAATGATCCTGGAAGTCTTAAGTACACCACTTGGATGATAGCTTGACTTTATGTTGCAGGAGGCTATACCCCCCATGTTTTAACATCCTGTTTGAAAGCCACTGTGACATGACTTTAGACATGTTGCTGCTCCCTCCCAAGATGGAGACATCACCCAGACTTGTCCATTCCCTTAATCTGGTCACTGCTTGTAGGTCTGGTCTTCACCAAGGCTTAGTGAATGTCCTGCCTAGTCAATACATTCTCCTTTGCCCCCCTCTTAAAGAGAGATTAGACCAAATGTCATTCTTTTTCCATTCTCCCAGCCAGCTGCCACAGATGCCCAAACCATTAGTTGTACTTAGGTTGTCTGAGCCTTAATCAAGGCATCCTCATTCTGTGTTAGGAGAGCTGAGCACATTTTGATGTATTTAATTAAAAATATATATTGCTGTGCACAGAATGAGGAGCCCAGAAAAAAGCTATTATATTAGTATAACAGGGAAAAAGTTGAGCAGTAAAACTGTAACACATTGTTTCTGTAAGCTTTTATTCCCTCCCCCCCCCCCAACTCAGCTGTTCAACCACAGGAAGAGAGGAGTAAGCCAGCTGTTCCTGCTGTTTGCTCACCTACTGAGCTTTATCGTCTTGGCCATCACAAATAATTACATACTGAGCAGTTTGCTCCTTCATATCTTAAATACCTTGTTGACCTTTTACTTTCTTAATTGCTTTGCCAGTGATGATCTGCACCTGTCTCTCTCTGCAAGACCTTCATACATTTTCTAAAACCTTGTTCACCCCCTTAATGTCTTTTTAGATAATTCAGTCATCAAGAGCTTCCAATGTGCAACTTTCTTTGTGTATTTCAGATTGTTTTTCCTTTTTTTCATATTTGGTTTAAGGCCATTTGTACATTTTGTAAATAGTTCATTATAATTTATTCTTACTTGAAATGTAAAAGTTTGTTATTATTTTATTTGAAAAAATTGGTAAAATTATTTGAACAAAGAGCTTCCAAGTTAAAACAAAATCTGAATAACATAAAGGTATTGCTGCTTAGTGCTAGGAGTCTCAGCAAAAACCTCATTCCCTGCAGACACTGCTTCCCTGCAATGCATATCGATAATAGTGTCACAGAGAGTTAGTTCAAGACCATTGAGAGCACTCCATCAGTGCAGGGTTTCAAAACCTACTAAACTTTCAGACCCATCACACTAGGTGAAGGCCCTAAAGGTGGCAGAATCTCTAGATTTGTAAACCAAAGTATTACCTCCAGGTTTGTTAGATGAATTAATAACCTGGAACGTCTCCACTTCCAACTTGCCATTAAAACCTCTTATTTTTATTATTTATTTTATTTTACATTAGTTTACCGGCATGGTCCGACTGAGTCAGTGCCCATTTTCAGCAGAGGCCTGTGAAGCATAGCTCCACTCTAAGCTTATATACACTTGGCTTTGTTGCCCAGAACAGTTTATTGATAGTAAAACTACTAGAAATAAAATGGGTTCCACTTATAAAGGAACTAGACCATGTCATACTTGTAAGTGCTATAGTTATATTGACACCACTGTTTTTTTTATACATCCAGATCAGGGTAAACAGTATGTGTTAGATGTCCAAGCTACTTGCACTTCTTCTCATGTGGTTTATTTAGCATGCTGCACTGCCTGCACAAAGTTTTATGTAGGCAAGACTGGTAGTTGAAGGAAAGTGTAGTCGAACACTTAAGACATATAAATATTGGTACTGAGTGCAGTGCTCTTTCTAAACATGTGAAGCTCACCACACACATTGTTTTACGTTTCAAGTTATAGCACAGGTAGCAGCTACTAAGAGGCTGGATGATGTTACGAATGCCACTGAAAGCTTAGAGAGCAAGTGGATAGCTAGGTTAAGGGCTGATAATGGTTCATGACTAAATGATAAAGTTCCCCTTAAACTTTTGTTACAGACATGTTCACTTTTTAGATGAGCTTTACATATACTTATGTGCATTAGTTGATTTTAAGTTCATCTTTTATTTTCAAATTTTATTACATTCATTGTTTGTGTTCTTTTAATATGTAATTGCTTTATTGGTTGAGTTGCTAGTTGAATTTCAGTATAAACTGCTGTGTGTGTGACTGCATTTTTATACTGACATCTGAAGAAGCAGCAAGAGCTGTGAAAGCGCTTATGTTGCTTTAAAATAAAAGGTTGCTTGTTTTATGCCGAGAGCCTAGTGTCATCTCATCATTCTACTTTTTTGGACTGCTTTACTCTGGTTTATTTCTTTAGTGAGACGTTTACAAAGCACAGGTTGGTCATTTTTTCCTGTTAAAAATATGTACATGGTATCAAATAGAACAAGACTTTAAACACTTGAATATAGACAAATATATGGTTGAACTTATATATGTGGAGGAATGTAACATTAGTTAGGAAATTAAGCAGGAAGAATCACTTAGGCAAAGTAGTGCATAGTTAGCAATACCTCCATGGTCGGAGTTGCAGCTTGGAATGTAACTACTTATAGAGAAGTAGTGTTGTTAGAAGGGATATATTAACAGAGTTAGAGCATACAGCCAAATTGTGTAAGTAATGCTAAGTTAATAATTATCCTGGAGTGTTACATGTGCAAAGCCAGAATTCAAATAAGTGTCTTTTGAGAGATATTTTGAAATGATTGATTGCTTATGGATCTAATACTAAGTGGAATGGTATTCCAATTTTTAGCAACAAAGTTAGAGAGTTGCCGGCTGTATTGGATATTTTGGTTACTTGGAGTAAGTCTTTGTTAGATGATCGAAGAGTACGAATGTTAGAGTAGGATTGTAGAAGCTTTTAGGGAAGGTATGACGTTCATCGTGTTTCACTGTTGCAGTCATTACACTTGGGTTATCCTGCTGGCAGGCTACCCGCAGTCAGCCTGAATTCCAAAGTCTTGGTCCGGCGTCGGTTGCTGTCGCCTCTTCCCTGACGTCAGTGCGCCAGGGGTATAAAAGATGCAGCTGACGCCATTTTCTTCAGTCTTTCTTGCCGCGTGGTGCTGGAAGCAAAAGCAGTTCGCAAGTGCTGGTTGGCCGACTCCTTTAATTTTCGTGTTCGAATTTCAGATCCAAAGTCTTCATTTAAAGCTAAGTACCCCGTTGGGGAAACTTTTTTCTTGCTCCAGACCTATGTCAGAAAAAGTTAATTGTATTTCTTGTGGGAAGCAAATACCTCGTAACGATTTCCATTCTTATTGTATTCCTTGCCTAGGCCTTGATCACGATGTCGCTAATTGTAGGTTTTGTGCTAGATTTAACCAAAGCACTAAGCGTCGGCACGATTTTGCATTTCACTACTTTGGCCGAAGATTTAATTACATGATGTCGTCGTATAGCCATCCGACTACCGCAATTCACAAGAAATGCAAGGAAAAGGACAGGCATCAGAGGTCCAAAACTGACGGCGAGGCTTCTTCTAAGCCAGTAGCCGGTTCGCCGGTTCTCAGTGAGGTGCTTTCGCAGCCCCTGACGCCCGCTACCTCAGAGCCGCAGGCCGCTTCCGACTCCTACGTGGAGCCAACTAGGCCACAGGAAACTCAAGGTATTGGACACTCAGAAAATATCAATTCAGATGGGTCTGGAGCCGCTGAGCAGGCATCGGCTTCTGAGGGTGTTTTCAGGCCTACACAGTTATATGTAAAACCGACTTCAGCTTCAAAGGCAAAGACTAAAGCTCCACTAAAGACAAAGAAACAAGTACAGCAATCTCATGGACAGGCCTCCGTGCCTAAAAAACAGATGCTCAAAATGGTCGAAGACCTAATTACTTTGATCAGAGGTTCTCATCCCCCTCCTGATAAGAGGCCTAGGCAAGAGGCAGAATATGAATCTTCAGATCAGGTTTCCATTTCCTCTGATTCCTCTTCTGAACAGGAATACTCCCTTTCTCCCTATGAGGATTCTGATGCTGAAGAATCTATCCCTTCAGCCTCTCCTCCTGAGGATTATTCTTCTGGGGAAACCCTGCATACCATGAGGGAGCACTTCCACTGGGAGAGCCAAGACTACTCAGAATCTAAGAAAAGGCTTAGAGACTTCCTTTTACTTCCTCAGCACAGGCCTCTTGTTATTCCTCCTGTTTTAGACATTGTAGATGATGTATTTTCAGAGTCCGGCCTGTCTCCAGACTCTTTACCTCCAGCACCTGTTAAGCCAGACAGATACTACAGGGTTCCAGATTCCCATACATTTCTTTATAAAAACCCTGCTGCTGACCCAGAAACTATATCTCAGGGTCCCAAAGGGGTCAAGACTTCCACTGCAAAAAAAACCTATCCCCTCAGACAGGGATTCAAGGGCACTGGACAGATGGGGGAAAAAAATTTATACTTCTGCTACCTTGGCTGTAAAAGCTTTAAATTGTCAGTTTCATATGCTTAAATATCAGCAATACTTAATGTCACTGCTTAAACAGAAAATGTTGACAAATTCTGAATGTGCAGAAAACAAAGAAATGCATTATTTATTGCATGCAGCTGAACAAGTGGGAAAGCATACTTTGCAATGTGGTTTTGACTCTCTGGAGGCCTCCTGCAGGGCCGCTGTTACGGGTACTGTCATTAGGAGGCATGCTTGGTTAAAGGAACATAATCTGCCTGATCATGTTAAAGCAAAATTATTAGATGCTCCACTACAACATGATACTTTGTTTGGTGTTAAAGCAGAAGAGGTGTTGAAGAAAATGGAGGACAAAGCGAAGTCTATGCAGACAGTTAAGGATTTCTTACAGGTACAGCCACCCAGATTTAGCATGAACTGGCCTTCAAAGAATTGGTCCTTTCCAGTGTCAGACAGGCCACAAAGAGGCAGATAGAGACACCCCGGAGGCAAATCCCAGCCCCAAGGCTCATGCAGGTCTAAACAATGGGGTGCTTCTACTTCCAAACACGGAGAAGACAAATCTCAGCCATACAGGAAACAGTCCCAATGACTTTCCTCTGCCAGCACCAAGCACTTATCTTTTGGCAGCCCCCTTAGGGGGAAAACTAGCACTTTTTTCACAAAATTGGCACATGATCACCCAGGACAAATGGGTCTTGAATATAGTGTCACAGGGCTACAGGTTCCATTTTCACACACTGCCAAGGTCAAAAGGTATAAAACAAAATCTCCTCAGGCACAAACCAGCAGACGAAACCAAAGGATAAACTCTTTAATTGTAAAGCGCTTTTCGTCACCCTCTATTGGGGCAACTTCTTCAGACAAGAAACACAAATTACACAGGTTAATTTATAACCTAACGTCATTTCCTTTAGAAAGACAAAGTAATGCACATAATAACCTAAAATAAGTTAAAATTTGTTAAAATTTAATTACTTTAAAATCACATCTGAGTATTGCTATACTGCTGCACTTCTTAAATATATCTTAAATATAACTCTTTGTCTAATAGTTATATATATATATATATATATATATATATATATATATATATATATATATAAAAACGTATATATGCATGTAAAAAACATATGTATATACATATATATGTAAACCATTAAATAAGTATATATATTTAAAAGTATATAAAATTATGTATGAAAGTAATTGTACCATATAGTATTATTAAGTCATAGCTACATGCGATATACTTAAAAGGTAGTGACAGATGTACCAAAACATAAAAGTTATCTGATTAAACTTTTCAACTTCAATAAACAAAGAATATTACATTGTTCATTAAGTCCTGGTTTATAAAAAGAATTAGTTCTCCATTGCCAGGACAGTTCACAATCTTCTAATAAAAGGTTATATGGTCATCCTCTAATATTAGTTAAAATCTGATTAATAGCTGTAAATTTAAACTTATGTCCTACATTAGCTATCGTATGTTTCGCTAATGCATTTTCCATCTTTGCATTGGCTATTGCATATGTATGCTCATAAACCCTGTCTTTAAAGCGGCGTTCTGTTTTTCCTATGTAGAACGCTGTACATAAAGTACACGTAGCTACATAGACTATTAGTTTTGAATTACAGTTTAATTTATGATTTATCTTATATTTCTTACTATTAATAGTAACATATTCGCCGCTAAATATGTGTTTACACATGCTACAGCTACCGCAGTTGTTCATTCCTGTACGGTAGCTGAAGGGTTTAATTTTACTTGACGTAGAATAAACACCAAACCTCTCATGCAAAGCTATGCACGGCCAACCAAACTACGAAGCAACACAACGGCCAGCAATATTAGTTCCAAAAAGGCTTTATTGAGCTGTAAAAATCACAACAGGATATAAAAATATCCCAGGCTCCAAACCGGTTTCGGTATGACCTTCTTCAGTGGAGCACACAAAATGGAAAAAGTAGGGAAACACCAACAGAGGACATAACACTATTTATAGTGTACGCTTGTCATCCAATATCCAATCAATAGATCGCTTATATTGTGGTCTGCTAAGACCTTGCCTACCATCTTAACATATAAAGAATACATAATAATATATTCAAAATTCTAATTGAGCAAAAGTATAAATTTGTGTAACATATAACTAAGTATATATATTTTTATATATAGTTAAATTTACATATTCAGTCTAAATATGTACAACAAAAATTACATCCACAGTTGTATAATGATGCGAAATGATACTGTCAACCATATAGTATAAGAATATGTGCTTATCGATAAACAGTCATCAGTGCAACACAACTCACATATCTGGGCTTAAAAAATCTATCTTTAAACAACAAGAGTCCTACTAGATTGCATGTAATCATAAATGGTCATTAATACCTGGGGGAAATAAAGCCCCAAGATGTATGATCCAATATTTCTCTTTGTGTGTAAGTATATTTTCCCACCCCTGTTGATGACTTCTGTCACCCACTATTCGATCGATTATGGTAAACATAAACTTAGCAGTAGGATGTTTGACTGTATGTTGGTAAAGGGCATTTGTGATTTTCTTGTTTCTAATATTGCTTCTATGTTCCCCTATCCTAATCCTCAGTGACCGGGAAGTTTTCCCCACATAAAAAGAAGAACATTGGCAAGTCGCAAGATAGATAACCCAACTTGTGGAGCAGTTACCAAAAATCCTTAAATCATATACCTTACTGGTATTGGCACTACTAAACTGTTTGGTTTTGTTTACCTGACTACATGACATGCAATGCCCACAAGGGACAGTGCCCACTAATTCTGTACCAGTCATAGTTAATTGTCTGTATCTGGCCCCTCCACTTCCGTGATGTTTATAGTGTGAAAAGATTGAACCTAGCGTTTTGCCCCTTCTATAGGAGAATTGGCAACGTGTGCCCAAATGTTGTCTAAGAGTGTCATTAGCCAACAAGATATTCCAATTCCTTTCCATGATTCCTCTGATAATCTGATTGTTTCTACCATATGTGGTGACCAATCTCAAAACGCCATCACCTTTCTTTTTCTGATGATCCTGGTATTCAAGAAGCTGTCTCCTGGTATACTTGTCAGAGCAATTTTTAGCAGATCTGATGTCAAATTCTGCATAACCTCTATCAAGGAACCTTTTCGTGAGATCTGAACTGGCCACCTCATAGTCTTCCACAGTGGAATTAATCCGTTTGACATGACTAAACTGTGATTTAGGGATGTTCCGGACAGTGTGGCGGGGATGCATACTGGAAGCATGTAGCAACGTATTGTATTCTGGATATTTTCTATATATTTTTGTGCCTAAGGTGTTGTCAGGCTTTCTGTAAACATTCACATCTAAAAATTCGATAGATGTAAGGTTGCTATTAACTGTAAATTCGATGCCCCAAATATTGCTGTTGAGATAATCAACAAATTCCTTAAGGTATTCACTATCTGCCCGCCACACCATCCAACAATCATCAAGATATCTTCGCCAAATATCCATTTCCACGATATAAATGTTGTGAGATGTATCATATATTAAATATTCTTCCAAGTAGGCCATGAAAAGGTCTGCATATATCGGAGCAAAAGGTGCTCCCATTGCCGTGCCTTGTAGTTGCCAGTAACATTCTCCTTGGAAGTAAAATATGTTTTTATTGAGAACATGCTCACACATACAGATCAAAAGAGTGTTGAAACCAGGTGGATATAGATTAGTCTTTTCAAGCCAAAACTGAAGTGCTTGAAGTCCTGCCCAATGTGGAATACTGGTGTATAATGATTTTACATCCAGTGTGCAGAGTAACCAGTCTGATTCGATTTGAGTCTCCGCTATAATTTGTAAAAATTGTGTTGTATCCTTGATTCTAGCTCTGACATTAACCAGGAGTGGTTTCAAATGTTCCGTCAGATAGGCTGATAATGGTTCAGTAAGTGAACCATGACCGGACACTATAGGTCTCCCAGGTGGAGAAGTAAGTGATTTATGTATTTTAGGAAGTAAATATAATATCTGTTTGTTAGGATCCTTAACCGTTAAATGTTTGACAATAGTGGTAGATAAAATGCCTTCCTCTACTGCACTTCTCAAAAAACTATCAATTTCTCTTTTAAATGTAGAGGTTGGATCAATATCCATCTTCATGTAGCATTTCATATCCGATAGTTGTCGCAATCCCTCTTGTGTATAATAGTCCAGGTCAAGGACTACTACTGCTCCACCCTTGTCGGCCTTGAGAATAGCTATATTGTTATTGTTTTTCAATTCATTAAGCGCCTTCCTTTCGGTTTCCTGAATATTATCTTTGAGTATATTGAAACCATATGGTGGAAAATGTAAATCTCTAAGTACAGCCTGTTGAAAGGCTGTAACATGGATATTGGCAGGAGGTTAAAATGTAGATTTGAGAAATCTAAACTCAGTAGATCTTTGAGGATAATGGTTATCATTATCAGAAAAGAATATCTTAAGATTAAGACAACGGCAAAATTCCAAAACATCAATAACTGTTTGATATTGATCACAAAAGAAGCCAGGTACAAATCCTAAGCCTTTATTTAAAATTGTTTCTTGTTCCAAGGTGAGCACAGATTTAGAAAGGTTGAGAACATTTTTATACCCAGTGTCATCTACTTGAGAAGTGCTTGGAATAATCCATCCATTGAGTCTAAATCTAGACCTATTTCGGTGTTTCCTCCCCCCGCGGCGTTTGTTCGTACTCCTAAAGGGGTCGGTATGTTACTTCTCTTTTTGACTGGTGAATGATCAGATATAATGCCCTCACTGTCAGTGGGAGAAGACTCATCACCCGAGGTACTGGTATATGTGTGTTCCTTATTTTTAAGAATGGGTCTGGGTCGTTTTCTTGACCTGGCCCCGTCCCTGCCCGATGTCATGTCTTTAAATCTGACTGACTTTTGTATTTCAAAAGGGCGTCCCCTACCATAATCGTTGATGTCCCGATTGAATTTTTTGATTTTCCTTTCTTTAGTCAATTTATCATACTGAGTCAGTTCCTTGGATAAATTGGCCACCATGGTGTTATACTTAGTGTTAGATTCAAATTGTTTACAAATCAGACTAAGGTCCTTAACCTCAGTAATATTCAAATCTATAGTCCTTTCATAGTAATCAGCCAATACTTGTACAAATCTCATAGATCCTTCTTGTACTGCCTCATACCATTCATTGGTCAACCTCTGTTCAGATCTGCTGACCATGGGTTTTAACCTAATTCTGAGCCCTCTTGGGACTAGTTTTTTAACTAAATAGGCTTTAAATAGCCTTAGATGCCATATATTGGCTCGTAATCCTTTCAGGGCTTTCTCTAAATTAAAGAAAGCCGATTGACACCCATCTTGAGAAGAGGCAGCCTGTTGATTATTATTCATGTTGCTTGGGATAGAATCCAGTCCAAACACCTGAATATCCTCCCTATCAGCACACATGCCCTGTAAAATATTATCCAGATTCATATTTACCACAGTGAACCGACTCAGTACAATAGAATAAAGGGTAGCACGGGGCCAGTGGCAAGAAGAAGACCCAGAAAATTTGTTCACCCTCCAATCGAAATAGGGTATATATCCAAATTGGTTTAATTATCCAGAATACCAGTATCTCAAGGGAATACGCATGTACAATAATGTCTGCCAGACATCCAAAAGACAAATCAAAAAACACTGTTCATTCTTACCTATCTGACCCATGCCATATTAAGGCAACCCAAAAATGAATTAAAAGGTCTTTGTCATGACATTAGGGAAAAACAGTGTATGATATGTGCCAATAGTTCAATATTAGTATAACTGACTTCTGAAATATTGATCAATGATATATATTTAACACCCCACTTAAAAGTGTTGGTGACCCTAGTCTATCAACAAGACCATCTGCCACTTATACAGTCTACTGTAGTGATAGTGATAACCCAATCTGCTAGATTTGTACACTTCTATTCCTCATACAGAAGGAATTGAATGGGTTAATCTCTTCCTAGTAAATAAGGGTGCATCACCCAGTGAGACCTTTACAGTTATAACTCTGCTTGACATCATTTTAACTAATAACTACTTTACATTTAACAACTTGTATTTGCAAAAATGCGGAGTTGCGATGGGCTCACCCTGTGGGGCCAGTTTCGCAAATACAGTAATGGTTTACTGGGAATCTAATTTTATTTTTAACAATGGGGAGTTGATTAAGTACATAAAGTACTATACCCGATTCTTAGACGATATATTTATTCTATATAAAGGCTCAAAAGAAACAGCTAACAAACTATTACATTATTTAAATAATACCACTAAGTTTTTCAAATTTACTTCAGATTTTCAGTGTTTGACTATAAACTACTTGGATGTCAATTTATCTAAGGATGTAATTAACAAACAATATATTGCCCGAATACATAGAAAGGAAACATTCTGTAATTCCTACCTTCATTACACAAGTTTACATCCTTATAAACAAAAGAAATCTATAGTCAAAGAGCAATTGATTAGAGCAGCCCATATGTCAACTTTATATAGTGACTTTTTGACTGAATGCCAACTTTTGGTAAATTTATTTATGGAGAGAGGATATCCAGCGGATTTTATTACAGACATTTACAATGAAGTCAAGTGTAAAAGAGACAATAGTCTTATCGTACCAATTCTAGAAGTAAAAAATAGCTTTAATGACCATATACTAAAACCTTCTAATTTTGAAAGAATTTTGGATAAAAGAACTCAAATAATAGAAGAGAGAATACAAACTAATAGTAACTTAGATAACACCACTAATATTATAAAAAATGACAGTAATAATAAAAATAAATATCAACTTAGTTATATAACAACATTTAATATGGAAAGTGGTATTATTAGAAATATACTATATAAAAACTGGTTATTAATTCAACAAGATAGAAATTATTAGTCCAAAATTTTCTGAATATCCTACAATGGTCTTTAGAAAAGGACAAAATATTAAAAACATTCTTGAGTCAAGTAAAATTAAACCCTTCAGCTACCGTACAGGAATGAACAACTGCGGTAGCTGTAGCATGTGTAAACACATACTTAGCGGCGAATATGTTACTATTAATAGTAAGAAATATAAGATAAATCATAAATTAAACTGTAATTCAAAACTAATAGTCTATGTAGCTACGTGTACTTTATGTACAGCGTTCTACATAGGAAAAACAGAATGCCGCTTTAAAGACAGGGTTTATGAGCATACATATGCGATAGCCAATGCAAAGATGGAAAATGCATTAGCGAAACATACGATAGCTAATGTAGGACATAAGTTTAAATTTACAGCTTTTGATCAGATTTTAACTAATATTAGAGGAGGACCATATAACCTTTTATTAGAAGATTGTGAACTGTCCTGGCAATGGAGAACTAATTCTTTTTATAAACCAGGACTTAATGAACAATGTAATATTCTTTGTTTATTGAAGTTGAAAAGTTTAATCAGATAACTTTTATGTTTTGGTACATCTGTCATTACCTTTTAAGTATATCGCATATAGCTATGACTTAATAATACTATATGGTACAATTACTTTCATACATGATTTTATATACTTTTAAATATATATACTTATTTAATGGTTTACATGTATATACATATGTTTTTTACATGCATATATACGCTTTTTTATATATATATAACTATTAGACAAAGAGTTATATTTAAGATATATTTAAGAAGTGCAGCAGTATAGCAATACACAGATGTGATTTTAAAGTAACTAAATTTTAACAAATTTTAACTTATTTTAGGTTATTATGTGTATTACTTTAATTGTCTTTCTAAAGGAAATGACATTAGGTTATAAATTAACAACCTGTGTAATTTGTGTTTCTTGTCTGAAGAAGTTGTCCCAATAGAGAGCGACGAAAAGCGCTTTACAATTAAAGAGTTTATCCTTTGGTTTCGTCTGCTGGTTTGTGCCTGAGGAGATTTTGTTTTAAAGTTTGTCAAATTCGCTGAAGTTTGTTTTTCAAGGTCAAAAGGTATGCCAGACCTGCCACACAATCAATGGGCAGAGGCACAAAAACAAGTTTCATCTCTCATGGACCCTCTCAAACTCAGGAACCCCACACAGCCTTCCTGAAGACACTGGAGGGTATAAATGTATCTCCAAACACCATTATATTGGGTGACTTCAACTACCCGAATATAGACTGGGAACATTACTCAAGCTCAAACTTTCTAGCCCAAAGGTTCCTGGAGTTCATAAATTCAAATGCCATGGAACAACTAGTCACCGTTCCCACAAGAGGAGAAAATATACTAGATCTCATCATCACAAACATGGGGACAAAATGCTCCACACCGGAAGTATATCCCTCATTGGTGAGATCAGATCATAAACTAATCTCACTGGATATCCACATCCGCCCCACCCCAAACAAAAAGACCACAGTGAAGAACTTCTCTAAGGCAAACTTCACACTACTCAAGACTGGTGTGGTATCCTTCAAGGCCCCCCGAGCCAGTGGAAACCACAACCCAAGCTGCGGAAGCCCTTACAAATGCCTTCTACGAACACCTCCAGGACTGCATGGATCAGGCAATCCCTAATGAAACCAAGACTCTTTCCACCAAGGGCAAACGTCCAGTCTGGTGGATCCCAGCCATAAACAAACTTTACAATAAGAGGAGAAAGCTGTTACATGATAGAGCAAAATCCATAAAAGAGAAGACACCTTTGATCATTATTAGTAAAAAAAATACGAGCACTCATAAAATCATCCAAGGCCAACTTTGAGAGAAAAATTGCCATAGATTCAAAAGACAATCATAAGGCCTTCTTCAGCTATGTTAGAAACCTGGGCGGAAACTCCCAGGATATGCTCAGAATTAGTCCAAAATGATACAAAAATCACTGAACCCACAGACATTGCCAACATACTGGCAGACAGGTTCAGTGCAAACTTCACCCCCTCTCCCCCAAAAGGAGAGATAACTATCCCAGCGGAGTGTAGCCTCCCAGACATCTCCAATGCGCAGGTAAAAGCTGCTCTCTCTAAAGCTAAAAACACAGCATCAATGGGACCGGATGGTGTCCCTGGCTGTGTGCTACATGAACTCAATGAGGAACTAAACCTGCACATAAGGCAGCTGTTTAATCTTAGCCTTACCACAGGATACGTGCCCAAGGAGTGGCGTACGGCAACTGTGGTCCCACTCCACAAAGGCGGTGCCTCTACGGACCCTGGTAATTACCGCCCCATAAGCTTAACAAGCCTGGTCTGCAAAGCTATGGAGAGGATCATAATGGAACTCATAAACAAAGACATAGGGGACTTGCAGACATTGGACCTGACCCAGTTTGGCTTTGTCAAGGGCAGATCATGCCTTTTGAACTTGGTCGACTTCTTCGAAACAGTCACCAAGGCCATTGATGAGGGAAAGGCAGTCCATACAGCCTACCTTGACCTTGCAAAAGCTTTCGACACAATACCCCACTCGGGTATTATAGAGAAACTTACCAGCTTAAATGTAAACCCATATGTCACAAGATGGGTTGCAAATTGGCTAAACGACAGAACCCACAGGGTTAGAGTAGCTGGCGCCATGTCAGACTCCAATCCGGACACAAGTGGTGTCCCACAGGGCTCAGTCCTTGGCCCCCTGTTGTTCGGCGTCTACTTCTCAGAAGTACAGGCAAACATAGGAGGACTATGGCTGACAAAGTTTGCAGATGACTGCAAACTGGGCGCCATAGTGGAAAGTACATCGGACACAGATATCCTTCAGAGGGGTCTCACGGAAACTGATAGCTGGTGCCAGAGCCATGGCCTGAAGTTAAATGCCAAAAAATGTATAGTCATACCCTTCGGGAAAAACAAGGTAACCCCAAGCTACCATATAGGTGGCAATCCACTAAGCACAGAAGAGGTTATCAGGGACCTGGGGACCCAGGTTGACAGTGGCCTTTCTTTTAACACTCACATTGCTAAAGTGGTTAGAAAAACCTTCTACATTGCCCACCTGATCATGAAGGGATTCACATCCAGATCAAGTGAGGTCATTGTTCCCCTGTACTCTTCACTTATCAGACCAATGATCGAGTACAATGCCCCATTCGGGATGTATCTCACCCGACACCAGCAGCAATTGGAGAGACCCCAAAAGTTCCTCACCAAAAGGATAAAGGGACTCCAAAATCTGTCATATGCTGCCAGACTGAAGAAACTCCAGCTCTATTCAGTCGCATACCGTCTGCTCAGAGGTGACCTGTGCCTGACATACAAGGCCACGTCCAACCCGGAATTAATGGACATGCTCCACCTCAAAAAATCCAAATCTACCAGATCCACTAGAGCAAGCGACTTAAACCTTAGCACGGATATAAATAGGACATGCTGGAGGGATAGATTTGTCACCCAGAGACTCCCTATGTTGTGGAATAAAATCCCGGTCCATGTGAGGCAGAGCACCTCGCTGGCTCTGTTCAAGAGAAATCTTGACCGGTGGATGGGAGATCGTAGGTTTACCCAGAGAATCATCTCTGTGTCACTGCTAGACAGAGGCACAACAAACTAATGGGCACAGTATTTTTTAACATAAGGGGTGGTGTAAGCCACAAAACTCTGGGCTAGGCTTATAAATGCCTTAGGGCAGATAGCCTAGTATAAACATATGAACCTATGAACCTATGAGGGCCATTCAACGAGTGCCGGAGCAAGAGCAGGGACAAGGATTTTACTCAAGACTTTTCTTGGTACCCAGAAAGGACAAAGCCTGGAGACCAGTACTCGACCTGTCTATTCTAAACACATTTCTGGGCATTCCAAAATTCAAAATGTTGACTCTGCAACAACTTCTGCCCATGCTGGGCAAGAAGACTTGGCTTGTAACATTTGACCTAAAAGAGGCATACCTGCATGTCCCAATCAGACAATCTTGCAGAAGATACCTCAGAGTCATAGCTGGCTCAATGCACTACCAATTCTCTGCACTGCCCTTTGGCTTATCTACTGTGCCCAAGGTCTTCACAAAATGGCCGGCACCAGTAATTACATTTTGCAGACAAAGAGGAATTCAAATATATCCTTACTTGGACGACTGCCTTATTCAAGCAGAGAACAAGGACATTCTACTAAAGCATCTGGCATTTGTAAAAAGATTACTAATTTGCCTAGGGTACACAGTAAACGAAAAGAAATCAAAACTAGTACCCTCTCAAGAGATAATATTCCTGGGTGCAAGCTTAAACACAACTGCCCAGATGGCTTATCTCACGCCAGACAAACAAAGGCAACTGACTTCTTACTTCAAAATGTTGGCAACAAAGACCCAGTTATCTGCAAGAAAAATTCTGCAGGCTTTGTGTTTCATGGCATCCTGCATTCTGCTAATTCCACATGCAAGACTGCATATGAGGAAACTACAATGGTATCTAAAAAGTGTTTGGACTCAACTTTGCCACAGCCTGGAAACATTAATTCTTTCTCAGCATCTTCACCAGCTTCTTACCACAGTTATTTGCCAAACTCATAAAAATATGTTTTACACAACACATTTCATAATAGAGTTTTACTTACCATACTGGTCCCTACTTGGTCATGGGTGTTTTCCATTCTTCTCACAAGCTGCATATTGCCAGTCTTGCATTGCTCTCCTCACGCCATTGTTGAGGTCAGTCAAGAACAAGGCAATGCCTTCCTCACTTAGGTGAACGCCATCCCTTCTGAACAGGTGAACATCTTTTGTGGTGATGCTGTCAGGACAGATTGTAGATCCACCGACCCTGTGTATCAAGCCATGCATGAACCCATTCTGTAAACGTCTGACTTTGTGCACTGCCCATTGACAGTTTGCTGTTTTCCACATCTAATGTAACGGGTCTTGCCCTGACCTACATACATTTACTACACCTGAAGGGAGGGAAACTGAGTGGAGAGCTCAACCAAGACAACATGTGAAAAGACTAAGACTGCCCCAGGCTTTGTCTTTTTGCATGTGTCCTTTTCCGGAGGGAAACACTGCATCACAGTGGCAGCCCTGAGGCCATTTCTACCTAGGACAGCAGCACTGTGAGACTGAACTGAAGAGTCTCCAAGTTCCCAACTGCAATCCAGGTCAATCACAAGATCCATGGATAGCTGGTTATGCCCCCCGTGATGCACCCACCAACACAAGAGAAGTTGGCATAAATCTCTGAAAAGAAACCTTCCTGACCTTGGTGCATAAGGGCTTGGCCAGTACCTGACAAGGGGGCACAAAAAGGGCACATGTAAATCCCCTCTCAATGAACTACAGACAATGTATGCACAGAAAGGATACATGTAAATACCCGCTAAATGAACTACAGACAATGTATGCAGATGCATCACCCTATCTCCCAGGAGAGGCCACTGCCATACTGATATTCTTGTGTATATGTGCAACTACATTATGTACATATATATCGATATACACACACATATGCACAGATATATATATATATATATATGTATATATATATATATATATATATATATATATATATATATACAGGAAAAAACATCAGAGGTTTTGGAGGACAGCTAGTTGATGAAGAATGGAGGGAGTGGCCTGCAATGACTACAAATAGAGAAAAAACACAATCTGGCGTGTGCATTCGTCAAAGTGATAACGACTTCTACTTATGTGAGTAACAGTGACAGCAGCTGAGACTTTTACCAGAAAAGTGATAATAACTCACTGCAGTATTGTAACTGCACTTATTGCTAATGTGATAATGACCTTCCTTTCAGTATTGCAAAGTTATGCATGCTCAGACAAAGGTGATAATTGCTGCACATAACCTGTTGACTAGGCATTCATTATATTACCTTGTGCAGCTGTTGTGTAACACAGACTCATCAGTAAGGAGAACACCTGAGTAATTCAGTAAAATAGTATAACACTCACATATTACTGAGCCCTTCCTCCTCACCTAAATTCCACACATGACTGACAAAGCCAGGAAAAATGCACAGAAAATATGGTAGCTCCATGCTGGCAGTTGTCAACAAGTGATAACTTTGATCTCACTCATGCAACTACTAATCACAAATAGAATACAAACAGAAGTTATTTCTTGTCTGCTTATTTTACATTACACTATTAATTAGTCAGTGGTATATCTGATGGCTTATATGCTGGCATATTACAGTATAATTACATTTCTGTGCTGTATTCTAAGTAATGTAACCATATATAATGCAACATTACCATCAATAATCCCTTCAGCAGCCCTTCCAAGTATGCAGAAGGAACAAAATGACAGATTACCTCCCAATGACCCCTTCAGTATTATATCTGAGTATACACAAGAACTAAATTGAAGCATTTGCCACAAAGCCAAGTGTGAGGCTAAAATAGCTACCTAAGCCAAAAGGTAATCACAAGGCCTTTTTTGTTGCATTTGTAAACAAAGTAAATTAATAAATGCAATGGGTTGCCAACTGGCTTACTGACAGAACCCACACTGTAAAAGTTGCAGACTCCAAATCTGACTTCAAACCAGTGACAAGTGGAGTACAGGGTTCAGTCCTGGTACCTCTCCTATTTGGTTTCTACTTCTCTTAAGTACAGGCTAACACAGAAGGCCTCTGGTGAACGAAGTTCACAGATGACTGCAAACTAAGAGCCATAGTCGAGTCCCCAAATGATGTGGACATCCTAAAGAAGGGCCTCACTGAGTCAGATGCCTGGTGTCAAAGCCATTACCTCAAGCTCAGTGCCAAAAAGTGCATTGTCATCCCCTTTGGTAAAAATTCTGTACCTATGAACTACCACATAAATGGCAGTCTACTTAATGCCGAATGTATTATAAGAGACCTTGGGACCCAGGTGCATAGTAGTCTCTCCTTTGATAATCACATCGCCATAGTGGTCAGGAAATCCTTCCATGTGGCACACCCCATCACAAAAGGGTTCTCATCAGGAAAAAAGAGGTCATTGTTCTTCTCTACTCGGCACTCATTAGACCCATTATAGAGTACAATGCCCCTTTTGGAATGTACCTCACAAGACATCTGCAGCAGCTGGAAAGGCCACAGAAGTACCTCACAAAGAGGATTACTGGCCGCAAACAGACTCCCTAAACTGATAGTCTCAAAAAACTCTAGCTTTATTCTGTAGCATATCGCCTACTCCGAGGAGATCTTTGCCTAACATATAAAGCTATGTTAAACCCGGAGATGTTGGACATGCTGCACCTAAAGAAAACCCAATCCCTCCGAGCTACACGCTCTAGGGACCTAAACCTTGTCACTACAATAAACAGGACATGCTGGAGGGCTAGGTTTCTGTCCCAGAGACTTCCTATACTCTGGAACAAGCTACCCATCTATGTCAAGCAAAGTTCCTCACTAGTACTCTTCAAGAAAAATCTTGAGTGGATGGGAAATAGGAAATACATCCCGGGGATCGCTTCTGTGGCTCTACTCTACGGGCACAGGAAATTAACTTTCTTGGGTGGCATAAGCCAGGAAACCTTGTTGGCTAGGCTTACTTAGGCCCTTGGGTGGATAGCCTAGTACCTACCTATGGACAAATGGATTATCAATAAGTACAGCAATGAGAAAGATTCCTCTAAGACATTACATGTCAACTCACTTTCACCAAAGATGCAACATGAAGATTAAAAAAGCATGAAAGACATGAATCTGCATGTAAAATAATAAATATATATAGCACTAGAATCACTTTTTTAAAAAAACAGAATGTACCTCAGAAAAGCTAAACTAATCGCAGTTCTGTTACTAATTTCTGTCATAAGCATCCTAAAATAATACTAATCCCGTTGTACATCACAGGATACCACCTTCTCTCATGTATATATACACATACATGAGAAAAGGTGTTATGTATGTACACTTTTATACATCACTTATCTAGCCATAGATCAAATTCTGAATGCATGCTGATGAAACTTCAAAGCACTACCTTCAGTTTTACAAACAAAAATAAACTTCCATCTACTATGATCAAGCATTTTCAGTTTTAGGTTTAAAGCTCCAAGGTAACCTCCCACCCAACATAATGCAACACTCCACCCTAATATTCTACTAATACTAATATTTTAAAAAGTGCCCCTGCCGGTTCCTGATTAATACTGGATTCACAACATCAGTGACTATCAATGATCACAACAGCAGATATACATCATGGACCAAAAAAATAGTAAAATAAAAGAGCAAAATGAACAAGACCATCTCACCTGGCTCATCCACCATCATCCTCTCTTGTCAGCTTCAATCACAACAGCCCAGAATACTACCCATGAGCTGCTATTCACATGGATATGTCTTACTATGAAAGCCTTTCCAAGAAAATCCTCCAGACACGAGTGAAAAGCAAAACATCGAAAATAAAATAAGTTGTCATACTACTAAGTAAAGAATGCATACCTCACAGATCTTCACAACCAGTTTGTTATAATCATTTAAATGGACTCTTTAAAGGGTGCAACCCTAAATCCATTGTGATGTTTTAAAACTGTAATACATGCCTAACGGAGTTAGCATTCATTGCTAGCAAATATATTGGTATTGTTTCTCTGATCTTACATCACTGGTATAACAAGTGCACAGAAGTTCAAAAATACTACTCCACAGTTCGTGTCACCCATTTCATGCTCCAGTTGGTGTCATAACTCATCATACTACATTGCTCAGTCACATTTTGGAAATGTGCTTTTTGCTAAATGTAAATAAATCAGCCATCTGCTCCTGCAAACCATTCAACTGAAAACACCTGCCAGTTATACGTACAGCTAGTAGTCAACAGGCTCTTCCCTGGGACATCAAATAATTCCATCATCCGCACACAAACACACGGTTTAATTTATTTATACTCATGCAAGACTACCAGACAATTTCTATCACAGTGAACAGGAACAAGTTAAAAAAAAAAAAAAAACTCCCCTCACCCCCTTTGAATGGCAGCGGCAGCGCCTTGCTGCCCAGGTCACCTGATCTACCTGCAAAGAAACACATTCAGCAACGTTTACCTCAGCAAATCGGGGCTTCAGTCATGTGCAGTCTTGCTAATAACTCTTACTCACAGTTCATCCAGAGTGGCCATGGAAAAATAATACAACAATAATCCAGGTTGTGAGGGATCACTCGACTTCCATCTCAGTGCAGCAAACATGCACATGCAAAGGGTTACTGGGAAAGCTGCTCTGTCACTCAGTCCAGCACCATTATAACAAAACTGAGAAGATCGAAACCATGAAGACGTCTGACAAATAAATACATAGGCTGTGGGAGTTCATGATTCTGCAGAAACTATTAAAAATGTAGTCCGTCTGTTTTCTTGTTGCTCGTTTGCTCTTCCACTGAACAAAAAATGTGTCAATAACTGCTGCTGCCAGGGACTGCTGTCATTCCTCACTCTGTCTCTCCCCCCCCCCCCACACACACACACATCTTTTCAGTTTCATTTATTTTATTTTACACTTGCTAAACAGCGATTGTAAAATAAATGCTCCGTCGATCTCGCTGTTCACTATCTCTCATTCACATATACATAGTCTCCTCTGCTTTCACACACAAACCCACACATACAAATTCTACTTTAATTCACTGACGCATGCAAACAGAAACATAACCACATATGTACACATACATAAATGGACAAATAAATGTCTGGAACTGCAGGCTACAAAAAAATGTGCTTACCTGAAAATTCCCTTACTTCATGCTGAAAATGCACTGGTTTTCTGTGAAGAGGGATCCTGTAGCAGGCTCCTTGTAATATATGTCTTCTCTAAATTAAAAGGGAGCAATGTTGCTACAGGAATCCCTTTTTATTACCACAACCAAAGAATTGTGAAGTGTGGATCGGAGATGTCATACAGGTGGCCATCACTCATGAATCTGATTGGCTGTGACCGCAGGCTAAAGTCTATATTTATTTTCTGAAACATGCAATTAATTTTATAGATTTAGAACATTTAGCCTTGTTTTTTTATTTACTCCAGGTGAAGGAAGGATGCAAGGGGAGTGTGCATTTGTCACTGGGACAACGCTGTGCAATATAATGCAATGCCGACAAAATCGGCTAGCTGTGAGAGATTACAGCCACAAACAGTCAATTTTCTCAAAAAAACAAAAAAAAAAAACCTATGTAAACAATCATCAACTGCACTTTAAAAATAAAGTTGAGAAGGTACTTAAAGTTTAGGTACCTTTTCAGCTTAGTTTTTGGCAGTGGAGTTAAGCTGTGCTTATAAACATACTCTCGCTACCAGAAGGCTCTCATCTCAGTGAGCGCTCGGATGTAACCTTAGATGCGCCCTGTGATGGTACTCAGGGTTAATGAAGACCCTATCCTCTCTAATGTACACCATGTCCGCAAGACCAGTAGTGGAATAAACACCCATTCAAGATATCTTGATCTCTTCTGCAACATAAATAGAACATGTTGTAGAGATAGATGTATATCACAGAGTATGCTACTAATTTGGAATTGCCTTACTTACCACATTACTAAGTTAAGCCACCCACACCCACACACTTTTCTCTGTCAGTTTAGGGAGTTTTTCGTGGCATGTTTCCAGTGACAAAAAGCTTCCTTTTTATTACAGATATAACAAGAACTGGATAGGTATATTGTGGACATCTGCATTTTTCTTCCTGAAGAATTGTAACCCCTCCCCCTCATTCCACCTTGCACTGACTCATCCAACTACCTCTACTGTTACTTCATCCCACCCAAAAAATCCCTCCCGTACTAAAAACTAATTTTCTCTCTAATATCTATTCTACTATACTCTCCAATCTCAAATATACTGTTACTCTCTCCATGCATAATATTTTCCTAACCTACTAATGGCTAGTAGCTCTATAGGTTCATAGGTGTGTGCTAGGCTAATGGCCCTGGGGCCTTTACAAGCCTAGCCATAGGATTACCCTGGCATAGTGCCACTCAACCTTAGTTCCCAGTGCCTCTGTCAAGTAGAGCCACTGGAGTTATCCCTGGGGTGACTTTTCTGTTTCCCATCCACTCATCAAGATTTCTGTTGAAGAGGGTCAGTGAGGTGCTCTGCTTGACATGTATGGGAAGTCTGTTCCATAGCATGGGCAGTCTCTGGGTTATGAACCTGTCCCTCCAGCATTTTCTGTTAATTGTGGTGATGAGGTCGAGGTCTCTGGAGCGTGTGGTGCAGAGGGATTGGAATTTCTTTAGATGTAGCATTTCTAACAGAGCTGGGTCAGACATGGCTTTGCAAGTCCAGCAGAGATCACCTCTAAGCAGGCGATACGAGTCAGAGAATAGTTGGAGTTTTTTGAGTCTGTCCATATAGGACATGTGTTTAAGGCCAAGGATCCTCTTTGTGAGGTACTTTTGCTGCCTCTCCAGTTGTTGCAGGTATCTAGTGAGGTACATGCCAAATGGGGCATTGTACTCTCTTATTGGCCTAATGAGGGAAGAGTAGAGGGAGACAATGACCTCTTTCTTCCAGGATGCAACACCCTTAGTAATGAGATGTGCCACATAGAAGGACTTTCTGACCACTGTGGCAATGTGGTGATCAAAAGAGAGTTTGCTTTCAACCTGTGTTCCCAGATCTCTTGTAATGCCTTCTGTGTTCAGTGGACTACCATCAATGTGGTAATGCATGGGAACCAGGTTTTTCCTAAAGGGGATTACGACACATTTTTTGGCATTGAGCTTAAGGCCATGGTTCTGACACCAGTAGTTGGTCACAGTGAGGCCATTCTGTAGGATGTCACCATCACTTGGGGAGTTAGTAATAGCTCTCAACTTGCAATTGTCTGCAAACTTTGTCAGCCAGAGTCCCTTCGTGTTGTCCTGGACTTCAGAGAAGTAGACACCAAACAGGAGAGAGGACCCAGGACCGAACCCTATAGGACTCCACTCATGACTAATCGGCAGTCTGACTTGGAGTCAGCTATTTTCACATGTATATCTATTTAGAAATGTTAAACCTACAATTGAGTTTATAACAAAAATATTCACTTTATGTAAATGTTGAAATTTCTGTATTGAATTATGTCTTTTCATTTTTGTAACATTGTGACTAGCCAATTGCAAATATCATGGAGCTTATCTGTAAATGTTTAGCTGTATGAACTATGTCCTTTTATAACATGTGAAATGTAACTTGCAATTATTGTGGAGCTTTTATCCCCAGGCCTCCACTGAAAACAGGCTCTTCTTGGCCCAGTGGACTTCCCGGTCATCAAACTTAAATAAAATAAGTCCGATAACCACCCCAACTACTACACAGACAGAGACTAAAGGTGGGGGTGCCTCAATTTACATCAGAAATAAATATACCTCAAGGCTGGTCAAACAGGACAATACACTTGAGCTTCTCCACATTCAAATCACAGTCGACAAAATCCAGTGCCACTTCCTTGCAAGCTATACATCCCCCTCTATGACCCTGGAAATCCATGCCATGTATTTAAACTTATTGGAAGCTTCGTCATCCAACTCAGTACCATATTCGTTGATGACTTCAGTTACCATGCCATTAACTGGAAATCCTGTACAATACCAAGCATACAGGCACAAAGATTCCTGGATTTTGTAAACACAAACTCCCTGGATCAGATTGTCAGTACATCAACAAGGGGACTGGATCTGATCCTCACTAATATGGGAGAGTGCTGCACGATCCCTAGTGTAATGTATTTTCTGGTAAGGTCAGACCCACATAATGGTTTCTTTTGAAGTATAAATAAAACCTGGAACCCCAGCTAACCCTGGAATATTCAGAAACTACTCTAAGGCTAACTTCCTACTATTAAGTGATAACTTGGCAAAATTTGAAGCCCCTATAAACACTGAGAACACTGCTGCCTACACAGAACTGTTCACAAAAACCCTGTACAAGCATGGTAATAGCTGTATAGAGGCAGCTGTACCCATAACGCAAAAAAAGCCACCTGGATGGAATCAGTGTCAGTAGGCTGTATAATAAATGGAAGAAAATCATGGCAAAAATTAAGAGGTGCAGCTCCCAGTAGGATAAAAGCACTCTCATCAAACTAAACAAACAACTCAGAGGACAAATGAAGTCTACCAAAGCCAAATTTGAAGTAAATTTGGCCTCCCAGGCCAACAACCACCATAAGGCATTCTTTAGCTATATCTGCAACCTCAAAGGCAATACACAATTGTGTGCAAAGCTCATTGTAAATAGAGCCACCTATACTGAGCCAGAAGATAGAGCAAAGTTACTGGTCAACAAATTCAGCTCCAACTTTGCCCCACTCTCCCCATCAGCCTTCCCTCAGGAAATACCATCAAATGTAACTCCCTCTTCTATCACTAGGGAACGGGACCTTAATGCTGTCTGTAAGGCCAAGAGGCAGTGCATCAGTGGGTCCGGACAATATCCCAGTATGCCTTCTAAATGGCATGAAACATGATCTGTCAGGCTCTGTGGAGTTACTATTTAACTGTAGCCTCCAAGCAGGCTTTGTGCCTTATGAATGGAGAACAGCAATAGTCATCCTTCTGCACAAAGGTGGGCCATCTGCAGACCCTGGAAACTACAGAGCCATAAGTCTCACTAGTCTCAAATGCAAAGCCATGGAAAGAACTGTCAGAGAACTGATCAATAATGATATAGAAAACCTGAAGACACTGGACCCAGCCCAATTTGGTGTCAAGTGCTGGTCATGCCTACTCAACCTAGTGGAAGTCATTGAGAAGGTCACTAAAGCAATGAATGAGGGCAGAATGTTTCCATGAGCTACCTTGATCCAGCCAAGGCATTTGACACAGTCCCCCACAGAGGCATTGTTGACAAGCTTAAGAAGTTTGGTACAAACCCTTATGTCACCTGGTGGATAGCCAGCTGGCTCATAGACAGGACCCAGAACGTAAGAACTGGGGAGTCCACCTCTATAAAGAGGCCAGTCACAAGTGGATTCTCCCAGAGATTGGTCCTGGGACCACTCCTTTTTGGCATTTATTTCTATGAAGTCACTGGCCTCTGGCTGATTACATTTGTAGATGATTGCAAAGTAGTAGCTGTCATTGAATCGCCCACTCACACAAATGTTCTCTAGGAAGGAATGACACTGACAAACAGCTGGTGCCAGAGATATGGACTAAAACTAAATGTCAAGAAATGCATAATTGTATCCTTCAGGAAGTCATCCACTCCTGGTAGCTATCATATTGACAATGCACCCATGACAGTTGATACCGGTCGTCAGGGACTTGGGGACACACATAGACACTAATCTAGCCTTTGACCATCATGTGTCTACAGTAATGAGGAAATCACGCTGTGTTGTGTAACTTGTAAACAAAGGTATGGCATCTAGGTCCAAGGAAGTCATTGTTCCACTGTATTCAACATTCATCAAGCCCATCATTGAGTACAGTGTACCTAACCAGGCATATCCAACAACTGGAACATCCACAGAGGTTCCTCACTAAAAGAATGCAGGGCATAAGTAACATGTCCTCTGCAGACTGCCTCAAGGCTGTATGTCTGTATTCAGTCTCCTACAGGCTGTTGAGGGGAGATCTATGCCTGGCATGCAAGGTATTGTCAGACCCCATTGTAATGGACCCTCCTGCATATCTGCAAGACAAACAGCACCAGCATTACCCGTTCTAAAGACTTAAACCTTATTAATGATATAAGTTGGACTTGCTGGAGAGACAGGTATGTATCCTAGAGACTTCCCCTTTACTGGAACAGGCTGCCCATAAATGGGAAGCAGAGTTCCTCCCTAAGCCAATTCAAGTGTAACTTGGACAGTTGGATGGGGAACAGCAAATTCATCTGTGGTTTGGCACCTGTCTCTCTAATGGACACAGGTAACATGTAAATGGTTCATCTCCCAGGCCCCTGCTTGTAAATGGTCCATTTCCCAAGCCCCTGCTTACACTTATCAAGGATACCAGAACTTGTCAAAGATTTGGGATGCATGGCTAAGCTTAAAAAAGCCCTTGTGGTCATTAGTCTAGTAACTACCTATGGAAATTTAATATTGGAGAACATCGATGTCTGTGCAGTGACAGAAACCTGGTTCAAGGCCCTGAGAGCTCCCCGGCGCTATCAGGTTTTACCTCTTATCATGCGTTCCGGCCCCAAAATCTGGACAATACCTAGAAAGGAGGGGGGGTATCCATATTCATCAAGGACACCCACACCTCAAGACTGGTGGCAACGCACGATGCATCGGAGACCATCCAGGTGCAATTAACCATAGGCAAGACTGCTCTGCAAATTGTAGCATGTTACAGGCCACCCTCACAAACTCAGGAACCTCACATGGCCTTCCTGAAAACACTAGAGGGATAAATGCATCACCAAACACCATCATACTAGGTGACTTCAATTACCCTAATATAGACTGGGAACACTACTCAAGCCCAAACACCCTAGCCCAAAAGTTCCTGGAATTCATAAACTCAAATGCCATGGAACAACTAGTCACCATCCCCACAAGAGGAGAAAACATACTTGATCTCATCATCACGAACATGGGAGCACAATGTTCAACACCAGAAGTATACCCCTCACTGGTGAGATCAGATCACAAACTAATCTCGCTGGAGGTCCTCATCCCACCCCACCTGAAATAAAAGACCACAGTAAAAACTTCTCAAAAGCCGACTTCAGACTTCTAAAGACTAGTGTGGCCTGCTTTAAGGCCCCCGAGCGGAGGGGAAACAGTACTCAAGCCGCTGAATCACTTACAAATGCCTTCTACCAGCACCTGCAGGACTGCATGGATAAGGCAATCCCAAGCAAAACAAAGACTCTTTGTACCAAAGGCAAGCGTCCAGTCTGGTGGACCCCAGCCAAAAACAAACTCTACAACAAAAGGAGGAAGCTACTACAAGATAGAGCAAAATCCTTAAAAGGTAAGACACCCTTGATCACTATAAGTAAAAAACTAAGAGCTCTCATAAAATCATCCAAAGCAAATTTTGAGAGAAAAATAGCTAAAGACTCAAAAGACAATCATAAGGCCTTCTTTAGCTATGTTAGAAACCTGGGAGGAAACTCCCAGATATGCTCAGAACTAGTTCAAAATGATGTGAAGATTACTGATCCTACAGACATTGCCAACATACTGGCTGACAGGTTCAGTGCAAACTTCTCCCCCCCTCCCAAAAGGAGAGATATTCATACCAGCGTTGCAGCCCCCAAACATCTCCAAGGCCCAAGTGAGAACTGCTCTCTCCAAAGCAAAAAACACAGCATCCATGGGACCTGATGGTGTCCCCGGCTGTGCTCCACGAACTCAATGAGGAATTAAACCCACAGCTAGGACAGCTGTTTAATCATAGTCTTACCTCTGGATACTGCACCCAGGAGTGGCGCACTGCAACTGTGGTCCCACTTCACAAAGGCGGTGCCTCCACCGACCCTGGAAATTACCGCCCATTAGCTTGACAAGCCTTATCTGCAAAGCCATGGAGAGGATCATAATGGACCTCATAAATAAAGACATAGGAAATTTGCAGACTTTGGATCCATCCCAGTTTGGCTTTGTCAAAGGCAGATCATGCCTTCTAAACTTGGTTGACTTTTTCGAAACAGTCACCAAAGCCATTGATGAGGAAAAGGCAGTCCATACAGCCTACCTCGATCTGGCGAAGGCCTTCGATACAATACCCCACTCGGGTATCATTGAAAAACTCATCAGCTTAAATGTTAACCCATACATCACAAGATGGGTTGCAAACTGGCTGAGTGACAGAACCCACAGGGTCAGAGTTGCTGGCACCATGTCAGACTCAAAGCCTGTCACAAGTGGTGTACCACAGGGCTCAGTCCTGGGCCCACTCTTGTTTGGCATCTACTTTTCAAGTACAAGCAAACACAGGAGGGTTATGGCTGACAAAGTTTGCAGATGACTGCAAACTGGCGCCATAGTAGAAAACACATCTGACACAGATATCCTTCAGAAGGGTCTCACAGAAACGGATAACTGGTGCCAGAGCCATGGCCTAAAGTTAAATGCCAAAAATGCATAGTCATACCCTTCGGGAAAAACAAGGTTACCTAGCTACCAAATAGGTGGCAATCCACTGAGCACAGAAGAAGTTATCAGGGACCTGGGGACCCAGGTTGATAGTAGTCTGTCATTCGACACCCATGTAGCTAAAGTAGTTAGGAAGACCTTCTACATTGCCCACCTTATCATTAAGGGATTCTCATCTAGATCAAGGGAGGTCATAGTCTCCCTATACTCATCACTCATCAGACCAATGATTGAGTACAATGCCCCATTCGGAATGTATCTAACCCGACACTTGCAGCAGCTGGAGAGGCCACAAAAGTTCCTCACCAAAAGGATAAAGGGTCTCAAACATCTGTCCTATGCTGCCAGACTGAAAGAACTCCAGCTCTATTCAGTCGCCACAGCTTGCTCAGAGGTGACCTTTGCCTAACATACAAGGCCATGTCAAACCCAGATTTGATGAATATGCTTCACCTCAAAAAATCTAGATCCGTCAGAGCCACAAGGGGAGGAGACTTAAACCTCGACACGGCTATTAATAGGACGTGCTGGAGGGATAGATTCATCACCCAAAGACTCCCTATGCTGTGGAATAAAATCCCGGTATATGTGAGGCAGAGCACCTCGCTGGCCTTGTTCAAGAGAAATCTTGACCAATGGATGGGAGATCGCAGATATACCCCAGGGATTACCTCAGTGTCACTGCTTGACAGAGGCACAGCAAAATAATGGGTATAGTTCCCCATACTAAAGGGGTGGCGTAAGCCACAAAACTATGGGCTAGGCTTGTAAATGCCCTCGGGCAGATAGCCTAGTATGAACCTATGAACATAGAAGGACTTTCCGACCACCGTGGCAATGTGGTGATCAAAAGAGAGTTTGCTTTCAACCTGTGTTCCCAGATCTCTTGTAATGCCTTCTGTGTTCAGTGGACTACCATCAATGTGGTAATGCATGGGAACCAGGTTTTTCCTAAAGGGGATTACGACACATTTTTTGGCATTGAGCTTAAGGCCATGGTTCTGACACCAGTAGTTGGTCACAGTGAGGCCATTCTGTAGGATGTCACCATCACTTGGGGAGTTAGTAATAGCTCTCAACTTGCAATTGTCTGCAAACTTTGTCAGCCAGAGTCCCTTCGTGTTGTCCTGGACTTCAGAGAAGTAGACACCAAACAGGAGAGAGGACCCAGGACCGAACCCTATAGGACTCCACTCATGACTAATCGGCAGTCTGACTTGGAGTCAGCTATTTTCACATGTATATCTATTTAGAAATGTTAAACCTACAATTGAGTTTATAACAAAAATATTCACTTTATGTAAATGTTGAAATTTCTGTATTGAATTATGTCTTTTCATTTTTGTAACATTGTGACTAGCCAATTGCAAATATCATGGAGCTTATCTGTAAATGTTTAGCTGTATGAACTATGTCCTTTTATAACATGTGAAATGTAACTTGCAATTATTGTGGAGCTTTTATCCCCAGGCCTCCACTGAAAACAGGCTCTTCTTGGCCCAGTGGACTTCCCCGGTCATCAAACTTAAATAAAATAAGTCCGATAACCACCCCAACTACTACACAGACAGAGACTAAAGGTGGGGGTGCCTCAATTTACATCAGAAATAAATATACCTCAAGGCTGGTCAAACAGGACAATACACTTGAGCTTCTCCACATTCAAATCACAGTCGACAAAATCCAGTGCCACTTCCTTGCAAGCTATACATCCCCCTCTATGACCCTGGAAATCCATGCCATGTATTTAAACTTATTGGAAACGCTCGTCATCCAACTCAGTACCATATTCGTTGATGACTTCAGTTACCATGCCATTAACTGGAAATCCTGTACAATACCAAGCATACAGGCACAAAGATTCCTGGATTTTGTAAACACAAACTCCCTGGATCAGATTGTCAGTACATCAACAAGGGGACTGGATCTGATCCTCACTAATATGGGAGAGTGCTGCACGATCCCTAGTGTAATGTATTTTCTGGTAAGGTCAGACCACATAATGGTTTCTTTTGAAGTATAAATAAAACCTGGAACCCCAGCTAACCCTGGAATATTCAGAAACTACTCTAAGGCTAACTTCCTACTATTAAGTGATAACTTGGCAAAATTTGAAGCCCCTATAAACACTGAGAACACTGCTGCCTACACAGAACTGTTCACAAAAACCCTGTACAAGCATGGTAATAGCTGTATAGAGGCAGCTGTACCCATAACGCAAAAAAAGCCACCTGGATGGAATCAGTGTCAGTAGGCTGTATAATAAATGGAAGAAAATCATGGCAAAAATTAAGAGGTGCAGCTCCCAGTAGGATAAAAGCACTCTCATCAAACTAAACAAACAACTCAGAGGACAAATGAAGTCTACCAAAGCCAAATTTGAAGTAAATTTGGCCTCCCAGGCCAACAACCACCATAAGGCATTCTTTGGCTATATCTGCAACCTCAAAGGCAATACACAATTGTGTGCAAAGCTCATTGTAAATAGAGCCACCTATACTGAGCCAGAAGATAGAGCAAAGTTACTGGTCAACAAATTCAGCTCCAACTTTGCCCCACTCTCCCCATCAGCCTTCCCTCAGGAAATACCATCAAATATAACTCCCTCTTCTATCACTAGGGAACGGGACCTTAATGCTGTCTGTAAGGCCAAGAGGCAGTGCATCAGTGGGTCCGGACAATATCCCAGTATGCCTTCTAAATGGCATGAAACATGATCTGTCAGGCTCTGTGGAGTTACTATTTAACTGTAGCCTCCAAGCAGGCTTTGTGCCTTATGAATGGAAAACAGCAATATTCATCCTTCTGCACAAAGGTGGGCCATCTGCAGACCCTGGAAACTACAGAGCCATAAGTCTCACTAGTCTCAAATGCAAAGCCATGGAAAGAACTGTCAGAGAACTGATCAATAATGATATAGAAAACCTGAAGACACTGGACCCAGCCCAATTTGGTGTCAAGTGCTGGTCATGCCTACTCAACCTAGTGGAAGTCATTGAGAAGGTCACTAAAGCAATGAATGAGGGCAGAATGTTTCACGCAGGCTACCTTGATCCAGCCAAGGCATTTGACACAGTCCCCCACAGAGGCATTGTTGACAAGCTTAAGAAGTTTGGTACAAACCCTTATGTCACCTGGTGGATAGCCAGCTGGCTCATAGACAGGACCCAGAACGTAAGAACTGGGGAGTCCACCTCTATAAAGAGGCCAGTCACAAGTGGATTCTCCCAGAGATTGGTCCTGGGACCACTCCTTTTTGGCATTTATTTCTATGAAGTCACTGGCCTCTGGCTGATTACATTTGTAGATGATTGCAAAGTAGTAGCTGTCATTGAATCGCCCACTCACACAAATGTTCTCTAGGAAGGAATGACACTGACAAACAGCTGGTGCCAGAGATATGGACTAAAACTAAATGTCAAGAAATGCATAATTGTATCCTTCAGGAAGTCATCCACTCCTGGTAGCTATCATATTGACAATGCACCCATGACAGTTGATACCGATCGTCAGGGACTTGGGGACACACATAGACACTAATCTAGCCTTTGACCATCATGTGTCTACAGTAATGAGGAAATCACGCTGTGTTGTGTAACTTGTAAACAAAGGTATGGCATCTAGGTCCAAGGAAGTCATTGTTCCACTGTATTCAACATTCATCAAGCCCATCATTGAGTACAGTGTACCTAACCAGGCATATCCAACAACTGGAACATCCACAGAGGTTCCTCACTAAAAGAATGCAGGGCATGAGTAACATGTCCTCTGCAGAGTGCCTCAAGGCTGTATGTCTGTATTCAGTCTCCTACAGGCTGTTGAGGGGAGATCTATGCCTGGCATGCAAGGTATTGTCAGACCCCATGGTAATGGACCCTCCTGCATATCTGCAAGACAAACAGCACCAGCATTACCCGTTCTAAAGACTTAAACCTTATTAATGATATAAGTTGGACTTGCTGGAGAGACAGGTATGTATCCTAGAGACTTCCCCTTTACTGGAACAGGCTGCCCATCAATGGGAAGCAGAGTTCCTCCCTAAGCCAATTCAAGTGTAACTTGGACAGTTGGATGGGGAACAGCAAATTCATCTGTGGTTTGGCACCTGTCTCTCTAATGGACACAGGTAACGTGTAAATGGTTCATCTCCCAGGCCCCTGCTTGTAAATGGTTCATTTCCCAAGCCCCCTGCTTACACTTATCAAGGATACCAGAACTTGTCAAAGATTTGGGATGCATGGCTAAGCTTAAAAAAGCCCTTGTGGTCATTAGTCTAGTAACTACCTATGGAAATTTAATATGATGAAGCTTTGCCATCTTATACATTCTGATAATGTAGACCTGTTGTTGATGACCATCAACTTAGGCTTTTATCCCTGGAGCAGTGTCACATTTTCTAGTAAACATTTTAGACAGAAAATCAGAATAGTCCAGTGTAAACTATGCATAGACTGCATTTTTAGGTGCAGACGTAATACATCAGCTGTTTATTGTATTTCTGAGTGCTGCTTCCCAGTAATTTTTCCTCCTTCTTGTATTAATTTTTTAAAATAGCTCTAACAGTGTTTTATTTACTTCCAGGGAGTGTAACTGGGCACCCATAGTCTCAAGCTAATCATATTTGCAAACAGCTGGTAATTAAACAAAGTTGTCAAATTCCCCACATGAAACAGTTGTTCTCCAGAAGGGACTAAATCAGATCAATGCTTGATGTGTTAGCCAGGGCTCACTGCAGGGCTCACTGTCAATACTGAGTGCAACCTTGTTATCTTCATTAAACCCCCTCCTGTTTCCTAAAAACATACTCTTTTATTACAGATGTGAATACCTATGTAGACAGACTTCATTTTGATGCCATATCTGGCCTGTGGTTCGGTAGTTCTGCCTCATGCAGTTTATCCATTGGGATATCTCATCTAAGTCAAATGGCGCCCTTGAATCTGTGAATTTCTCCCTTGTTACCTCCAGCATTGACTGCAACACCCGTTTTAAAATGTACTTTTCTCAGCATCCTCTCTAGCTTGAAAGAATCCATAGATTACGAATTAATAATTTGTGAAGTAAGCCACCTGACATTCAGACCCCTTTTAGTGGTAGCTGCCACTAAAAAGGTACCTTCTAAAGAGAGATCCATGTCATCCATTCTCCAGATAAATATTCTTGAGGAATATTAGCATGAGAAAGTGTGCCTTTGCAATCAGGTACTTTACCTGGAGGGCACTGAATTACCAGACGCACATGACTCACTTTCAGTGTAATCTGGCAAAGAAAACTTTTGAGACACTGAAAAAGTCACCTTGCCCATCTACATTGAGTAAAATCGCAGGTGACAACAAAGCAGAGTTTCCTTTCTCTCTCTGAGGTCAGTACATAATTTGGTAAATGAGCAGCAAGAGCAGCTGGGTCAGACATTATTAGCAAGACAATGCACGTCTGGCTCACATTATGTGGTTTTGTAGCAGACATCAGAGCACCCTTTGTCAGTGCCATCCCCATACATCTTTGGAACCAAGAAGTTGTTGTTCAGGAAAGAGCAAGTGGGGAAATGCTCTTTGCTCTAATTAGAACAAGAACACTTGTCCCCTTCTACCCAAATAGGTAAATAAACTTGAAACTTCAACAAGGTGTCTATTCTTTCCACAGGGAGGGTGTCAGAGAGAGAGAGAGAGGGAGTCTCCCCTAGATCTGCTAGCTAAAGTGATTTTATCTGGACAAATCCTTCGTGGTCTTTTTTTTTTTTTTTTTTTTTTTTTTTTAGTCCTGTCATCCTCTGGGTCACATGTGGCTTAATTTTAGCTCTCCTCATGTGAAAACAGAAACTTAGAAGAATGGGTCAGTAAACTTGTATTTTTTTTTGGTAAAGTTCAGTAACTGCTAGCAAGTGCACAGCATGTATGCCAGCAAAAGAGAAATTCAGAGAACCTAAAAGAAAGTCGGTCACAAAAGCTAAGGAAAAAAACACTGAAAAGAATTCTGCACCTGCTCGACAAAAAGCAGTGCAAGCTTTAGCTTTGGTGCTAGACATTACTTCCAGTAACCTAGAAAAAAAGTAAGTCAAATGTACTCTGAGCTGATTAAAATAAGTGAAACACATCAACTCAAATAACAAAAGGCTGGAAAAAATGGAAGAAGCTTTAAACAGAACTTCAGATGTGGTGATGTGATAAAACTACAAAAAAACATGGGTTACAGTGAAGTAAAGGCTGACTGAATATGAGACTGCTCCAGAAGAGATGTTTCAAAAAAATAATAGAGTTAGAGGACAGAGCACTTAGGAAAAAACTGAGATTTTCTGCTGTACCAAAGAAGCTGGAAAGAATAGACTGTATTAACTTCATGAAAGCAGAAATAAGCAACTGAACTGGTATTCCACAGCAGGAGTTGTTAACTGAAAGAGCACAACTTGTGTATGTTCCAGACCTGGCCATGAGAAAGTAACCTAGACCTTTAATAGTAAAGAAGCAGCCCTACCAGTAGAAGGAATTAATTCTGACAAAACTGTGGCAGAAAGACTAAGTGCTAAAAGTGAGAGACAGTAGAATGTTTGTGGAAGATGATTACTCACAGTACACCAGGCAGAAGAGTACATGTATTTTACTAATCAGGGGATGTCAATAAGCAGGCATGAGATTCAAACTGCTGTATCCATCTGTCTTCAGAATTTTCTGTCCTGGAGGGACAAAATATCTTTTTATGCAGCAAAAACCAAAAAAAAACTAACAGGTCAGGTACCTTAACCAGGAAACCAGTATCAGTCACAAAAAGGTACCAGTTGGAGGTGCCGAAATAATCACTGTACAAACGTGTGTAGCAGCCACTAATGGTTTTAATACATAAACGCCAACGAACTCCACAGCGTTTTCATCCACTGACTTCTTCAGATGTAACAGCAAACCCATCAGTTAAGGCAGCTTATATACCCTTCCCTAAAACATTTAATTAATTAATTTATTAGCATATCTAATCAATTCCATTCAATTTCTCCATGAAATGCCATAAATACCATACTTATACACAAATAAACTAATATGTAAACAATACGTTTTTGAGTTACTTTTTAAAAAACGATGAGGGACTTGTATATTAAATAAATCAATTCCCCTATCAAATAAGTAACCCTTTATAAAATAGGTATAATAGTCTAAAAATTATATGCTTACTAAAAATTATTTTTATAAAATACATTTAAAGTGTGAAAACAACTACAATTAATATACAAAAACAGTAATAATGTGCAGGAACAATAAAGAAAATACATAACTTCACAGAATGTAAAACTAATGGTTCACTTGATTTACAATTTAGCAGCCCTCATTCTCAAAATGGGGGCAATAGAGATGTGTTCATTAAGCCCAGGGAATTTGTTGGCTTCTAAAAATAATTGCCAATATGTCTCTCTTACTTCTATCCTATTCTCCCACGGGCCGCCCCTAGAGTCCTGATGTACCATTTCAATTACAAAAAAGCACCATTTGGCATTAGGGCATGATAAACTGTGTTTATATAATGCATTATTACCATCCTTTGTTCTAATGACATTTAAATGTTCCTATATTCGGCCTTTTTGTTTTCGTGTAGTTTTGCCAATATAGAATGCACTACATGTCTTACAAAGACCTAAATATACAAGTCCTTCACTGTTGCAATTAGAGAAACTAACACTTTTAACCAAATAGTGTCTGTCCTTAATATACACCAAGTTTTGCCTAAGAATAAATGGACATTGAGCACAAGACCCACACCTATAGGTCCCAGGTTTTCTTCCCTTCTGCCCCTTATAATCATTTTCCAATAACTCCTTGAGATTCTTACCTTTTTTATAGGTAAATTTCAATGGAGTTTTGAACAAAGTATCCAATTCAGAGTAACTGCTAAACCTACCCCAATGTTGTGTTATAATATTTTTAACCTTTTTTGTATTCTGATTATAAAACATCACATAGTTACTCGTAAAGGTCTTTCCATTGTTCAAAGTCGACTGTGTCCCTTCCCCTGTACTTTCCTCCTGGTGAGTAGTTGATATAACTTGCCCTGTATGCCCCCCTCTCTCAAGTCCTAAAATGGGGGCAAATCTGGAACTTCTTCCTTGTTTCACCTCTATCATAACCTCTTCTAATAAGGTGATAGGGTATTTCCTGGCCAGAAACATGTCTTTAACTTTCTGACTCTCCTGTTCATACTCATCATCCCTAGATGTCATTCTGCAACTACGTATAAATTGACCCTTAGCAATGCTCCTCTTCTGCTTAAAAGGATGAGAGCTGGTAAAGTACAGGTAGGAGTTTGAAAATGTATCCTTCCTATATATCCCTGAGGTAAATTCTTGTTTCAAGGGGGTCCTTTCTTCTGGTAACGTCCAAGAAATTCATCTCATCTTGAGAGATGTGATGAGTGAATTTCAAAAATCATGTAGTCTGATTCAGGTACTGGATAAATTCCCTTAATTTGGCCTCACTCCCCCTCCAAAATATACAAATATCTAGGTAACGCTTATCCAGTATTGTTCATATGCAGACTGAAAGATGAACTTTTGTTCCCACATCATCAGAACTATATTGGCGTAAGTGGGGGCACAACATGCCCCATTGCCACTCCTTGTTTCTGCTTAAAAAATTTGCTTTCAAAGAATAAAAAATTCTGCTCGAGTACCAGATCCATTAACTCAGTGTATAACAAGAAGGTGTTGTGGTCTAAATTTCCAAATTGATAGCTTCCTGAAACCATTCAGAGCCCAAATCATGTGGTATTACATTAAGTAGATCTTGTATATCCAAAGTTACAAAAATTATGGAATCTGAATACATATCTTTACCTATACTCTTTAAAAAAAATCCTAAGAGTCCTTAAGTATACCATTGGGATTCATCCATATGTTTTTTAGCCTCGAGTCCAAAAACTTTGCCAAAGGATATGATGTCCTTCAAGGATGCATCTGCAGTCCTTACAAATGGGTTGTCCTGTCATCAGGCAGCCCTTCGGTCGGCCGGATTCCAAAGTCTGGGTCTGGCCTCGGCTGATGTCGCACTTCACCCGACGTCATAGCTGCAGTTCTTTGGGTATAAAGGCATCAGCCAACGCCATTTTCCTCAGTCTTTCTTGCCACGTGGCGCCCGAAGCAGAAGCTGTTCGCAAGTGCTGGTCGGTCAGATCCAGAGATTACTACTACCGAATGCTACTTCGAAGACTTCTAAAAAGCTAAGTACCCCGTTGGGGACTCTTTCTTGCCTCAGCCGATGTCAGAAAAAGTGAATAACTGTTTAACTTGTGGGAAACAAATACCTCATAAAGATTTCCACTCTTACTGCTTACCTTGTTTAGGCCCAGACCACGACGTAGCAGCTTGTTTAGCCTGTGCTTCTTTCAACCGACGAATGCTTAGACGTCGGTCGGAGTTTGCTGAACATTTTTTTGGCTCAGATTTTGCATACATAATGCCGTCGGATCCTCTGACTACTCAATTTGTTAAGAAACGCAAAGAAAAGGACCGACACTCGCGGTCCGCGGTTTCGGCCGAAACCACGGTTAAGCAAACCGCGAGTGTCTCGGTTTCGGCCGAAACCGAGCAAACGGTTCAATCTTCAGCCGAATCCATGACTACTCCCGAGGCCCCCTCTACCCTAGTTGAATCGGCCTCTGAAGTTTTACCTACTACTGTGGTCTCACAAGACTTATCGGACACCATCCCTTTGGATGTTTCTACCCCAGCACGTGGTGCTGCTAGGCCTCCTGCAGCCATGTCTATAAAGGCCTTTGCCAGGGCTAAAGCAGCCAAAACTTCTAAGTCTGTGCCTGTTAAGCCCCCCTCTCACAGGCCCAGTTCCAGTTCCCAAATGCTTACTCTGGCAGAGGATCTCATCTCCTTAATAAGGGGATCCCAATCTCACCCAGACAGGGCCTCTCAACCTCCAGAAAAGAGACCTAGAGCAGAGCCCCCTGAGCCAGTGTCCTCAGATGACTCTTCTGATGATACAGACAATACAGACCATCCAAAGGCTCCTTTTTCTACTTATGAAGATTCCGATGCTGAAGAATCGATTCCTTCTGCTTCTCCACCAGAGGAATTTTCTTTTGGGGAAACTTTACATGCCATGAGAGAGCAATTCCAATGGCAGAGACAAGATTTCTCAGATTCAAGGAAAAGGCTTAGGACCTTTTTACACTTACCGCAACATAGGCCTTTAGCTATACCTCCAGTTCTTCCTGTTGAGGATGATGCATTTAATGATGCTTGCACTGCTCCTGATACTTTACCTCCAGCCCCTGCTAAGCCCGATAGGTTCTACAGGGTCCCGGACACTCATCACCATTTATACAAGGCTCCTTTCGCAGATCCAGAGACTATCTCCCAGGGGCCTAAGGCAGTAGCTACGACCTCAGCTAAAACCCTCTCCCTTCTGAAAGGGAATCCAGGTCCTTAGAGATGGGGTAAAAAAGTATACACCTCTGCTACTCTCTCAGCTAGAGCATTGAACTGTCAGTTTCATATGATTCAATACCAAGAGTTTATGCTTGATCAGTTAACTAAGAAACTGTCCTCGGATGATTCTTTAGATAAGAAATATGTTTTAGAAATGGTGAATAACATTCAGCAGGTTAGTAACCATTCCTTAAAATGTGGCTATGATGCACTGGTGGCTTCATTTAGATCAGCCATGACTGGCACAGTTATAAGAAGGCATGCATGGTTGAAAGAACAGGTCTTGCCGGATCATGTTAAAGCAAAGCTATTAGATGCTCCTATGGATAAGGTCAGTTTATTTGGTTCTCCTGCCCAACAGGTACTGAAGAAAATGGAAGAGAAGGCAAAATCTGTACAAACAGTAAAAGATTTCTTACAGGTTCAGCCTCCAAGGTTTAGCAGGAACTGGCCTTCCAAAAATTGGTCCTTTCCAGACTCCTCTAAAACTCAGAGAGGCAGGAATAGGCGTTCAAGAGGCAGAAATCAATCCAGAGGAGGTGCCTACAGGGGGCGCCAGTGGCAAGGTAACAACCAACGAGGCACAGACACAACCACTACCACTGCAACAGGACAATCACAGTGACTTGGCTTTGACACCGCCTACCAGGGAACAAATAGCAGCACCCTTAGGCGGAAAGTTAGCATTATTTTCAAAAAACTGGCACTATATCACAAGAGACAAGTGGATTTTGCAAACTATAGACCAAGGCTACAGGTTTCATTTCCACACTTTACCCGGAAAAAGAGGAATACCAAACCTACCACCAAATCAAAAGACAGAAGTTCTAAAACAAATAGCTCAATTAGCAAGGATGAGAGCTGTGGAAAGGGTACCACCTATGGAACAAGGCAAGGGATTTTACTCCAGACTCTTCCTGGTACCAAGAAAAGAAAAAAATTGGAGGCCTATTCTTGACCTGTCCGCTTTAAACACATTCTCATCATTGTTCCAAAATTCAAAATGCTGACCCTACAGCAACTTCTTCCCATGCTGGGCAAGGAGTACTGGCTGGTAACTCTAGATCTCAAGGAGGCATACCTGCACTTCCCCATACGACCACATTGCAGAAGATACCTCAGATTTCTTGCAGGATCAGAGCATTATCAATTCTCAGCATTGCCCTTTGGCTTATCTACTGCCCAGAGTGTTCACAAATGCCTGGCATCAGTAATCGCCACTGCAGGCTTCAGGAATCCAAATTTATCCATACCTGGACGACTGCCTGATACAAGCGGACAACAAAACAAGCTAACAGAAGACTTACAAAGAGTCATTTGCTTACTACAGGCCCTGGGATACACAGTCAATATAAAAAGTCAAGACTGACACCATCCCAAACAATAACCTTCTTAGGTGCAGAATTGGACACAGTAAAACAGATGGCATTCCTAACTGCAGAAAACAAGAACAACTTCCTCTCTACTTCTTGGCATTAACAAAGCAGAACAAACTAACAGCAAGGAAAGTACTGCAGGCCTTGGGCTTCATGGCATCCTGCATAATCCTGGTCCCCATGCCAGACTGCATATGAGAAAGCTACAGTGGTACCTAAAGAATTTATGGTCTCAACACAGGCACAGCTTAGAAACCGAAATACCACTAATTCCATGCCTGAAACAAGAGTTCCTATGGTGGGCTCAGGCATGCCAGTCAAACCCAGGTTTGCCCTTCCACAGCATTCAACCAAGCCAAACCATCACAACGGACGCCTCAGACCTCAGTTGGGGGGCCCACATGCTGGACAAGTGCATACAAGGCTTATGGACTCCAGAGCAGCTACACCTGCACATAAATCAAAAAGAAATGCTGGCAGTACAACTAGCAATCCAAAATTTCAGACCATTCCTCCAAGAAGGCCAGTTGATGATAAGGACAGACAACACCACAGTCATGTGGTACATCAACAAACAGGGAGGCACTCATTCATACCCTCTATGCGAATGGCCCTGGACCTATGGAATATGGCTCTGAGTTACAACATTCAGTTACAAGCAATTTTTGTACCGGGAAAAGAAAACATCCTAGGAGACATATTAAGCAGAACTACCTCGGATGCTCACGAATGGATGCTACACCCGGACATCTTCAAGGCCATCACAAAGAAATGGGGACTGCCAAAAATAGACTTATTCGCATCCCCACTCAATCACCAGCTCAAGAAATTCTGCACAAGGACATACCACCCACTTGCTTGGAAGGTGGACTCTCTATCCTTCAGTTGGAAAGGCCTGACAGCATATGCATTCCCACCTCTTCCTTTGATGCACAAGGTGCTATTGAAAATCAAAGAGGAACGTCCAACGATAATTCTGATAGCTCCAGATTGGCCAAGACAACATTGGTACCCATTACTAAGGAGCATGTCTCGGGGGAGAATGTGGACACTACTCCTGATTCCCTTGATGTTAACCCAGAGCAACTACAACATCCTGCATCCAAACCTGAAAACTCTGCAACTGACTGCCTGGAACATTACATAAGAGCAACTAACCCAGATTTAGCCCAAAGGGTTAAAGACATTATCCTTGAGGCCCGCAGACCCTCAACAAGAAGGAACTATGCAGGAAAATGGAAAAGGTTTCTCATTTGGAGTACCGACAGGGGCAAAGATGTGTCAAAGGTAGACATTGCCAACATCCTGGAGTATTTGGCAGAGCTTTTCCATACAGGCCTGTCCTATTCCTCCATCAAAATACATGCATCAGCTATTTCTGCAGAATACAGCTTCGATCCACCTGTCTTTTTGCATCCTCTACTCAGGCAGTTTCTGAGAGGAATTAAGAATGTAAAACCTCCTAGGAAACCACCATTACCAGCATGGGACTTGAACTTTGTACTAGAAAAATTGACACTCCCCCCTTTCGAACCAGCAGCAACAGCAGATCTTCAACACCTATCCTGGAAAACTGCTTTCCTGCTGGCAATTACCTCAGCAAGAAGGGTTTCGGAACTACAGGCTTTAATGGCAGTACAACCCTTCCTAATCTTCCATCAAGATAGAGTGTCCATGAGAACTAATCCTACATTTATGCCTAAGGTGGTATCCAGAGTGCCTTTAATCCAGGCAATCCACCTACCTACCTTCTTTCCCAATCCACAGAACAGGGGGGAAAGACTGCTGCATACCTTGGATGTACATAGACAGTTACGCTACTACCTGGACAGAACCAAGGGCAATAGAAAATCTTACCAGCTTCAAGTAGCATATGCAGCAGGAAGGGAAGGAAAAGCAATTTCCAAACAGACAATCTCCAAGTGGATAGGAAATTGCATTAGATTCTGTTACTCCTACCATGGAAAGCAAATTCCACAGAACATAAGGCCTCATTCTACAAGGGCTACAGCCACTACCACAGCTTTCTTACGAGGAGTGGCTACCAAGGACATTATAGAGGCTGCTACTTGGACCTCCGTGCATACATTTGCCAAGCATTACAACTTACCTTTATACTCTAGATCCCGAGCAGGGTTTGCCACTGCTGTTTTGCAAGGGATCCTAACTACACCATAATTTCTTCTTCCTCCTCCCCTAGTTTGGCTATGGTATTCTACCCATTTGTAAGGACTGCAGATGCATCCTTGAAGGACATAGTACAGTTTTGTACCTACCATAAATGTAGATGTCCGAACAGGATAGCATCTGCAGTCAGGATTACCCACCCTCCTTCCTCTCTGTGGTACTCCTAGGGTATTTGCCCACCTAATAGCTAGCTGGGGGGAGGATCTCTTATGGTGTATTTGTTTGTATATATGTACATACATGATTATTTTTTGTGTTTGCCTTCTACTATTTGGAAACATTGGCATTTATCCAAAAATTTTGCTATCCAAGAGGGCAACTGGCATCTGGGGCAAGAAACACTGAGGAAAATGGTGTCGGCTGATGCCTTTATACCCGAAGAACTGCAGCTATGACGTCGGGTGAAGTGCGACACCAGCCGAGGCCAGACCCAGACTTTGGAATCCGGCCGACCGAAGGGCTGCCTGACGACAGGACAACCCATTTGTAAGGACTGCAGATGCTATCCTGTTCGGACATCTACATTTATGGTAGGTACAAAACTGTACTTTTTTGATCCATTTACAGCCACTGTAGGTCTCAATGGGGGATCCTCTATATTTTTATGTATTTTCGGGATCCCGAAAATGGCAGGAATCCTAGATTTTTCTACTGTAAGATATTTATAAGCATCTGAATTAATTAATTCTTCCTCCAACATGTCTTTTAATGCAAAATCTATTTTACGATAGGCCAAATTTATTTAGTGGTGAAGAAATTACTTTAGATAATTTTTCTTTATTCTCTAAAGGATTCAGATTTATTCCCACCACTATGGGCAATATAGTAGATACTTTAACGGACGTGAAACTATTTCTAAGAATGAAAAATCTGGAAATTTTATTTCAAGGACGGCAAAAGTTAAATTAGGCAACTGTATAAAAATATTCAGAAGCACAATAGCAAGAAACGGACAACCGACCAAAGGTTCCACTATTTATTACGACAATAAAACAAATAAATTTGGTAAGCGCTTTCGGCTGCGTTACTCCAGCCTTCATCAAACAAATTCAAAATATTACTTATGCCATTTTATACTGCAACTGATGCAATCAATAATCCAATAATTCAATTGCTTATTCAATAATGCTGTTACAATATATATGCATAAAATTTTCCATTACATAAAATACCTGATTTACTATGCAATATAATGCATTAAATTTCCTAAACTAACATAAATAAATACTTATATGAATATAACCCTTCCTGCTAATATGTTATACATAAAATATATATATAAAAACACATACAATGAATGAAAAATATGCATAAATATATAATACAATAATATCAGCATATTTGTTTTATTGTCGTAATAAATAGTGGAACCTTTGGTCGGTTGTCCGTTTCTTGCTATTGTGCTTCTGGATATTTTTATACAGTTCGTGTTTTGTTTTATGGTTTAGTATGTCTTCTGGCAGCACGCAAGATATGGCAACTGCGGTTACTAGGGTAGAATTTGAAAACTTGCAACAGTCGGTTACAAGTTTAACTCAATTAATACAGCAGCTCTCTGGCAACAATGGTGCGGTAAGGTTACCGGATTTTGGTAACAACAAATTGGATAGTATTGAAAGTATGGACAGCATACCGCCTGGTCAGATACATCATCATGAATCTGGTGGGACAGTAAGAGATGGTTCTAATAATGACCCTTTTCAGTTGCACCAATGGTTAAATCAGGTGCAACACAATGGCATGGCCAGGAATACCAACGCTTCAAGTTTTTCTACCATGCTGGATGAATTTCATGATCTGGTATGGAGGTATCGAAAACTTGTTCATGAAAATGTTTATTTCAATGAGTGTATAAAAAGGCAACAGGTGCCTAAGGGTCTCAGATATTGGAAATATCCAACAGGTTTGAAGGAGCATAGTGCTTTACATAATGACTTTCGATCGACAGGGGTGTGAGTTTCTTCAGGTACTTATAATAATTTGATATTGATGGATGAGTTAAATACCAAAATAGAAGAACTGGACAATAAAGTTAAACAGCAAACAGCATTTACCTGCATGTCAAAATCAGTATTTTGAGATTTTCACGCAGATTGATAAGTATAGCACAGTGGTGGTGGAAAGAAAAACCCGTAAATTGGAAAGAGATAAGATGGATTACTCAAAAGGTCAAGCCTATCCGAAACCATCGCGAGGACAGGAACGTGATGATGAAACAGATGCGGTTTTTCCACCTGTGAACAATAATGGCGTGCAAGTGCAAAACCATCAGGATAATAATACACAGCATTTCCCTTTAGAGAACAGCAATCTCCGTCGTTCGGAATGACTTCAAAACAAGGAGGGTTACAAATTGAGAAACAACAATATGAAAGTATGGAGGAGGCAGAGGATAGACTCTCGGAGCAATTACAACTAAATACTGTAAGTTTTAATAACTTTTTGTATGATGGCAATGATTATCAGCTTATCACCAGTACTACTGGTGATTATCACATCTACAATTATAGTCTAGCTACTTTAACTATTGAGCATGCTGATATTTTCAGTAAGGGCCTCACTTATGTACCAGCAAAAAGGGCAAAAATTACTCATTTATTAACTGAGTTAAAGTTGTTCACGAGGAAATTAAATTTAATGGTTTTGCATCAAGGAGCGCCCAGCATGGAAAGCAATCCCATGTATGTTCCCAGTGTGAAAAATCCACCATTACATCCCAGAATAAAATTGTTCGAAGAAATATGTGAGCTTGATTTCAGGCATTTGTTGCACTACAAAAATCGACAATGTAATTATTTCAATAATTTCTCAAAAGCCCAACAAGACATTTTAAGTGAATTAAAAGCTACTAATGATGTACGCATTATGCAACCCGATAAAGGGGGCGGACTTGTGATTATGAATGTATATGATTATAACCAACAGTTATTGAATATTTTGTATGATGAAGCATATTCTGAAGTATCTATTAATGAGATTAATATTTCATATTCTAGGATTGATTGTATACTTGAGGATATGCTATGGCAGGGGCAGATCACAAATGAAGCATTTTATTATATGCAGGTAAAAAATCACAGGATTCCTGTAATGTTTGGAGCACCCAAGCTGCATATGGATGTGTAGCATCCACCTATGCGTATTATAGTGGATGGTACTGGCTCCAAAACTTATTACATAGCAAAATATATCGATATGAAGTTAAAGGATAAAATAAAAAGTTTACAATATATTTGTCATGACTCGTGGGATTTTCTTACTAAGGTAAATAATTTACCTATTGATAAGATGGATAAAATGGTATTTATCACAGTGGATGTAAAAGATTTATTCACCTGCATACCGCAACAGTTGGGCATTACTTGGTTTACTGATTTCTTTTTTGAAATTATACGTACACCCCAGGATGAGCTTAATGCATTGGTTGATCTTTTGGAACTTGTTTTATCTAATAATTATATTTACCATGATGGGCATTATTTTAAGCAGATTAAGGGGGTGGCGATGGGCTCTCCCATAGGCACGTTATATGCAAATGTCATCATGGCGGTGTTGGAGCATAGATTTTTGTTCTCATCCGAATTTATGCAACATATACGGTTATACAGTCGTTTTTTGGATGATTTATTTTTCCTTTGGAATGGGCCTGTAGAGTTAATTGATGTATTCATTAGATATATAAATTCCACCACTGACTTTCTGATTTTCACACATGAGTCGGATAGTAATGGTATAGCATATCTTGATGTTCTTTTACAAAAGGATTGGGTGCATAATAAGTTAAAAGCTAATATTCATCGTAAGAAAACATATTCCAACAAATTTTTGCATTTTTATAGTCATCACCCTCAGCATGTAAAAAAAGCTGTTTTGAAGGGACAGTTAGTGCGGGCAGCACGAATGGTCTCTGACTATGATGAGTGATGAGTTTATGAATGAATGTCAATATATAGTCAGCATGTTCAAAAATAGGGAATATCCAGAGTATTTTGTTGAATCTATATTCCATGAAGTGAGCATTAAGAGGAAAAGTGTTTTTTACAGACCACTATTGGAAGGATCTGAACTCATCAGTTCACAATCTACAGAGCAAGGCACTATTGATCATGTCATAGCAATAATGGGGAATAATAATAATTTTGGTGATAACCCATATCATAATATGGGTTCATTTAATAAGGCTAATACAGCTTTCATTACTACGTATACGCAAGATTCGGAGTGTATAAAGGAATTAATTACAAAAAATTGTTTTTTTTATTAAAGGTGATGTGCTATTGGCAAATTTATTAGGGGTACAGCCTTCTATTATTGTTGTGGTGATGCAACCTGACAAAGGGGGTGGGGTGGTCTTTATGGATAGCATATTATATTCTAGTAAGATGATGGATATATTGAATGACACCGTAAGATACACCAGTGTGTCAAGGAATGAAATAAATCTGACCTATCGTAAAATAGATTTTGCATTAAAAGACATGTTGGAGGAAGAATTCATTAATTCAGATACCTATAAATATCTTACAGTAGAAAAACCTAGGATTTCTGCCATTTTCGGGATCCTGCAAATACATAAAAATATAGAGGATACCCCCTTGAGACCTACAATGGCTGCAAATGTATCAAAAACATATCATTTGGCAAAGTTTTTGGACTCAAGGTTACAAAACATATGGGTGAATTCCAATGGTATACTTAAGGACTCTTGGGATTTTTTTAAAGAGTACAGGTAAAGATATGTATTCAGATTCCACAATTTTTGTAACTTTGGATATACAAGATCTATTTAATGTAATACCACATGATTTTGGCACTGAATGGTTCCAGGAAGCTATCAGTCAATTTGGAAATTTAGACCACAGCACCTTCTTGTTATACACTGAGTTAATGGATCTGGTACTCGAGCAGAATTTTTTATTCTTTGAAGGCGAATTGTTTAAGCAGAAAGAAGGAGTGGCAATGGGGGCATGTTGTGCCCCCACTTATGCCAGTATAGTTCTGATGATGTGGGAACAAAAGTTTGTCTTTCAGTCTGCATATGAACAATACTGGATATATTATAAGCGTTACCTAGATGATATTTGTATATTTTGGAGGGGGAGTGAGGCCAAATTAATGGAATTTATCCAGTACCTGAATCAGACTACAGGATTTTTGAGATTCACTCATCACATCTCTCATGATGAGATGAATTTCTTGGACGTTACCATCAGAAAGGACCCCTTGAAGCAAGAATTTACCTCAGGGATATGTAGGAAGGATACATTTTCAAACTCCTACCTGTACTTTACCAGCTCTCATCCTTTTAAGCAGAAGAGGAGCATTGTTAAGGGTCAATTTATACGTAGTTGCAGGCTGACATCTAGGGATGATGAGTATGAACAGGAGAGTCAGAAAGTCAAAGACATGTTTCTGGCCAGGAAATACCCTATCACCTTATTAGAAGAGGTTATGATAGAGGTGAAACAAGGAAGAAGTTCAGATTTACCCCCATTTTAGGACTTGAGAGAGGGGGGCATACAGGGCAAGTTATATCAACTACTCACCAGGAGGAAAGTACAGGGGAAGGGACACAGTCGACTTTGAACAATGGAAAGACCTTTACGAGTAACTATGTGATGTTTTATAATCAGAATACAAAAAAGGTTAAACATATTATAACACAGCATTGGGGTAGGTTTAGTAGTTACTCTGAATTGGATACTTTGTTCAAAACGCCATTGAAATTTACCTATAAAAAAGGTAAGAATCTCAAGGAGTTATTGGAAAATGATTATAAGGGGCAGAGGGGAAGAAAACCTGGGACCTATAGATGTGGGTCTTGTGCTCAATGTCCATTTATTCTTAGGCAGGACTTGGTGTATAGTTAGTTTCTCTAATTGCAACAGTGAAGGACTTGTATATTTAGGTCTTTGTAAGACAATGTAGTGCATCCTATATTGGCAAAACTACATAGGTTCATAGGTTCCTACTAGGCTATCTGCCCTAGGGCATTTATAAGCCTAGCCAGAGTGTGTGTGGCTTTCACCACCCCTTAGGATGAGAATACTATACCCATTAGTTTGCTGTGCCTCTGTCCAGCAGTGACACAGAGATGGTTCCTGGGGTAAACCTATGATCTCCCATCCACTCGTCAAGATTTCTCTTGAACAGAGTCAGTGAGGGGCTCTGCCTCACATGGACTGGGATTCTGTTCCATTGTGTAGGGAGTCTCTGGGTGATGAATCTGTCCCTCCAGCACGTCCTATTTATATCCGTGTTGAGGTTTAAGTCTCTTGCTCTCGTGGCTCTGGTGGATTTGGATTTTTTGAGGTGGAGCATGTCCATTAATTCCGGGTTGGACATGGCCTTGTATGTCAGGCACAGATCACCTCTGAGCAGACGGTATGCGACTGAATAGAGCTGGAGTTTCTTCAGTCGGGCAGCGTATGACATATGTTTGAGCCCCTTTATCCTTTTGGTGAGAAACTTTTGAGGTCTTTCCAACTGCTGCAGGTGTCGGGTAAGGTACATTCTGAATGGGGCGTTGTACTCGATCATTGGTCTGATAAGTGAAGAGTACAGTGGTACAATGACCTCTCCTGATCTGGATGTGAATCCCTTCATGATCAGGTGGGCAATGTAGAAGGTCTTCCTAACCACTTTGGCAATGTGAGTGTCAAAAGAGAGGTTACTGTCAACTTGGGTCCCCAGGTCCTTGATAACTTCTTCCGTGTTTAATGGATTACCACCTATGTGGTAATTAGGGGTTACCTTGTTTTTCCCAAAGGGTATGACTATACATTTTTTGGCATTTAGCTTAAGGCCATGGCTCTGGCACCAGTTATCCATTTCTGTGAGACCTCTCTGGAGGATGTCTGTGTCTGATGGAGTGTCAATTATGGCGCCCAGTTTGCAGTCATCTGCAAATTTTGTCAGCCACAATCCCCCTATGTTTGCCTGCACTTCAGAAAAATAAATGCCGAACAAGAGGGGGCCCAGGACTGAGCCCTGTGGGACACCACTCGTGACCGGCTTAGAATCTGACATGGCACCAGCAACTCTAACCCTGTGGGTTCTGTCCTTGAGCCAGTTTGCAACCCATCTTGTGACATATGGGTTTACATCTAAGCTGGTGAGCTTTTCTATGATGCCCAAGTGGGGTATTGTGTCGAACGCTTTGGCTAGGTCAAGGTAGGCTGTGTGAACTGCCTTACCCTCATCAATGGCCTTAGTGACTGTTTTGAAAAAGTCGACCAAGTTCAAGAGGCAGGATCTGCCCTTGACAAAGCCAAATTGGGTAGGATCCAGTGTCTGTAGGTCCCCAATGTCTTTATTTATGAGTTCCATTATGATCCTCTCCATAGCTTTGCAGACAAGGCTCGTCAAGCTTATGGGGCGGTAATTTCCAGGGTCCGTAGAAGCACCGCCTTTGTGGAGTGGGATCACAGTTGCCGTACGCCATTCTTTGGTGCACGATCCTGTAGTAAGGCTAAGATTAAACAGCAGCCTTATGTGTGGGTTTAGTTCCTCATTGAGTTCGTGTAGCACACAGCCGGGGACACCGTCCGGTCCCATTGATGCTGTGTTTTTTGCTTTAGAGAGAGCAGCTCTCACCTGGGCATCTGAGGTGTTTGGGAGGCTAGACTCTGGTGGGATAGATATTTCTCCTTTTGGGGGGGGGGGGGAATTTGCACTGAACCTGTCTGCCAGTATGTTGGCAATGTCTGTGGGTTCAGTGATTATTGTATCATTTTGGACTAATTCTGAGCATATCTGGGAGTTTCCACCCAGGTTTCTAACATAGCTAAAGAAGGCCTTATGATTGTCTTTTGTGTCTTTAGCGATTTTTCTCTCAAAGTTGGCCTTGGATGATTTTATGAGTGATAGTAGTTTTTTGCTAGTATTGATCAGAGATGCCTTCCCTTTTAGGGATTTTGCTCTGTCATGTAGTAGCTTTCTCCTCTTGTTGTAGAGTTTGTTTATGGCTGGGGTCCACCAGACCGGCCTGCCTTTGGTGGAATGGGTCTTGATTTTATTAGGGATTGCTTGATCCATACATTCCTGGAGGTGCTCGTAGAAGGCATTTGTAAGGGTTTCAGCAGCGTGGGTTGTGGTTTCCACTGGCTCGGAGGCCTTGAAGGATACCACTCCAGTCTTAAGAAGTGTGAAGTTTGCTTTTGAGAAGTTCTTCACTGTGGTCTTTTGCTGGGGTTGGGGTGGGATGTGGATCTCCAGTGAGATTAATTTATGGTCTGATCTCACCAATGAGGGATATACTTCCGTGTGGAGCATTTTGTCCCCATGTTTGTGATGATCAGGTCTAGTATATTTTCTCCTCTTGTGGGAATGGTGACTAGTTGTTCCATAGCATTTGAGTTTATGAACACCAGGAACCTTTGGGCTAGGGTGTTGGGGCTTGAGTAATGTTCCCAGTTTATGTTTGGGTAGTTGAAGTCACCCAATATGATGGTGTTTGGAGAGACATTCATACTCTCCAGTGTCTTCAGGAAGGCTGTGTGGGTTTCCTGAGTTTGAGAGGGTGGTCTGTAGCATGCTACAAACTGTAGGGCAGTTTTACCTATGGTTAATTGCACCTGGATGGTCTCCGATGCTTCGTGCATTGCCACTGACCTGGAGGTGTGGGTATCCTTTATGAATATGGATACTCCCCCTCCTTTTGTGGTTCGGTCCGGATTTTGGGGCCAGAACGCATGATATGAGGTTTAACCTGATAGTGCTAAGGTGCTCTCAGGAGCCTTGAACCAGGTTTCAGTCACAGCACAGACATCGATGTTCTCCATACTGAGGAGGGCTTCGAGGGCGTCTTGAGGTTTAGACTTTTGGCATTGAGCAGTATTACCCTTAGTTTTTTTCCATTTTTGTTTTCTAGGGCGGTAGGTTGATCATTTGAGCCTTGCCTAAAAAAGGCACTATGGGGGTGGCAAGAGCCTTTGCCAATATCCGGAAGCCTAGGGGTGACAGGTGCAAGCCGTCCCTTGCGAAGCAGCGTGGCTTGTCAAGCATGTCATCCCAGGCAGACAGACATTGGATCCCCTTAGAATGACACCAGTAATTAAGCCAATTATTAAAGTTGATCATTTTGTCTCTGCATTGTGGCATCATTCTTGGTGAGGGTAGGATACTGCTCAGGGTCAGGGTCATACCGGCCTGGGCTACATAATCTGAGAGATCCTCTGTCTCTTTTCATGTAGTCCAGGGAGGTACGTCTCAGGTCATTCACACCGGCATGGACAATGACTGAGTCATACTTGTACTTGCTGTGGAATGACCTGAGTGCTTGTGTTATGTGGCAGATTCTAGCGCTCGACAGGCAGCTTACTGTGATCTTTTCCTTGTTCAGTCTGGTGAGTGGGACGTCAGTGTGTCTGACTATGGAGTCACCTATAACAAGTGTGTCTGGCGTTGTGTTTGGCCTTAAGGGCTGTGACTGTTTAGCACACTGACTTTGAGAACTATGTGTTGCATGTCTTATGTCTTGAGGTGGCAGTTGCTTGGGTGTCTGCTTTGGAGGCCTCTGTAGTTTTTGTAGATTTTTGATCAGTGCCTCCGAGTATGTCTTTGTGTGTTTATGTGTTTGTTTTGCAGTTGTGATAGTTCTATGTGAAACTGGGATGTTAAAGTGTTCTATCTCAGCCTCCATTTGCTGGGGATGGGTTAGGAGCACCGCTCGGCTCCGCCGGAAAAACTCTAAAAAGCTTTGAGTTGGCTCCACGACTCGAGGCTCCCCCTTATATCCCACAATGCTAGAAGTTTTACCCCAGATCCTGGTTGCTTCTGGTTTTTATGGGTTGGTTGCTTCTACCGGTAGCTTTTTCTTTTTCCTTTTCTTCTTTTTCCTTTTTTTTTTTTTCTACCATTTTTTCTTAAATTCTTTACAAGATTGGTGTGAATCATATACATATCCCGACCCTAATTAGAGGCCAGCTCCTCAGGGAGCCCCCTGTGGGATTTCTCCCTCTTCGAGGCCTCTCCTGATTTGACAGAAGAGACTCCTCGAGGAAGAGGAAGTGCAAGAGGAAACACATTGACTCACTGGAGTCTATCCGTCAGACCTGAATCTCTTTGATTCTGAGGGTTGAAGAGTTCCCCTTCTGAAGATGTCTGCAGAGCCTGAATGGCCAGCCCTCTGGCTCAGAGGGAAGTGGCCAGGTATCTTGGGGTCGGAGGCGAATCGTCCCATCCACCTCCTTGGCTGTCCCTTCCACCCCCTGGGGTGTGCCCCCCTTCGACCCCCTCATGCAGGTGGTCCTGAGAAAGCATGGGCCACTCTGATTCAGTGGACCCCACTCCATCTAGACCCTCTAAAATTCATCATTTTTTTCAAGACAGCAATTTTTTGTCAAAGCTGTTTCTGTGAGACAAGCTGCTGACTAGCTGCTGCCTGAAGTGCCTGTCCAGTGATCCTTCCTCCACCTAGGTCCATGGATGGAAGAATCTAGAGTCTGTGGATAGGTCTGGGGAAATGAGATGACATTTACAGCACGGTGCCTACCATTACCTCGTCTAATTACCTTCGCCATCAAGCAAGTTTGATAAAGGACCAGTCAAAGCTTTCAGAGAAAATGTTAAAATCCTAAACTGCGGGTTTCCAGAAAAAAAACGCTCCTCCACTACCTAATTCCATATCAACTCCTCCTGGAGCGCGCCTCTCTCTTAGGGCGATGGGTTAGAGCCAGAGCTTGCGCCGACAGGTGTATGCTTCACGTGAAACCTTCAAGGCGTCTTTCACGAACTCCCCTTTTGATGGATCATCTCTCTTTGGTCCTCAAGTGAAAGAAACCCTGACTAGGTCTTGAGACTGATGAAAAAGAAACCCTGACTAGTCGGAGGCGATTACAGAACCCTTAGGGCCCGTCAGTCAGAACACACCGGTGGGGAAGAGGCCTTGCGTGTTTCTCACCAGACTTAGAGATGTCAGTTCTGTCATAGTGATCTAAAGGAAAGGCAGAGGACAGATGGTTTCCTACAAAAGCAGGAGTGGCAGGCAATAGCCCCTTTCAGCATCCCTGAGAGGGTCCATTTCTGACAGCGGGGAGCAAGGAAGGAAGCTTACGAAACCGGCTGCCATCTTGGAGCATCCCTGAAGAAGGCTGACTACTTGCCATCCTTGGCGGGCAGTCGGGAAAGTCTCTTTTCTTCTAGAAGCCTATCATTCCTGAATCAAGACAAATGTTCCTTTCTTATCATTTCGGCTATTTATCCAAATTCACAAATTTCCAAAAAAGTCAAGGCTCGTCAGCCAGATGTCATGGAGCTCAAGGGATACTTAACATTCAAGCAATCTTACCAAAGCAGGCAACATTCAGTGCCAGCAGACTCACAAGGATCGGGAATTAGTTCAAAAAACTTTTAGTTTGGGGACTACAGGGGATCTCGGCGATTTTGGATCTCAGTGTGAACAAATCATTCAAAGGGATGCAGATTTGAGGATGGTTCCCGCTGCAATCCCATTCCTTCCCCTTTGGGCAAAGGAAACTGGATGTGTGCTCTATATCAGGGCCGGGATCGTGCTATCTCATAAAATTCCTCAGCTTCAGGCTGGGAACCAGTCATTTTTCTACTAGAACCGAGGTCTTTGGTCTCACCACTGCCCCGGTGTTTGCAAATGCATGGCGGCGGGTAGCATCTCCTGGCAGTGGTAGCTTCTCACCTTTTCCAACAAAGGATTCCCCTGGGAATTTGTTGAACTGGCTTCTCTTCTGAACAACCTCTCTTGCCATTCCAGACATTATGCAAAATAAAGTCAAAATTGGGTATGAAAATAAATTCTGTCGCGGTCTGTTTTGTATTTATTAGGTACTATTACCCTACATACGGCGCGAGCCAAAGAAAGCTGCGGGCAAAATGCAGGGCTAGCAGACAAGGATATCAGACATTCCTGGGTGGTCTCCTTAAATTTCTCAGCAACAACAGGCAGGTTCTCAATAGGAATAAAGGGCATGGGAATCTGTGGCCTTGACCATACTCCCTTCCATTGGCCAGATACACATCGGATCCTGGATGCTTTTTCTCAATGGTCATACCAGGAACTTCCTGTGTCTCCAGCCTTGATCGCATGGCGTGCAAAACTATCTCTGGTGGTGGATTGGATGGCTCCCTGTCGGGAAGCTACTGATCCCTCTCAGGTTGCCTACTCCTGACAGGGATGCCTCCCTGAGAGGCGGTGGGGGCATTATCAGCAGGACTTCAAGACTCTCATAGCAGCAAGCGAATCACTACAGCCACAATAATGCTGAGATGAGAGCAGTGCTTTTTCAATTCACAAAGCCCTTCAGACCCCTGTCCTTAAGCACTCAGACAATGGCAATCAGTTTTACAATACTGTGAGTCTGCAGTACACATACACACCGGGAAGTCCACCAGTCTTGCAGACAAGTTGAGAAAGCACGCTCAGACTGTGCTTGTTCTTGGTCTCTTCTTCTCTTTTCTGCAGAGATAGCGGGAAGTGGGATCAGCCTCACATTCTTGGGACAGCAGGAGCGACTCCATGCCTAGGCCTCCCTCTCGGTCTCTGAAAGACTCTGTCAAGAGAGATATTTCTTTCTCAGGGTCAGCCTTGCCTGCGATCTTTTTGCTACACCCAAGCGGCAGGGTCAGAGAAATAGCTCACTCTATTCCCTTTACCAGGCCAACCCAGCAGGGGCCAGGCTCTAGTCAAGTTGGCCCGGGGACTCTGTACATTTCTTTCCCTTTTTCCACTGATCTCTCAAGTAATACCACAGAAAGCTATCGAGGCCTCATCCTCAGTGATCCTCATTGCTCCCTACTGGCCTCAGGGTTCCCCTTTCCCCTTTACACATACGTTTTCTTTTGGTGACGTGGAATGGACCTAGTTCAGATCCTTTTGATCCACCAGTCCGGGTCCAGTTTCATAGCTCCCCTCCCTCTCTGAACCTCTGCTACTTGGTTCCCTCCAGTTCCAACCGTAGCCAGGCTTCATCATTCCTCTCACTCCTGTTAGAGATATATTGATAGCTTCCCATAATCTTTCACTCAGAAGTTTATTTATTTGAGTAAAGTCAGGAAGCAGCTTCTCGTATTGAGCCTGAGATCCTTTTAGATCCAACTACAGCTTCCATCTTCTGGTCCTTGAATTCCATGCTGAACTTCATCTTGGGTTCTCTTAAATCTACTCTGGCGGCTATTTCTAATTTCCATGTAGGTATTTCTGAATCTGCCTTCTGAATCTGCCCTAATGTCCCTAACTTTTTGAAGCCTTTTTTCTCTGAGTTTTTCTTCTAAGAGATCCTATAAAATCTTCCTTCTCCTTGGGTTCTAAATTTAGTTCTTGCTTCTTTGATTCCTGCACCTTCCCGTTCCTGCAGCTTCATGTTCCTTGAAATTATTATCATGGAAAACTCTTTCTGGTGGCTATCACATCGGCTATTATTTCAGAACCAAGCACTGTTGTCGTTCTCCTTATCTTTTTGTTCCGCAGGACACTTCTTCATACGAATAACCCGTCCTTTGAAGAGACTTGGTGGTTCAAGGAAATCTAAACAAAACATTGACCCTGAAATCTTTTTTTCCTGTATTCAAATAGGTCTGAACAAAAATTAATATGCCTGCTGCCCATGCGTCAATTAAGGTACTATTTGGATTTGGATAGAGAGCAATTCCAGAAAATCCCATCATGCTTTTGTTGTCTCCACGGAAAAGCAGAAAGGGACTTTTCAGTTTCACTCATATCATTCAGCAGATGGCTAACACATTGATTCACAGTTATTGAAATTTAACCAGCAAAATTGCCTAATAAGCCTAAAAGGCCCAATTCCATTCAGCTTTTGCTTACTTCTTTTCTTTTCAAGACCAGACTGCCTATTGACACCATTGCATTGACTTTGCGGGCTACTAGATACACTTATTATTTTTCATAAGTTGTCATTATAAGTTGGCTAGGGCAATTTTGGCTAATTTTGGTGGTTCCACACTGTTCTCAGGCTACCAGGCCACCGGGGAGGTGCTAGGTGCGGTCCCATCCAGCAGACCTAGACGCAGACATATACTTAACATATTCTTCTTATGTTCTTATGTTAGTTGTCCATGTTAGTTGTCTTCTTCTTAACTTCTTCTTCTTAGATCTTCTTAGATTCCCCTGGTCTGGACAGACCTAGACAGGTTGTCAACGACCTCTCTTTTCTACTCTCTTCTTAGTCATATGCTTCTATTATGCATATTTCTTGGTTCAGGATGTTAGAGGTGACTTTTTTTTCTCAGTTTGTTAGAAGGTGGTAGAGTTTTTGTGGTGTGCGTGGTTTCCTTCTCCTCCTGTCTGGTCTTGCCAGTCCTGAGTTGAGAGAGCTCAGCCTCCAGTTTGGCTATATAGTTGCATCTCTCACATGTATTTGTGTTTTGTGGGAGAAGGAGTGGGTTGTCTGTGTACATGAGGCAATTGTAACATTGCCTCAAGATGCCCAGATTCACCAGCTGAACAGGAGAGGACGCTAGCAACTGACCCTTCGACATGCTAGAAGAAGTTTGCTGTGTAACTGAGTCAGAAGGGACCTATAGGGAAATGGGTACTCAAGGGGATTCTAGGCTAATGTAGTACTTTGTTTAGTATATAAGTACTTTACCTATATAAAAATGCTTTAGGAGCAAGTGCTGAGCTTTTGAGATAGAGAATAGACTGTTTAGATTGCAAGTAGAGAAGTTCTAAGGGAAAAATTGAAGAGCAGACTTTACAGAGCCAGAAATAGTTTAACCTTATTTAACCGGCGCTGCCCGATGGTGCTCTATGGGCAACTCCGCGCAAAAGCGGGCTTTATAGCAGGGGGTTGAAAAGAGCTAGGACTTGACCCAAAATGGCCAATAGACTACAAGTTTCTGGCTGGAACCACTGCTCTAGGGACAAATAGGCTGCTCAGTGCTCCCCACTCCCACTGGTGAACAAAGAAGCTTCCCTTTATCCAAATAAGGATACAGAATAGCACAGGAACCAAGCCAAAGCCCAGAGATCAGCAAACTCTGAAGACTGGACTATTCTAGTTCAGTAAGGCGGGAAAACAAGATATTTTTTTTTATTTTTGCAGAAAACAGAGGAAAAACAGACAGTAAATGCTATAAATGCTTTTAAACGGCTAGCACACTTGAGTGTGTTAGCCTACAGGTAAAATTAAGCAACAAATAACTTTTTAAAAGTGCAAAACAGTTAATCAACACAAAAACAGTTTAAATAGAATGCAGAGCTGTATAAACAGGTGAAAATGCAGTCGCTAAGCAGTAAATAATCAAAAAGCCAGAAAAATACTTAAATCAGGAAAAAGTCACTCTTTTGCTCTCTGCTGCTTGTAGAACTCTGCAGGACACCACGAGGAGCGGTGCTGAGTTGAATACAAGCGAAAATGCGCTAAAGCGAGCTTTATTACAGGGGCTGAAAAGAGCTAGGAATTGACCCAAAATGGCCAATAGACTACAAGTTTCTGGCTGGAACCACTCCTCTAGGGACAAATAGGCTGCTCAGTGCTCCCCACTCCCACTGGTGAACAAAGACACTTCCTTTTATCCAAATAAGGATATGGAATAGCACAGGAACCAAGACAAAGCCCAGAGATCAGCAAACTCTGAAGACTGGACTATTCTAGTTCAGTAAGGCGGGAAAACAAGATTTTTTTTGTTTTTTTCTTTTTTGCAGAAAACAGAGGAAAAACAGACAGTAAATGCTTTTAAACGGCTAGCGCACTTGAGTGTATTAGCCTACAGGTAAAATTAAGCAACAAATAACTTTTTAAAAGTGCAATACAGTTAATCAACACAAAAACAGTTTAAATAGAATGCAGAGCTGTATAAACATGCGAAAATGCAGTCGCTAAGCAGTAAATAATCAAAAAGCCAGAAAAACATACTTAAATCAGGAAAAAGTCACTCTTTTGCTCACTGCTGCTTGTAGAACTCTGCAGGACACCACGAGGAGCTGTGCTGAGTTGAATACAAGCAAAAAAAGCACGCTAAAGTGGGCTTTATAGCAGGGGTTGAAAAGAGCTAGGAATTGACCCAAAATGGCCAATAGACTACAAGTTTCTGGCTGGTACCACTCCTCTAGGGACAAATAGGCTGCTCAGTGCTCCCCACTCCCACTGGTGAACAAAGAAGCTTCCTTTTATCCAAATAAGGATATGGAATAGCACAGGAACCAAGACAAAGCCCAGAGATCAGCAAACTCTGAAGACTGGACTATTCTAGTTCATTAAGGCGGGAAAACAAGATTTTTTGTTTTTGTCTTTTTTGCAGAAAACAGAGGAAAAACAGACAGTAAATGCTATAAATGCTTTTAAACGGCCAGCGCACTTGAGTTTGTTAGCCTACAGGTAAAATTAAGCAACAAATAACTTTTTAAAAGTGCAAAACAGTTAATCAACACAAAAACAGTTTAAATAGAATGCAGAGCTGTATAAACAGGTGAAAATGCAGTCGCTAAGCAGTAAATAATCAAAAAGCCAGAAAAAAATACTTAAATCAGTTATAGCAAATACAGTTATAACAAATGCTCTGAAATATACTGTATATTTCCAAAATGTTTGAGAAGGACAGTCAGAACACAAGAAGGTTCAGGCGAAAGAGAAAAAAAAAAAAGTTTTCTTTTACTTTTTGAAAGGGAAAAAGGAGGAACAGAAGGCCTTATCAAACGTTCTGTCTGTATTAGGCAGAATGAGCTAATGACACTAGACTGGGAGGTGTGTCACAGTAGGGGCGGGCAACTGCAAAGGCACCAAGTATGAGAGCAACCACCAACAGGGAGGGAGGGTGGGACAAAATAGCCTACAGACAGCAAGCACTAGAGAGACAAATGAAAGTTTTTAAACAGATAAGGATTTGTGAAGATACTGAATAAACAAAGTGCTTTATATATATTAAATTTTAAAAACAGTAATCTGTAAAAATAATCAAAAAAAAAAATCAAGATACTTATATTTTGAGCTCAGTTGCGGTCAACAACTTCTCCAGTCTGCACTGTGTGTAAAGACGAAAACAAAAAGGTGAATATACGAACATTTAAATGCCATTAGAACAAAGGATGGTAATAATGCATTATATAAACACAGTTTATCATGTCCTAATGCCAAGTGGTGCTTTTTTGTAATTGAAATGGTACATCAGGACTCTAGGGGCGGCCCGTGGGAGAATAGGATAGAAGTAAGAGAGATATATTGGCAATTATTTTTAGAAGCCAACAAATTCCCTGGGCTTAACGAACACATCTCTATTGCCCCCATTTTGAGAATGAGGGCTGCTAAATTGTAAATCAAGTGAACCATTAGTTTTACATTCTGTGAAGTTATGCATTTTCATTATTGTTCCTGCACATTATTACTATTTTTGTATATTAATTGTTGTTGTTTTCACACTTTAAATGTATTTTATAAAAATATTTTTTTAGTAAGCATCTAATTTTTAGACTATTATAGTTATTTTATAAAGGGTTACTTATTTGATAAGGGCATTGATTTATTTAATATGTAAGTCTCTCACCTGTTTTTAGAAAGTAACTCAAAAACGTATTGTTTACATATTAGTTTATTTGTGTATAAGTATGGTCTGTATGACATTTCATGGAAGAATTGAATGGAATTCATTAGATATGCTAATAAAGTATTCAATTAAATGTTTTGGGGAGGGTATATAAGCTGTCTTAACTGATGGGTTTGTTGTTACATCTGAAGAAGTCAGTGGATGAAAACGCTGTGGAGTTCATTGACGTTTATATATTAAAACCGTTGGTGGCTGCTACACGTTTGTACAGTGATTATTTCGGCACCTCCAACTGGTACCTTTTTGTGACTGATATTTTTTTATGCAGACTATGTTAAGGAGGAAGTACAAAAATTTGTCTAACAAAGTGAGCCGTGAAACAGGAGATTCTGCTTCTTGTTCTGGTAATAAAGACCACAGAGGGACTATTCCAATTAAACCTTTTCCAGTGTTTCAATGGAAAATGCTGAAGTGAGAAAAAAAGCACAAGAGTTGACTAGAAGAACCAAGAGCGTGTTGGAAATGAAGCAGAGACTGGGTATGGGAGATGGAGATAAACAGAAATAAAACCATCAACTTGGAAATCGACAAATGTGGGATTACAAACATTAATTATATGTATGAAACATGACAAAACAAGAAAACCTGGAGATATTGGACTTCTTTGATTTTGTTAAACTTGTAGGACGCACTAAAGCATATGCCCTACTTCATGTCATTAATGTTTGGAAGAACACTTAGGAGAGAGGAAGAGGAGGGAGAGAGTTAACTGTAAATAAAACAGAATTTCGTTCTTAACAGTAGTATATCATGTCTTTTTCATTCATTCCTGAACTGTTGTGTTCAGATCTGATCCTTGGATCCAACTCTGCCGCTTCTTCCAGCTCATGAAACACAAACTCTCAAGCTCCTTCCTCACCTATAATGCCCTAGTCACCTAAGATACCTCAGATCTTGTTTACCACCTTAGCGTTCGGACGTTGTCATTGATTATTCTTGTGAGTTAGAACTGTAGTATATTTAAATCTTTAAAGCCTTTATAACTTGGATTTTTTTAAATTTATAAGCTTTCCAATGTTATCCCCACATCTGACCTCTTCTTTGGCTGTGGTTTCTGAACCTCCTAGTAAAGTACCAAAAGTGTCAGATCATTCAAAACTTCAACCAGAAAGGATCACCTCGAATCTGATTGATGCAACTTGTCCCAGATCCTGTTTCCTCTTGGTTCCATTCTCCCTTTTTGGAACAGTCACCAAGACATCATCACTCCCAACCATCTTCAACAGCATCCTCTGTAAGATCTTCCAAGTATGTGATAGAAGCCAATGCAGACATGATGGTGATGTTCTTTTCAATGAAGATTCAAATGGGGGTTTCTCCGACTCCAAACCCCATCTGGTCCAGAGACCTTTATCAGTGCTACTCCCTCTTTACTGGCTCCTTCTCCGATTCGACCACTGGTTTCAGAGCCTTTGGACATGAAGATTATAGAGTTGTCTGCATCAGATTCGAAGATACTAGTATCTTCGACTCTGGTAGCATCTCTGAGTGGGCCAGTGTTGAGCACTTCATAGCCAGATGACTCTCGGAGTTGTAGTGTCAGTGCCAGATCCAGGGTGCTGGAGTTGACTACGAAGTTGCTGTAGCCATCTCTGCCCCTCAGACCTTCAGCACTAGATAGCTGTGCTCCAGTACCCTCATCAAGTAGTCTGCCTTTGGGGCAGAGGAATCTTGTCTTGTCAGAGCCGTCAGTCTCCTCTTCAAGGCATTCTGCAGTCAAGGCAGTAGCAACAGCTTTCTCTGTTCCTAGAGTTTGGACTTCTCTCCCCTCTTCAGCCCTGACTACCCAACTCCATTTGTCTCTACACCTTGAGCCTCAACCAACTCTGCCACTGAGACAGAAAGTCCAAATTAGTCAACAGGATACCCAGCAGGGTATTCTAATTTCTTCTGATACTTTTCTGGAGCATTTCACTGAAGAAGTTCCCAGGAAGAAAAAGTGTGAAGAAAACACTTGGACTCTCCACAAGAGTCTATCACAGAAGATTCCAACTTTGATGAGGGGAGACTCCCCAAGATCATCACCCAGTGATGTCTCATTTGGAGAAATCCTAGCACTACTCGAGCAAAGAGGTGGTTGTTCCCCCAGCAACCCTTCCCAGGAAGAGTTGGTATCCCTGGAGGCTTTTGGAGCTAGCCATCTACCTCCTTATGTGACTTTGCCTGCTAATGAGCTCATTGATTGTCGACAGGCATGGAAGGAACTTGATTCCATTGAGCCTTTCCCTAAGAGACCAGATAGAATTCTGGCACCACCTAAGGACAGCGCATATTGGAGCAAGGGGAATACCAGTGGATGCCATGGTCATAATGGCAGCCATGAAGAAGAAACTAGCAGAGCAAAGTTCTTCTGTCCACCACACTAACAGGGAGTTTAGGATGTTGGACAGGTTTGGGAAAAGAGTATATGCTTTGGCGACCTTCTCCCTCTTGTTGCTGAATTATTTGGCACATTTCCTCAGACTTAAGAAGGATTTGATTAAGGAACTTGCTAAATCCTTCTCTGGGACCACATCCTCCAAGGCAGAGAGCACTACTACTTTGCAGCTGGCTACCCTCCAGCCCAGTTTTAAGTTGTCTGAGGCTTATCCCCATGCAGCTGAAGGTATTTCATGTGTGGCAGATTCAGGCATTTCTATCAGAGAATATACCTAGATGAGCTTGTGTGACTTTGCAGAACCCTTCAAATCTTTGGCCCCAAAGTAAAGGACACACACTCTAGTCATGAGCAGGAAGGCAAATGCTGTCTGCTGTAGGTGTCTGTTTTTTGACCCTTCAAAGGACTTTCTCTAGGAACCATTGAGGAGGTTGAAAAATGTGGTTCAAGAAATCCCAGGGCTCTTTCCAAGATCATGTGGAGACTGTTCCCCAGGGACAGAGGGAGAACTCTAATGGAAGACACCTCCTCCATGGCAGAGGTGGTCTGCAGAACCAAGGATCCAGAGTTACCTTGTCTGACAGGTCCTATCAGCTCTCCTGAAATGAGGCCCGACTGTCCATCTCTGGAGGCAGTTGGAGGTCATTTATCTCTGCACCAGAGACCCTGGCAAGAGATTACAAAAAGATTTATGATTGCAGAGTACAGTATCCAGAGGTTATAAAATACCATTTCCCATCCACCCCCATTGGCTTTGAACACTGTTCCCGATCTTCCATCCAGTCAGAGGGAAGCAGCAGTGCAAGAAATAAACAGGCTACTGGAAAATGGTCATCCAAGAGTTCCCCCCAATTTTATATAGGAGTAAATTACTCATCTTTAGCAAATTTTGCTAAGCCTTTTTAAAAGGAACTTTCCTACTTAGACAATAAAAGTAAATATCCTGTCTCTAAGCACAAAACTATCAGTGAAAAGTGAAAAGCAACAAAAGTAAAAACACGGACAGTACCACAACTGGGAAATTTATTACAAAAATAATGAAAACATCAAAACAAAGTTACAAAGAATAAATCCTTACAAAACAGTGGGAAGCACTTTCAGGGATCTACCCCTTCATCAGATAACAGTTAAAAAGTCCATAATTCATTAAATACTGGAGGTTAGTCGCATGATGTTTCAAAATTTCAGTTGTATCCAATAAGGACATAACAATTAGTGCATCAGTACATATTAGCACAGTTATGCAAATAAAAAGACCACACACTAAAGGAATTATAGCTAAGATAAATAAGAAATGTGTGTAACCTTGTATGGTGTATAACTATATATAATAAAAACCTGATAATCCTACCGACAACACTATAAATAAATATATATATATATATATATATATATATATATATATATATATATATATACACACACACACACACACACAATACTAGTGCATCCAGCTTATATAGATACATACATTAAAAATTTGAATAAGAAATATAAAATGCTAATATATATATAGAAATAAATAATCAAACAATCTAAAATACAATGTAAAAAAATATATCGAAAATGTAACAAATCAAAAATGTAAAAAGTCAAGAGAATCAATGTTTCAAAGTTCGAGCTTTTAAAAATGGTTTAAGTGACACCATTTGATTCAACCCTGGGGGCTTGTCTGCATTAAATCTAATGACCCATCTCTGCTCAGCAGCTTCTGTGTCATTAGATAAATTACCCCACCTTAATTTCTCCAACAATATTTGTAAAACCAGAAATTTAAAAATATGTTCAGGTCCTGTATTCATGTTGTGCATAGCAATTGCACTATTCTCCTTGCAGTTCCTAATATCCCTATAATGTTCGAGGATGCTGTCCTTCAGGCATCTGTTGGTTTTTACCTATGTAGAAGCTGTAGCATACTACACAGTAGGCAAAGTAGACCACATTTGATGTGGTACAATCAGCGTAGAGATTACTGCTATGACTGAATTTCTTCGAGGGATGTGTAAAAGTCCTGCCATTGTGTATGTGTTTACATGCTCCACAGTTTTTACACATGTATGTGCCCAATCTATCTGATCTACTGGCACTATTGGTTGCAGCATTACTATTCATAGTTAATTTCTCAATGTTCTATTGCTCCTAAAAGTGAAACTTGGCTTAGTACCAATTATAGCCTGTAGGTTGTCAATTGTGGATAGAATACCCCAATTTTTGGTTACTACATCACATACTACACTTGTTGCTTGCAAAAGTGAGTGGCATCCTAAGTGTGTTGTCTGTGTCTGTATGTATATGCCTTACCTCATCGCGATCATTGACGTGCCCGCTTGCTCGAGTTGTAGTGTGCGTATCATGATAGGGTTTACATCTACCTGCCCTATTGCTTCAACCATCTAGAATGCACCTATCTGTAATTCTAGCATCATAGCCCCTGTTTAAAAACTCAGATTTAAGTTGGTCCAGGGCTATTTGTAGTCCATCATCATCATTAAACAGTCTCATAATCCTGTATACTTGGCCTTTGTTGATATTGACCTTGGTGTGGTTCGGGTGCATACTGGTGTTATGTAGGAACGTGTTTTTTCTGATATGTTTCCTAAACAAACCAGTTCTAATCTGGTTTAATTCATCTTTTCTTACTTTGACATCAAGAAAGTCAGTTTCAATCATGGAATATTGAGAGGTAAATCTAAGAAATTGAGTGGTATTATTGAGGAAACTGAAAAATGCATTTAGCTCTACCTCTGTACCATTCCACAGCAAAAAAAATATCATCCACAAACCTGACGTACCACTCGATATACCTGCCATATGTACTATTGGTTAACATGTGTGTGCGTTCCTATTGAACTAAGGAAAGGTTGGTGTAGCTATTCGCACAAGCTGTGCCCATAGCCACACCAACCTTCTGTAAGTATTTCTGTTGTTGAAATAAGAAAACATTATTGACAGTACTATATCCAACAAAGCACAAATGAGGTCACATTTGTTCTTATTATAATCTACACTGTGAAGTAGTTCCCTTATGGTCTCTATTCCCCATTCATTCGGAATCACCATGAATAATGATTCTATATCCATTGTTACCAAGAAACAACAATGGTTGGTATCTATATTCATACATTTCATCCTAAGAGTTTCAAGAAAGACCTTAGAATCTCTTAGCACAGTTTCACAATTAGGAGTGGATGTAGATTCTTCTCAATAAAAATAGATAGAGGTTCAGTAACCAATCCTTTACCCGAGACTATGGGGTGCATGGTTCGAACTGACAAATGCTTGTGTATCTTAGGTAAGCCATAAATCTCAGGTATAGTGGGATTACTGACTGAAAAGTATTCAAACAGTTCCTCATTAGTCATACTGGTAATTAACAAATCAAACATCAAAAAGGATACTTTATCAATAACACTTCTTACAACATTGTTAGATATATTCTGGTATGTGAAGTCATCATCTAATAATCGTAACATTTGTTCAACATATAGCTGTTTATCCATCACCACTATTCCCCCTCCCTTGTCTGCCTGTCTTATTTCAATAGAATGTGTGTTTTAAATCAATCATAGCATGATATTCATCTTTGCTCAAATTATAGAAAGTGTTAGAGCTGCAATTTTTGCTCACATCCAACTTCTGTCTTAGTTCTCGGTCACAGACGTCAAGGAATGTTTCAATAACTGCATTACATGGTGGAATAGACGTACTCTTTTTTTAAATAAACTGCTGGTCATATGAGTGGTGTTGCCAAACAAAGTTTTAAGTGTTAAAGTCCGGCCAAAAAGTCTAAGGTCTTTTATTACATCAGTTAAATCAGCTTTCTTTGCTGGAACAAAACTGAGCCCTTTATTTAAAAGTCTCACCTGGTTTTCAGTCAATAGGTGTGATGAAATATTAAAAATCAAACTTTCCTCAACCTCTTTCTGTCCTGTCCCTCTGCACTCAGTGGTCTCGGCTGACTGCGATACGTCCGCTGTCCTCTTATTGGCAGGGGTTCCTGCAGTAAAAAACGATCCATGTTGTTCACGGGGTTAAGGTCATTAGATAAACTGTTAGAAGGTAGCTGAATATTTCTTGTTTCTGTGGGTTTAACCACCGGAGCATCTCTCCTGCCAGGTTGTAGTGTATGCACTTTAGAACCAAAAAACGTTTTTACACAGCTTTTTACAATGCCAGCAAAGCTGGAAGTTGCTTCATTGCTTATTGCTTGCTCAGACTCAATTGGAGTGGGTGTATCACCTATTCCTTCATTCAAATTAACGTCGTCATGGCGTTGCCTCTGTGGAGCTTCTGATTGGATCCCTCGAGCTGTCTGTCTGATTTGGCTCTTAGGAGGGTGTTCCCTCTCCCAAGCGAATACGTTCCCGTGCTGGAAATCATTAAAATCCCTGTGCAATTTATGGGTTTTAACTGCAGCAAGTCTTTTCTCATAGTTTAATATATTTTCATGTAAAGTATCCAGCTTTGTACCTACTATTTTTGTGGAATAGCTATCTAGAATGCTGCCATAGACAATATTAATGTCTTTAGCTAGCTCGTCCTCTTGTGGATGGAAAAAGTCTATCAGTAGATGCAGGTATATGGAACTGCACTCTTAAGTTTATGATTTGCTAACGCCTAAGAAGTTCTGGATATGTTTGACCATAGGTTGGCATAATCAGCACGCATAGCCCTCTAGTGACACGATTCTGTTGTAAACATGCTTCCAAGTGGAAGTGTTGCCACTGGAGCTGTTTAAACTTATACAATTTATTTTCCAGGTCTCTATAGATAGTATTAAAATTATTTAGCTGTTCAGAGTTGTCATCATATATTGTATTCATTGTTTTCAGCCCTATGTTCAATAAGGGATTCACATCCGTTGTTAGTAGTCCATTCAGGCGTTCTACAGGACAAGTTTTGGAGCCATTAACCATATTTGCATCGCTGTTCAGCTTAATTGCAATGGTAGAAACATTTCCTTCAGCCATGTTGCTTTAGAGAGGCAAAATAAGTAGAAATAAAAGTAAATTTCCTCTCTCTAAGCACAAAACTGTCAGTGAGTGTTGTCGCTAGGATTATCAGGTTTTTAATATATATAGTTATACACCATACAAGGTTACACACATTTATTATTTATCTTGGCTATAATTCCTTTAGTGTGTGGTCTTTATTTGCATAACTGCGCTAATATGTACTGATGCACTAATTGTTATGTCCTTATTGGGTACAACTGAAATTTTGAAACATCATGTGACTAACCTCCAGTATTTAATGAATTATGGAATTTTTAACTGTCTGATGAAGGGGTAGATCCTTGAAAGCGCTTACCACTGTTTTGCAAGGATTTATTCTTTGTAACTTTGTTTTGATTTTTTCTTTATTTTTGTAATAAATTTCCCAGCTGTGGTACTGTCAGTGCTTTTAACTTTTGTTGCTTTCCTACTTAGACTCCCACTAAAGGATCCTACTCCTCCTTTGGAAATGAACATTGTTTTGCAATCTTTAACAGAATCTCCGTTTGCACCGTCTGCTAAGTGTGAAGTAAAGTTCTTGACCTGAAAACCTGTCTTTTAGTGGCTATTACCTCTGCCAGAAGAGTATTAGAATTGCTGGCAATGTCTTCTAAACCTTCTTATTTGATTTTTCGTAAGGATAGAGTATTCTTAAAGACCAGTCCCTCCTTTTTTCCTAAGGTGGTGTCAAGAGTACAGTATTAAGTTCTCAACCTTCCAGTCTTTTTCCCAAACTTCTGAAGTAAAGGGGAGTATACATTGCACCTTTTGGATGTTCATAGACTATTACAGTTTTATCTACATAGAACTAAAAAATTGAGGAAATCAGAATAGTTATTTGTCTCCTTTTTTTGGTATAAAAATTGGGCAAACCAGTTTCCAAAGTGACTTTATCCAAATGATTAACTGGTTAACTGATTGTATTGCCTTTATTTATGAAAAATTGTCTTTACCAAAACCACCAAAAGCCCATTCCACCTGTCTGTGACAACTTCTTCAGCTTTTTAGATCCTCGTTAGATGAGATGTGTACAGCCGCAACTTGGGCTTAATCCTCATACTTTTAGTGCTCATTATAAATTAGATTTGGTCTCTAGGGGAAGAGCAACCTTTGGCTCAGTGGTACTAGGGAATATTCCTCCTTAGAGTCCTTCTGGGATTTAGGTAACTGGGGACTCTGTCCCAACAGTTGAGGAATGAATGAAAATGACATCATCAAATAAAAAGTTATGTACTCACCATAATGTTCCATCTGTGTTGTCCATTTTAATTCTTCCTCAACCTCCCTTCCTTCAACCCCCACCTTGTTTGAATTTTAGAATGATTGAAAGATGTTGGAACTGCTTTTCCTTTGTTTGAGTCCCAAATTCGGTTTTATTTTTTCTTACTGCATTGCGTGTTTAAGGGGTAGCAGAGAGGTATGTTAGGTGTTTGGTGACTAGGGTATTATCGGTAAGGGAGGAGCTCGAGAGTTTCAGTGTTCCATGAGCTGGAAGAATGAAGTGGACAGATGGAATGTCATGGTGAGTACATTCCTTTTTTTTATTTTTGTAATACATAATATAATCTGCTTGTTATAAAGTAAAATTTTCTTAGTTATTAAGTGTAATGGAGATACTAAAGTAAACAGGTGCCCTTGTTCTCTCATTCTCCTTGTTCAGTTTTAAGAAATGTAGGCATTGCAATGAAATAAATAGAAAGAAAAGTCTGGTCAAAAGAGCACGATGCAAGAAAATTGATGTGCTTTTTCTCATTCTTGCATAGGGGAATGAGTGGATTAAGGTCCTTGGCTTGATCTAGTAAGTTTTAAGAGAAAGCAAATAAATAAAAAGGAACATTGAATACAATAAAGCTTTAGTCTAGCAAATAAATGTCCTTGTAGAAGCAACTCTGTAACTGGCTGTTTTGTCTTCATGGAGACAGTCTGATAAAGAACAATAAAAAACTAAATACTTCTTTCTTTCAATGGCTAGGAGATAATGTTTTCTGAATGCAATCAATTGTTTTTTTCAGTCTGAGAGAGCAGTAAAGAAAAGACAAAACCAGACACCACTTAGTAGAAGCACAGGCTGTACCATGTATCTTAGCATGGATAGCCTTCCTTTTAGGTTAACCCAAGTTTGTAAGTGT